>NC_060160.1:11347159-11359784 GCF_021292245.1 Micropterus dolomieu | reverse complement strand
GTGTAATTTTAAGGTATTTCTGCAATATTTTTCAGTTTATATGCAGATTTATACATTTGTTTAACATTTTACAGACATTTTTTAAATGAGATTTTCTTTTCATTTTACAGCAGTTGGACTGTAAAAATACAGACAATGTTTACAGTAAATATCTGTATTTAAAAACAGAATTATTCCGTAGAATAATTTAAGGTTCTTTACTGTAATTTTACGGTAAGTGTTTGGCAACTTTTGCTGCCAGACTTTTTACCGTTATTTTACGATTGTTTTTTTACATTTATTTACCTTAAATTTAAAGTTTCACAGTAAAAAACAGAAAGTTGTCTTAATTTTAAATATGTGAATTTCTTTGTCTTTTAAAATAGAATTCAATGTAATTTTACATTCAGGGCAATTAAGCAATGGAATAATCCTGTAAAAAAAGTATAATTTCTTATTATATGAATATACAGATTATAACTTTTATTTTATGGTTAATGTTTTTAATAAAAGTATTTTTCTGTATTTTCATGGTATTTATATGTAATGTTGAAAAAACAGAAAAAATCTGTAAAATAATACAGTATATTTCTGTGAAAAAACTTTTTTTTTTTTACAGTGTATGAAGCAAATGCTGCCTCAGGATTATGAAAATTGCAGCAGGTACCTCACTAAATAAAGGCTGTGGGAAAAATGAATACACAGTGTTTCTCTGTGCATAATGCATCATATTTATAGTCAAAGCCACAAATTACTGTATCATGTCCCATATGACGCATTTTTCAGTCTCTTGATGGTTGCAGAGAGACAAGGAGAATCTTAATTTGCAACCCTTTTGGTAGCAATAATGGTAAGGTAGCAGAAAACCTAAACGATTGAACTTTAATTCCCACTTTCCCAAGCAAAACTAATTCTATAGATATAGCAGAACAAGTATGGGAATAAATAGCTGAAGAGGATGATCAAAACATATCTTTTTTTAACTCTTAACGCAACGCTCTCATTTTCATGGCTTGCTACCTTGGGGTTTGGCAAAATGCCACTGGGAGAAATGTTTGGGGTGGCCCACTGGAGACACAGAGGGCAGAGACGGTGACCACAAACACCCACCCTGCCCTGCTACATGGAGGCATGGGTTATATACATCATACTGTATGGTCTAGAGTCAGATCGTGTCTACAGGGACAATATTGTTCACTATTTGCCACTACCAGAGCTCAAAACTGTTTTTGACTGGATATTTTGAGGAAGATTTTATATGTTATTTTACTTTTGCCACTTTCAGTATAATTATCCTTACTGCAGAAATATAATTTCCAGATAATTAGTTTCCCTAATAAGTCAATTATATTATTACAAATATAGGTGAAGTGCTTAGGAACTATCGTCTTACTATCGTAATTTAGTGTATGGTAGCTTTGTTCTGTTTTTGGGGGGGAGAAAAGGGGATGTTTTGTGATAGATAGATAGATAGATAGATTTTTCGTATTTTTGTATAGTCCCTTAGCTTCCATTTTTGCAGTGAACTGAAACCTGATAGAAATATCAAACACAGCTTCAGATTTACACAGAAACTTCACTTCTTTCTCCAACCATGAATAATACATCTTCCTAAACAACTTAAACAACTTAAGTGGCATTAACTTAATGATCTGTACTGTGCAACTAATGACTCAATTTTGGATGAAGAATGAGAGTTCATTTTTGGAAAGTCTTTTTGGCAGCCTCATGTGTTTACGCTGCTCTTTTCTAATGAGTGAATTTCAGGTGGAGAGGTAAATACTCGGCCCAAGGGACTTAGCTGTGGTCGTCCACCTGTGTTTTTTTCAATCTGGAGGCTTGTGTCTCACTTCCAGGTCCAGTACCTTTCATGTCTGGACCATTTGAGTTTCTGGGAATAGAAAAAACAGACCTGCTGAGTAATCTAAAAGTTGGCCGGAAACTAGAATCTGGCAGTGTAATTGCTTCGTTGTTCCACACCCATTCATACAAAATAAACATAATTATCCATATTGTGAACAGGTTTTAGTAGCATAACTAACTAACTAAAAACAAATAAGATCGTATCAACTTTCATTAAGAGTTAATTTCACACAGCTCAAGTCAATGAATCTTGTTTACAAGAAGGCCTAATTTAGATTTCTACCCTTGTACATCTTAATTCACAGCATCCTGTTGCTAACATTCAAAGACGGCCACTTAGAAAGTTGCAGGTGATGAATATAGTACCACAAAAATGGCTTTGTGGTCTGTACCATGTGAAATGAACATAATTAAAGCTCTAACAACAGAAGGGACGTGTGTACCGCAGGATCCCCGAAAGTTTCTGAGTTTTATCTGTGAGATTGTGCCTCATTTGGTGTTTGACATCACTGATTACAGAGCATGTGCCGCGGTAAGTTACTGTTACTGTACCCTGGGAAAGTTGAGAACATGGGATCATGCATAATTAGACATTTAGCGCCAATCCTCCCCACAAATGAACACACCCTTCACCACAACAGATAGGCCAGGGAGTTAAAAGTGTCCCTGTGCCCCCTGATAACAACCACTGGAGTCACAAACACCCTCCCTCTGCTATCTAGAACTAAACTTACTGCAACCAATCCAGTAAAGGCCCAAGAGTAGCATGAAATCCAATACTAACCCCAAAAGGCATCATTCAATCTTCAGGCTGAAGTGACTGCAGCAGGAATCTCAAACAATCTGTGTTTTAGAAGCAGAAAAAGTCACATGAACTATCATAAACTTATATATAGCAATGCAAGCTCCAATCAGAGCGCAGACAAATTAGAGGTACATCGTGTTTTAGCATAGAATTACAATTCTATTTCTACAGATCGAAGATCTCTCGCTCTGGAAGCATCGTACAAAGGTTATTTCAAGGCATTCATTAAGTCTTTCATGAACCCTAACTGCCATGGAACGCAGAAGAATAGAATGATTCTCAGCTGACGTGAAGCTGCAAAACATCTCTGCACTTTGTGGTTTCATGCACCAACACATACCCATACTTGAGGGTATTTCAGGAGTGCCCGGAGCATCACTTCGCATCTAAAAGAAATGCCAAGAACAATTCCTGAAGAGTACAAGATGTTCTCTGACCAAAAAGTACACAAAAAAAGCTAATATTCGTTCTTTATTTAAATGAATTTGTGTTTTTTTTTTCTTCATTTCCTCTCATTCTTTTAACTTGGTCCCTATTGTGGACAATAACTAAGTGCATTTACTGTACTTATAAGATAACTCCACTGATTTTACACATCAAAGTCTGTTTATAGGTACTAATGCATTTGTGAAAAGCCATATAAAGCCTTTTGTATCTCCAGAGGGAGCTGTGTGAAATCTGATGAATTGTCTCCGGTAATGTCACTTCGGTTTGGACTGAAGACTACAAACTGACTGCAGTCATGGTGCTTTTTTGTAATGTAGATGCCAAATTTTGACAAGGAAGAAGAATATGTGCAATGAAAAATATATCTCAATCAATTTTGATTATGAGCTACTTAACTTAAGTCTTTCAAGTTTATTTTATTTTGTACTTCCACTCTACTACATTTGAAAAGGAAATATTGTACTTTTTACTCTCCATTTTCCAGTTACTTCTCAGTAACTTTTACCTAACAAACAAAACATAAGCTTAAATAAATCAATGCATTGCTAAAGATTAAACCAGTATTTCCCAATCTTTTTGGTTTGTGAACCATTACAAAAACCCAGTGTCAGTTTTGGGGAACTTTGTTAGTTTGTTAAAACAGTTTGAGGCTCAAAGAGGTAACAAAAAAACATAGAGATTTTGACAAAAAAAACGAATACTAATTTCTGTAGGACAGAATGGATTAAACTACCTAACTGTAAATGAAGTATGTAGAAATAGCTCCACCTCAAGCAGCTACAACAATAAAATGCTACTCACACACTGATGCATTAGTTTAAACTATTTAATCTATCAATCACGTGTGCCATTTTTCTTCAGAACAATTACTTTTACTTTTTGTACTTGAAGACTTTTTGCCAGTTATAATTATGTACTACACAAGTAAGGTTTTATATATAGGCCTATACCTATGTTGTAGTATTTTTACAGTGTTGTAGGCCTACTTGTAGTTTTACTTAAAGCTGGGCCAGGCAACATTGGAGATCTAGCAAGAGACAGCTAGATGTTGAATGTATCCAACTGAACCCCCTCCCCCTGCCTCCTATCAGCCTTCTTGCAAAAGCCACTCCCCCAAAACACATTTTCAAGCGCATTGAGTGCATGGCCAGAGTGCACGCAGGTGGTAGGTAGATAAGCGGGTAGACCAGCCAATCATTTCATTCAGAATTAAATGATTGGCCGAGCTTATTACAGTCCTGCAACAGCTACAGATACTGATTTTTTTCCAGTTTTGTGTCAGAGCATTTGATTTATTGAAAAAAATGTACCTGTCCCTGCTTTAATTAAAAGATCTGAATGTAATGTATCCCACCGATGTTTGGTCCTACCTGCCACTGAGGCACTAGCTCTATATATGATGGATTATCTGCTGAAGCATGAGTTCAGTCAGCTTTCAGCATGTCTTAAAAACCTGTGGGTCCAGATGCAGCAGTAAATCAAAGAGCAGTCATCATTGTGGTGGTAGCACAGTGAATCACAGCGTCCTAAATAAAGCTCTCTAGCTTTCCATTGTCTAAACACCAAAACCAACTCCAAGCTCTATAACATAACATTGTGTATGCTTAACATGTTGCTTAATGAAGCAACAAAACCATGGCAACAGCCACTATTATATGTATGAGTAAACCAGAGTAAGCATGTTCTTCAAAACCCATAAAAACTGGGGGAAGTACATTTGCACGCTGTGTTCCAAATCTGAGGCAAAAAGTGCTTTCAGTCTTTCTCTTTATGCATTATGAAGTTTTAGTGAATGTAATAGTACCAAATACATTATAGAACTGGTATTTATATCTTTATCTGTATATATTCTGTCATCTAAAATTCCCTGTTATAGCAGGTTGACTGTGTCTTTATTATTTTCTTCCTTTTTCTTGCAAAGTGTACAAGACTTGTTCGAGGGTACTTGAATAGTGTTTGGATGTGGGTTATATGCTGGGCACTTACATGGATCATTTAAGGCAAACTATTTATAAAACGAAATAACTTAGCTCCAGGTGCATTATGAATAAACTGATTAATTATATGTGATGGTTGTGGTTTGAAAAGTCTGGAAAAAATACCTTCCAGCTGTCTGAAAGTGTGTTTGTCTGTGCGCCTCTGTCTTTTTTCTCATCCCCAGGTGATTACAGACATTTACAGTTTATTGCTGCACTTCATCACAGAGCAGAAAGTTTAAATCGTCTGATCACCTCAGCTCTCCTGCTCTCTGAAGAGACTGGAGAAGAAGACTGATTTCCACAAACTGAAGCCACGCTCTAGGTTGGCAGCTGGTGTCAAACTGGGACAAACTGAAACTGGAGAGACTGGGCAGCTTTTTCACTCCCGAAAAAAGCTCCCCAGCTTATAATGTCAGGTTTTGGCACATTTCCGACCTTTAATTTGGAGAGGGTGTTTCACAGTCATGAATGCTTAGAGAGATAATAGCGGGTGAAAGTATAGCTTACAGTAGCTGCATGTGTACAGGGGTGGAATATAATTAGCTTAATTTCAATGAAGCAAACCACTTGTCTGTGAGGTATAGATGGAATCAAACTCTGCAGTCAACTGAGGGGTCTCAAACTGTGTGTCTAAATTGAAAGTGAAGGGCTTTGAAATAAGAGTGCAAACATGAAACTAATTTAATTTAGGATTTAAATCCCTTATTTCATATCTGTTAGGAAAACAGTGAATGTATGCAATTTAAACTGACTTAACAACAGAGCAACAGGAGAAGATCACCCTCTGTCATTAGACATGTGACATGACATAATACCTGACTACAAACATTTTTCATCTGTGTGAAATCGTATGAACTCCCTCATTAAATTTGACCTGAAGTTTGGGTCAACTAAAAATTCTTGTTCAGATTTTGTTCAAAATAAGTTAGTGGTGTGTATTTTCAGGAAGATTCTTCTTGTAGAAGTATTCCACCTTCATTGTTCAGCCTGCCATCCCTTTAAAATAAAGCTGAAAATATTACAGGTTTTTCTTTGATCGCTTTGGTACTATTATCGCAAGTATGTGGTAAAATTTCACAACTCTTACAAAACTTCAAAGTCATCACACTTGTAATATAGCCAGTGTTTCATTCAAACTACTCAGCCATTGATTCAAAATATATGTTTTTCGTGAAATGTCATGAGAACATATGGTTTAATCACCACTTTTCAGTTTAGTCATTTTAACTATCAGTGACTCTAATAACAAAAAATGCAAGATACATGTTTCAAATCACCTTAGAAGTCCTGAAAGTAGTATGCTACAGTACTGTAAAAGACAGATTACACAGTTTTCACATTAGGCAATACACTTACATTATCCAACATTTACAGAATCTATCATTTCCATAATATCTATCCTATATGTAATCAAGTTGTGATCAAAGAACGTACACAATCCCTGATGCAAGCGATAAACTTACTGTATTTTACTCTATTGCAACATATAGGTTTGTCTAATCAAATCCAAAACTGAGCCTGTCATGTCTGACCTCTCAGAGCCTGTACACAAGCTCTCTGATCGATTCCACTGCCTTGCTGTCTATTCTGCTCCATGTTGAAAGGAATTGCTAGTTTTCATACAGCCTTTTACAGTAATCTGTAATCATTGCAGTGTTCCTTTGTGCCTCTGCTTGTTACATAGAGCACTAGCTACTTGCACTAAGGTTGCAGGTTTGAATCCCACTGAGGTCACATAAAGAGAAAATCTCACGCCTTAGGGTGGTGAATCTGAAGTTTTGAATCTAAATATATATCAGGCAAATGAAACAACAATACATACATGTAAGGTAGGTAAGGGAAGGGAAGGGAAGGGAAGGTCAAAGTACTGCATGTACTTTGTACGAACATATTGTATTTCAATGCAAAACATGTCTTTCTACATGTTTTTGATGTACCGATTAAATGTCAGATGTACTAAGTTGTGGGAAAAAGGTCCTATTTTTTTGTACTAAGAGTGGTGAAATATTACCACATTGTTGTGTGAATAGTACCATAGCGACAGAAAAAAGCTGTAATATGTTATGTTCACTGGGAGGCACTTGCAATCTTTGTCAGGGTTTGTATTAAAAAAAATCATGCCATTAAAATCATTTGAAAGTGTTATTTGTTATGGTCATATAAAAAACTACAAATATTAGCTTTAAGAAAATAAAGGAATGGGTGCATCTTGATATTGTAAAACAAATCATTAGTGGACATAGAAACAGATGGCTTTGAATAAAAAATACATTTTTATTCACTCCCACAACCAAAGTGGTTATAGCCTCTTGGAAATGGCTGGTTTGGCTCACTGAATGAGATGCATACGGCAGCACAGTCTGTTAGCTAGGCCTATTTCCGTCTCTGGAAAACATGTTTGATCAAAAGTTCTGTCCCTTTATTAGACAGCCACTTGAGAAAGCTGCTGCTATTTAAATGCTACTGCAGGAGTTTCCAGACACACCGAGTCCACCTGTCTCTCTGGCATAAGACGGGATTCAAGCAGCGGCTACAACCACAGTCTTATTCAACCGCGAGCTGTTGCAATCTGACCAGAATGTGACTAGACCAATGTAAACACTGCAGCAAAAGAAAGTGCACCAGTATTAGTGCTGTGATTCTGTCTTCCTTTACCACAGGACTTCAAACTTCCACATTTGGAGATTTTGTTTGAAAGACATAACTGTAAATAGCTGAGAAAAACACCAATTGGAAACTCTTCTTATATGTGCAGAATTAGAAGTTCACCTTATGCCATCCAGACTCCACTGTCCAGCTCAAACTCTGTCACCAGAGAGAAAGACATGTACTTACAGGCTTTAAAAGCAAAGCTTATAGCCTTGGAAAATGGTATTTACAGTAGCTGCATTATCCAGGGAAAAAAGGAGATTTGGTACTGGAATTATGGAAGAGATTAACAGAGGCTCATTGTCGGGAAAGAAGGTCAGAGACCCAAAATAGTCATCAGGCATGTCCTAGAAAGATCTTCGAGCAAGCTGTCATTGCAGTTAAACCTATACGTGCTGCAATTGAGGGAGAGAGCCCTGGGAAGTGACATTATAATTACTATGTAAAGAGGAAGGGAAAGTTTTACATGTGGATCAGTCTGGTTAACAGGTCTACAGCCGTGGTCACTTAACACAGCTGCAGTGTGCCGAAATTACAGAGCACAATGACTCACACTTTTTCTGTGTTTAAGACCGCTTGGCTCTGCTCGGGGCGGGACCGGGCCTCACAGTAAAACAGGCTCTCCACAGAGAAACTGTTGGCTCATCAAAATAACAAACTCTTTGTTCTGCTTTGCAACATTGGCCCTGCAGACCACCTGGAAGCATTTATTATTTTTGTCATTACGTGTTGATCAACTCTAAGAGAAATTTGAACGCTGAATTTTACACACAGGAAGAAACAGGCCAAGCTGGTATATTTATGAATTCCCATTAAAAAAACAAAACAATTCATTAGGACCCCCCAAGAAGCTACTTTGATTTTCATTTATAAAATAACATTCCCATTGCTTTCATCTATGTAATGCAGCTCACTCGCATACTTCATTTAACAAAACCCAGCCAGCATTCAGCCCATTAGATGCCTCAGCCTTAACCTTTCCACAAAAAAGCCTTTCACTAACAAGTGCATGAAAATGTTAAAAGCTAGAGGATTACAAATGTGTGTTTCTTGTACGTCATCCTGAACACTGGAGTTACCTGCTACCATGCTTACCTGGGGATTTAACAGCTCATTTCATATAAATGCTGGTCTAATAGCTCCTTTAAAGATGTGCTCAACCTTGACTTTTCCTTTTGAAAAAGGTTTAAATCACTTGTAATTTCACAGCATCCTGCAGAATAGTGTTTCTGTTACATTTCTGTGTAAACGTCCACTAAGCACGACATAGCCAAATTTAGCCTGTGAGCATTTTTACACTTTGACTTCAGATTTGTTTTGTCTAAATGTCAGAGACAGTCTCAGATGACCTGTGGTTAGAGTTGTTTAATGCTCTATGGTTTCCCTTATGGTGGGTGTTCAAAAGATACACTGAAGGCAAGAAATACCCGAGACCCATGCTGTGTCTGACAGCTTTCCATTTCCACAATCACAGGCCACGGGAGTCTCTGGACAAACTCACATCCAGAGTGTTTTTACATTCAGGATCCACCTTTGGCATGTCTCTTCAATGTATCCTGCAAATACGAAGTCTGGTCCCCAAAACCTTTTAAACAAACACAACATGCAAACCATATGGAATGAAACTTTGTGTGTTCTCGTCCTGATTTATTCTGGGATGTTCTTGTGTCTGTGGATGACCAAATAACAAAATCTGCAGTGAGCTACTAGCCTGAATCAGTGTGGAGAGTTTTTCTTAATATTTTCAGATAGCAAACAAAATGAATACTTTGTAGAACATGTGTAGACTTTGCTACATTCTTGGTCACATCTGAATTTAATTAACAAACCAACTGCATATTTGCCATTTTTATATTACTGTAATTATGCAGAGATGAATGCATGTGTGTCATTTTATTGGTTTTATTGATGTTTCAAGTACATTTTGAACATGTAGCTTTGATTTTTCTCCAATTTCAAACATAAGAACTCATCTAGTCAAGTCAAGTTTATTTATAGAGCACATTTAAAAACAACAAATGTTGACCAAAGTACTTTCCAAAGAGATCAAACAAAGCACAAGAATGATCAAATAAAAAGTAAATTAACTAAAGTATAGAATAGCTTGATCATAACACAAACAGCTTTGGACATACAACAAAATAAATAAATAAATATAAACAAATAAAAATTGTGATGGTTAGGCATGTCCCCATGATGATATTTAATTTAGACAGGTTTTAAATGTATCAGTGGAGGGGAAACATCTAATTGTTAGTGGCAAACTATTCCACAATTCAGGACCAACAACTTAAGGGAGAGATATATGGTTTCTCTGCCTGGTACCAGTGAAGTGTCTCGCCGCTGCGTTTTAAACCTGCTGCAGGTGAGATTGGGCAGACTGACACTCCATATAGAGAGAATAGAAATAGTCTAATAGGTGACACAAAATCAAAGAGTGAACAACCCTGGTTTTGATCTGGATCAAACCTTCAGTTTGTGTTGTTCAAAACTTTTTAGTAGGATTGGGATCCCTTTGATCCAAAGAAATCAGGATTATCCTGATCCCAATAGAAGGGTGGATTCAGGGTGGATTTCAGGAACAAAATGTCATAAAACTTTTGAAATTTTCCAAATAATACAACATTTTTATCATGAAGTAGCCTATGTAAACATTTATTTATATTTTGTACTTGATTTGTTTCAACTTTACACTGATAAAGCAGATATAGTAGACATTACCTATAAGCCATTCAGTACAGTAAAGTAAAAAAAATTATTAATCCTCCAAACAGCTATCAATATCAGACAATATAATGTATACCACTGCCACTTATTACTGTACATTAATCACAAAGGCACAATCATCAGAGGTGAACCATTCAAAAGTAGTTTGTAACAGTTGCATCCCTTATTGCAGGTCCAGTCAGTCCCTCATTCTGAGATCGCCTCCTAAAAGTTAAAAACTGCTCTCTGAACTCAGAATGATCTTTATTTTTTACACATGCACAAAATCTACAGTGTATCTGTGAATAATGTACATTTGTTTGTTTGTCTTGGATTTGTTGTGGGTCAGATGGTCTGACTGTTTAAAGAAATTGAAAATGGAAGGAAATGTGTCGTTTTATTGTGCATTTTCTGTCTCTTCAAATTAAAGTGTGGCTTTAGCCACTCTGGCTGTTCTACCTGATGGTCTTTATATCATTAACAGCGCTGTGATATGGAAATCCAGATTTGTTAATCCTGAAAAGTTTGTATCTGGATCAGTGTGATCCAATCCAATGTTGCTTTGAAAAACCGGCACAAAAGTAAGAGGAGTTACATGATCCGGGATAGTAAAACATGGGATTTCCAAATCCGGATCATTCTGATCCAAAACATGGGATTTCCAAATCCGGATCATTCCGATCCAGATTAAAGTTTTTGAACAACTGGGCCCAGGATTTATTTTAATTTTGCTAGTGCTGACAGTTGATTATTTTAAACTGTTTATGAAATTTTAAACAATAAATCTAAGATAACACCATTAATAGTGGTTGCAGCAGACCTCGGTTTTATTCTAGTTTAGCTAAAGGAAGTTTTTAAAATCCAAGATTTTCTAACTAGAACCACTCGAAACTAAAGGCACAGTGACTCTGGACAACTGGAGGGATGAAGCCATCACTAAAGAAGGCATAAACAGGTTGTTTTAACAAGCATTTGTTTTCATGCTTGGGCACGTTGAGAGACCCTCTTGCAGTGCAGGATCTGCTGCAGCTTTGGACTTCAAGGGTCGTGAATTCAGATTAATATATATATTAAAAGCTACCATGTGGATTTATGACCACTAGTCATGCTACAGAGAAATGTTTTAACATGCAAGTCCATGTTTGTAAGGAAACACGTGCATGACACGAAACATGTTGTTGCCATAGACTATATAAAAATGTGCCAATGGTTTCACACTATTCCACCGATCAACAAGTGGCAGTAATGTGCCAACACACGCAGCAATTTGCCAGCAAAAGTAAAGAAGAAGAAGACAGCTGGCATGGAAACATGGTTCTAAACAATGCAGGTTTCAAATGTAGAAAAATAGCCTTGGAAATGTTTTATGAGGGAGGAAAAGTACTCTCCAGGTTTTGTTTAAACCTAACTGATTTTGTTGGCCACTAGGGGGCAGCAGAAACAACACTGATGTATCATCTCCTTAAACCTCATGTATTGAACTTGTTAGGGGTAACCCTTAAGGACAGTGTCAGAAGTAGTATTTAGATATAAGTAAAAGTAGTAATACTCTGTTACAAGTACTTCAGTAAAAGTATGTAAGTATTAAAAGTATTTTAGTATGAGTGGGCCCTGTCAGTGTGTTATTATATGTTAGTGATTATTTACTTCTGAGGCATGAGCAGCATTTTAATGCTGTAGCTGGTCGTAAAATAAGTCTTTTACATTATTACTTTTACTATGTTGTTAGTAGGGGGTAGACAGGATGATGCTGTTTGTGTATATAATATAATGTGGAATGATTCCCATTTAAACTTTAGGCCACTGTTTCTGACTCTGGTCAGAGTATCACACCCACACAGTGTCCATCAGCCAGCAAAACAAACTTCCAAACCACACCAGGTTGAGACTCGACCCTAGCATTGTTATGGACATACTGTATGTCAAACTCCAGTTGCTTCCCATGGTAATGTCTCATCAAACAGCATGAGGTATGTGAACTTTGTGGACACTAACTAAGAGTTTAGCTCCTACACATATTTTGAGACAGACATGGCTGGAACCAAATAGTGGACAGAAAACAACACTTGCCTTGTCTCTCCGCAAGTCATTATGGCACAGTGCTAAATATCTACTCCAGAAAACATTGTTTCTTGGTTGTCACTCAGCATTTCACGCACAAACTGCCCCCCCCCCCCCCCCCCCCCCCCCCCCCCCC
>NC_060160.1:11309557-11347139 GCF_021292245.1 Micropterus dolomieu | reverse complement strand
CAAACCCCCCCCCCCCCCCCCCACCACACACACCACACACACCACACACACCACACACACACACACACACACACACACACACACACACACACACAGACACACATTCCAACTGCAGTATGAGCTTAAGTCAAACATAATTATGAACTGAAAAGTAAAATATAAATCCACCTCTGCTCTGATGCAGTGTACTCTGCATTAAGAGAGCAGGGCGTTTTCATCCCCCTGTTTTTCATAGAGACTTCTTCACACACGTTGACAGTTTTTTTGGGCATTTGCAGTGAAATGGCTGACGCTGCCTGATACAGACAGTGAAACCTGACATTTTCTCAGGTTTGATGTAGCAGATTAGTCATTATCTTTAAATACAGGACTCTGCCACCTACACTTAAGCACCAAAAATCCCATTACAGCAGTTTTATTTAACTTTGATATCTTTAAATTATTTCACAATGAGCAGATACTTCTGGCTCTCTTCGGTTAGACTGGGAATTTTCTACCTTTGAAGATATTAGGAACAAGGCAAGATGATCAGAGAAAGCAAAGATTGTTTCCTTCTTGAAAAACAAAACAAGGATAAAAAGAATATCTGTATATGTTGTTCTGACCTTTCTACCTTTGTAGCACATTGTGTGCTCAAGTGTTGTTTTTCAGCACCCCATAAACTGTCTGGCTGAGTGCATCTAGTTAAATTAGTGTTTGGCTGCTACAACTCTCAAACTCTGATTTCCTGCTGCTGCTGAGTCAGACCTTTCCAGAAATAAACTGGCAGCAAATTGAACTATGGAAATAGAACAATCAAATCTCATAGTCGAGATAAAGCAGCACTCGGATGACTTGGTTGACTGGCAGTGGCAATAAGCAAGCTAGTTTCAGAAGTATGTGTGACAGCAGCTTCATTCAGCAGACTGGTGATAACATCACAAGCAGACCATGAGTGCAACTTAAATATGTAATCAATTTAATGTGCACAATGATGTTCAATAATGTTGAACAATTTAGTTGGGTCTGGCTAATTGTTGAACCTCAGGAAAGCTTGCATGGCCACACAATTTACATTCATACAGCTACATGCGTTGACACCTGGGAATTTTTGAAGGGCATCCAACTGTTGTTTTCTACCCCTCCTGCCATTCTAGGTTTTCAAACTGGTGACCTCCCAGACATCAGCCCTCATCTCTATGGCTACCACCACCACCGCCATTTTTCAGTTACTTTTACACTTCCGGCTCCATTTGGGTCCATGTTTGTTTTCAGGACCCTGTAATTTGCCCACCAATCACTCCCAAGGGCCCCCGTCAAGTCTGCCATTCATAAAGTTTAAAGTAGCTCTTAGTGGTCCGTGGAGTTTATTGAAACATTAAATTTGTATCCCAGCCGTGATGGTGTATCTTTAGCCGTTGCTTAACTCACGTGCTCGGTCGGGTCCTCTTACATCAACTGCCAATTATGTTCTCCTCTTGGGTGTGGGTAGAGCCTCGGTCAGCATGGCGAAGAAACCAGAAACATCAATTCCTGGGTGAACAAAAACAGACAAAATGTGAAAACCTTTCCCCCAAACACTGTTATCATTGTAGAGTACAAGCACAAACATCACTAACATTGCCAGTAACACTGTCCAGCAGTATTCCAGCAGGAATTTAATGTAATCTACAGCCTGTTGTTAGATACAGATAAAGGCCTGCACAACAAGCAGGTCCTCAGAATGCCAGTGTATGTCCTCTGCAGAGGGGTTGTAATTTTTCTAACTTCAGCAAAATAGTTTTATGTCATATTTCAAGTGTATGAAGTGACATGAAACTGAAAGCATGTGCATATTTTACACTGAGGGTCTCCCAGCAATATAAAAGCAAAGCGACGTCTTCATTTTGAAGGCTGTTAACCTAATTCCTAATGGTTATTACAATGAAGCCTGCTGACCACATCAAGCTGCTGTGGTACTGCAATGAGCTGAGCAGAGGGAGCTCTGTCATGTTTTCACAGCCTTCAGTTCTGCCACTGTAAGCGCAAGTCCTTCGCAAATGAGTGCAGTGGCGTGTTTAGAAAACAAAAAAATATGCTGCAAGGTTATAAACAACATCCAAATTACATTGTTAATTAAGTCTCCCTCAAGCCAAAGTGTACTCTGATTCCAAGGCTCAGCATGAATGTGTCTGCCTCTTCACTGGCTCACATGCAGATGCAGGTTGTTGTTTTTTTTCATAAAAAGATGAATCATTGTTCTCAGAACATCAGACTAAAAACGGAGAGCTTCTTTTACAGTGGTTTAGCTGCAGTATGTTTGAGAAACATAAATAAACCAAAATCTGTGCCCATAAACATATAAAATCCTAACTCCACCTTCTCTTGCTCTGTCATTTTATCCAAATTCGACTAAATCTGGCATAGCTGCGCCTCCTCTTGAGGCGCAAACATAAAAAGATTTAAAATAATATAGTATAACTAAAAAATATCTAAACTGGTAATTCAACCAAAATAGGAAGATTCAGCTGCTGAATACTTGCAGGAAATATATGATTTTGTTCAGATGATAAAGCAAGACCAAACATGTGCAACCAAAATGAAAAATATGACTTGCATTTATGATATTTGCACAAAAGTGAGCCTCCTCTTGCTTGAGTGGCATGTGCTTATGTGATGTGACATTTCTCTTTCATCACACCGCCTCAAGTACTCAGTCTGCACCTTTGCTGTCAGCCGTCACTCCTGTTTTGGTTATAAACAAAATTTCAAACATTTGGAAATGAAGATCACACATAATATTATTTTTTATGTTTTATTTGACAGGAGGCACTAACTTCAACAAAGCTTGCCAAACATGATTAAGTGCTATATGCCAGGGGAGGTAGCACTTTTGAAAATTGCAGATAATTTGGTCTAAATTACTAAAAAAAAAAGGGTTCAAACATGCTTCATGTTGAAGAATCTTTAATTATACGCCCGGTGAAAGACGTCTGTCACACTCATGTGTTGTATAGACCCCTCATATAGAAACTTGGTGAAGCCCTAAATCAGGCAAATCATATTTTCTCCAAATATAGTCACGTTGTCAGCAGTATGTATATACATTATAAGAACACAGGAAGAACTAAATAAAATGACCAAATTCGGCGATGGGACATAGAGTACCCTACACATCGTTTATGGCTACTTGTGTGTTTGAGAACATGTGATTATTTGGGTGTATGCATTTCCCATGCGGCCAGGCTGAAATTGAGAAATTACAGTTGGAGGAACTCAAAGTAAGCAAGGCAAGGTGGAGGGTGAGGATAAGGGAGGATAATACTGGAGGATAGAGCTGATTGAGGAAATACAACATCATGACAGAAAGTAGCTGTAATTGTAGGAATAGGCCTGAAACCTCTGATGATGTATATGCACTGAGGGGACCAAAAATAACAAGTGACCACAGGGGCATGGCCCCTTCTCGGCAGCAGCAGCAGCAGCAGCAGCAGCAGCAGTAGCAGCATCTCTTTCCAGGAGAGTTGCTGTACAAAAGTAAAACCTGCCCTCTGGTGTCCAAACATTAGTACTGCATATGAAGGATGTTGCACACTGGGTTGCATTCAGAAGGCTGCACAGAAACAAGCCCAAATGTCTTTTCCAATGGATTCTTATGTAGTTTTATTAGCTGTTTTGAGGGTGAAGCACAAAAATACACAACTTAAGAAAAAGTGTTCATCCTGAAATAGAGACTGAAATCAAGGCCACTTTGTCTTCTATTAGCCAAATTGACAAGATGACCAAATAATATCAGGAAATGTACAAAACTAAATATATGAAAAAACAAATTTGTGAATCCCTCCTACATAATTATTTGCTTTCAATCTAAGGCAACAAAAATCTCCAGTACCTTTCATCCATGGCACTCTGCACAACCTTTCCCCACCATTTCCCTTGTTTACCTTATCATGGCAGGCGTAGAGACAGGCAGGAAAGGTAAAGGCGAGTCTCCCCGCCAGCTGGCTGGACAAGATGTAAATTTGCAGATCTGTCTGGTGCTGTACATTCTCAATGCAAGCTTTGTGGAGCAACACAGGTGTCACTACAAATCTGGAGTTGTTTGTTTTATAGATGTGTTTTGACTATTTTCAGATGTTGTCATGTTTAAACAGGGGTCTTATAACCGTTCATAAATCTAAACATGTCCTGAGCATAAAAAACTTTAAATGATGCTGAAAAACTGTAAATATAAGTGTAACACAACTGAAAATGTAAAGGCATTATTGGATTAAGTTTAGTCCACCCGCAGAGCTTGTTTGTGTTCTTAGTTTATGTATTCATTTGTTTATTTTCTTTGCTTTGAACATGATTATTTTCTAGTTCAGAAGAAGACTGAAATAAGTGATAATCATGTGTCTGGGTATTCAAGACATGGAGGCACCCTGATGGGACATGCCTGCTTTGGGCAGATCTGTCTGCTAATTACAGCTTAAGTCTGAGGAGGGAGGTACTTGCATGGTGGGGTTTTTTTTAATGATGCGAGGGGTAGATATGGTATAAATACCCACACCATTGTACTGGAAGGCAGCATATCCTCAGTTGTGCTCCTACCCTAAGGATATACAGCAGCACCAGGAGATCACTGGTGCTGAAGAGATTTATTTTCCCTCCTTTGTATGCTGGTATGTGTGTTTTCTCTTCCTCTCTGAACAGCTTTATCTCTGGAGGAGTGTAGTCAACATCTAGGCTTTGTTTAGGCCTTCGTTGTTCCTATGGCGGCTGTCAGAGGGAGGCAGATTTTGGCTGGCTTGGAGCGTCCTGGGTGATATTCAGAGAGTCCTGAAGGATCCAGGATCCTCTGACTGAATCAAAAATTGAAATTTACACCCGCTCACTCAACTTATCCTATCTTATTTGTAGTCTGTTGAGTTTCTGTAAAGCTGTACACTTACCTGGGAAAGATTTTAAGCTCTGTAAAACAACTTAAAACTAGAAAGAAAGCTTGCTGACATTTTGTACCTTGAGGGTGGTTGTGCTGACTGTCTCCTTGTTTTCCCCTGCAGGTTTGACACTGCAAGATGGACCTACGAGTAGCAAGCATCCTCCTCCTCATGGTGGCCTTCGCTGCAGCCCATGGGAAGGGGTATGTGGTGAAGAAGTTGGTGAAGGCCGCCCCTCAGTACCAGCCCTACTCTGTGAAGAGCCACGGTAAGTAAACACAGCCCCCTGCTCTCTGTGCAATCTGTTTTTTTTGTTTGTTTTTTTACAATAGAGCATGCTAGCAATTCTCCTGTTTTTCTCCTAGTCAAAAAAGTTGACTCCAAAGTCAATCTCAGCATTCCGTGATTAAATTAGCATCTTTGTTGTGGCAAATAGGAGCAGCATAAGCAGCCAGACAGATGCTTGCCACAGCAGCTGCACTTTACTTTGAAAACTGAACTCCACCTTGCACAGGAACTGTCTTGTGCTCTGATTGGCTGCAGCAGTATGCACGCTTCTCCAATCACATACAGTCCATTTAGATCTACGATTTGATTAACAAAGCTTATTTACAATCTTTTTTGGAATTCATTGGATTGGAGAAATGCACCTAACTGAAGTGGGGTTTTTTTTTTGTAGGTTTGATTGAGTTTGTTCTCAGCCAAGGCAATCACATTACCAACATTTTTAAAGAAATGATTTTGGGACTTTGTCTATTTTCTTTGTTAACTATCTGCTTCTCTTTGCATGATCACTCATGGTTTTTATTGTTTGTAGTGTTGTTTACATTATCTAAACATCATTTTGAGGAGCATAATGTTGTTGAGGAGCATAATGTAAGACTACTGTTGTTTTGTTGTAAAGTTAGTGTAGTGGATTTGACATGTATGTATACTAATGATTGAACATGTCATGTTCAATCATAGTTGTAAATGTTGCCTGTTCATTTGCTTTTAGACACTTGTGCTAGTCAAGGCACATTCTGTTCATTTCAAAAATAAGTTAACTTTTCTTTTTTTTAAAGATTCTTTAAACACAACAAGAAAAAGATACATATTTCTGCCATATTCAGAGTCCCACAAAAACGTATTTTACTGCATCTTGAAAATATTAATTGTGGTTTGGTCTTGAGTGTTGGCTAAAATGCAATTCAAATATAAAATGTTGCTTCTGTTTGAATCAACATACTGCTATTTTTATATGAGAAAGTAGCTGTTAGTAAATTATTTTTAGTTTGACAGTGACAATTACAGTCCAGTCACCCAGTAGTGTGGTTTGTTTGGGTGTGCCTGCTTCACACAGAAGTAGAAACATCTGTTTTGCTTTATCCAGACTCTGCTGCAGTTAGCTGAGGAGCAAGCCTTTTACACTAACATATGTGACCACATTAAGGCAGCAAATAAAAAAAGACTCCATCTCAAGTCACAAGATGTCTCTTAAATCTCTTTGACCTGTACAGTACAAAAAATAGCAATTAAGTATATTGTTTTAAAACAAATTATCTTATTTATACGTGTTCTACATTAAATTAAATAAATGCCTAAATAACAACAACAAAAAATAATGAAGCTGACAGACAGTTTATACATTTATTTTTAAGGAATTGCAAGTTTAAGATTTAAGATTTTAAGAAGATTTTTTATAAAATTGCCCTGGTGAATCAGCACCATGTGGTCAAAACAAGAATAAAACATGCCCCACCTCCAGGAATTAAATATCACTGAATAAGGACCAATCAGTAAATAATGCATCCATTATTTTTAACTCTGTGATGAATGTTGTTGAATGATGTTATTCATCTTATGTTTGACTACTGAATAACCATGTTGCTATAGTTAACAAGATTCTGCCAAAATTCTTTCACACTCACACACACTCAGACCTGAGAGTTGGATAGTACATTCATGTTCTTGTACTGGGATATAATTAGATGTACTAGAGATAATAGACCCTGTATTCTAAGATATCATTGTATGAATATGATGCACAGATTACAGATACACATTTCCATTACAATGTCATAAAAAGTAAAGAGGTTTTGAAAAGGACATGGTCCGAACTGTAACTCTAAGTAGTTATTTTAATTTTAGCATCATACCAACACATTCCAGTGTAAATGTTATAGTGACTTTAATATGCAATGTGCATTCATCAGTGCTTCCTCTTTGCCTGTTTACATTATCACCTGTTGTGGGGGGTTTATTGTTGTGGTTTGTTTGTTTTTGTGGTACTGATGATGGTCACTGTCTCACTCTTCACAGTGGTGTCAGTGGCAGGTGAGCCTGGTGCTCCAGGTGAGCCTGGCCCAGAGGGACCTCCTGGCCCTCCAGGCCCCCCAGGTGAGAGTGCTGTAGGTGAGACTGGACCCCAAGGACCTCCTGGACCTCCTGGTGCTCCTGGCCGCTCCATCGCTGGCAAACCCGGAACCCCAGGTGGACCTGGCAAACCAGGTAGTGATGGAGCACCTGGTGAGAAGGGAGACACCGGAGCCACTGGCCCTCAGGGACCCAGGGGAGCCCCTGGACCTTCTGGAAGCCCTGGACCCGCTGGCCTCTCTGCTACTGGCAAGCCTGGACCAGCAGGTTTTCCTGGAGCTGTGGGACCTAGAGGCGAGTCTGGTCTGAAAGGACATCCAGGTGTACCTGGACTGCCAGGTGCTAAGGGTGATAGAGGGGTGGGAGCTCCTGGACCTCAGGGTGAGACAGGACCTGAAGGACCCATGGGCCCACCTGGAGAACCAGGTGAGGCTGGAGTTGGAAAGCCAGGAAAAGCAGGTACGCCCGGTGAGCCAGGAAAGTCAGGTAGTCCAGGTAGGGATGGTGCCACAGGTCCCATGGGACCAATGGGACCTAAGGGACACACTGGTGCTCCAGGTGTAGGTGTTCCAGGCAAGCCAGGAGAGAACGGCGCCCCAGGTCTGCCTGGCCCATCTGGCCCTAAAGGCCACCAGGGACCTGCTGGAGCACCTGGCGCCCCTGGAGTCCCAGGATATGGAAAGCCAGGTGCAAATGGAGAGAAGGGAGAGAGGGGAGCTACAGGTGCCACAGGTGCCACAGGTCCAAAGGGTGAGCAAGGTCCAACAGGATATACTGGTGCTACTGGTGCAACTGGCCCCACTGGTCCTGCTGGACCTCAGGGTGTAAGAGGTTTCCCAGGTGAATCTGGTGCTGTTGGCCCTAAAGGTGACACAGGTGATACTGGACCTCAGGGACCTAAGGGAAACAAGGGAGATCAGGGACCACAGGGTTTCGCAGGCAAGCAGGGTTATCCAGGTGCAGCTGGTCCTCCTGGTCCCAGAGGAGCCACTGGACCCACAGGTGACAAAGGTAATGTAGGTGCCCCAGGTACCCCAGGTGCCCCAGGTATTCCAGGCCCTGCTGGACCCAAAGGTCACACCGGCCGTGCAGGCGAGCCAGGTGCCTCTGGTTCTGATGGCGCTCCAGGTCCCAGAGGACCTGCTGGGCCTCAAGGTCCCGCTGGTGCTCCCGGTCTTAAGGGGCACCCAGGTCTCCCTGGTCCTTCAGGCCCTGCTGGTTTGGCTGCTAAGGGTTCTCCTGGACCCCAGGGTCCTCCTGGTCAGCCCGGTGAGCCCGGTGCTGATGGAGAAGCTGGCCCAGCTGGCCCTCCTGGTCCCCCTGGTCCTCCTGGTGAGGTTGTTTTTGAGAAGGGTATGGGAATGGCTGAGGTTATGGTCAAGTCCCCCATGTCTGCTTTCACTGCATCTCTGGCCACCCCATACCCTGCTGCTGGCAGCCCCATTAAGTTTGACCAGATAGTG
Source organism: Micropterus dolomieu (assembly GCF_021292245.1). Taxonomy (NCBI): domain Eukaryota; kingdom Metazoa; phylum Chordata; class Actinopteri; order Centrarchiformes; family Centrarchidae; genus Micropterus; species Micropterus dolomieu. The sequence goes on along the minus strand of NC_060160.1, from coordinate 11,338,441 downwards.
TACAATGCTGAGAATCACTATGACCCCGAGACTGGCATTTTCACATGCCAGATTCCTGGAGTTTACTATTTCTCCTACAGTATCCATGTCAATGGAGCTCATGCCCTGGTAGCTCTGTACAAGAATGGTCAGCCTGTGATGTTCACTTATGATGAGTACAACAAGGGCTTCCTGGACCAGATGTCCGGTAGTGCTGTCCTCCTGCTCGATGAGCATGACACAGTCTTCGTCCAGATCCCTGATGATGAGGCCAGTGGCGTCTTTGCTGCCGAGAATGTCCACTGCTCTTTCTCTGGGTTCCTCATTGCTTCAACGTGATAGGTTGATACAGTAGTTCCCAAAAGCCAACCAACTAAATTTGCAATCTATTTCTCAAACTAAAGTAAACTCCCTGTTATCTTTTTCCTCAATCAAACAGGCAGGCAGTTCACCCTTCTTTGAGGAATAGTAGCATCTCGACTTGAAAACTACAAGAAATAGGTGCTTAGAAGAAGGAAAACTAATTTATGAAAACAGGTGATCAGGGATGGGGGAAGCAATCCACAAAGTTACCAGTTAGCTTTTCTAATGGAGACAGCATGTGAAACTGAGGTGTTATAACTGTGTTGTGTCCTGACTTTTTTCTTTTCCACTCTGTTCCTTTTATACTGACTTCAACTGGTGATTCTTAATTTAGTGTTTGTCTGTTTTTTTGTTTGTTTTTGTAACTGCTTGTTTTGTTTGGGTGACCAATAATCTTATTAAAAGTACACAAATACTTTCTGTGCAACATGGTGTAACTGTTATCCTTGTACGTGACTTGAATATTGTGAAATAGTAATGGTCAAATTGACCGTTATAATGAAATAAGTCACCAGAATACTGTCATACAAACACAAACTACCAACAAAATTGTTATATCCCTGAACATGCATTATGTCATGTAAAGCATAATGACCAAAATAAAAGATGTCTAAACTAATGTTTTGTCTCAGAAGCACTTTTTTAAAAATGGGACCGAAATGAACATGTTAATAAATCCCCTATTGACAGATTACTTGGAGGTGCAATAATACAAGTCTTTAATTGATCAAGAACACTTTAGCATGAATGAATGCTTTCCAGTATGGAACCCTGAAAGTTATTCCAGTTTAAATATGGTTCAAGTGCTTCCTTTTCCACCTTGCTGTCAGTTATGTTGTAACCTCTCTACGAGCCTTCCTGTACAGCACTGGATCCTAAGGCACCAGGAAATTACCTGGTTTCCAAACGTATTTGTTATAAGTTCTGCAAAATATTAGATCACTGCCAAACTTTAAAACGTAAGTCAGATAGTCAAAAATAATGGTTGCTAGCATATTAGCTACAGATGGACTAAGCATAGTTTGATGTAACATATACTAACATGTTACACCGTTTATTCCCATGAGTCCCTGTCAGATTTAGAATTCGGATCATTTTATGTAAGTAACAGTATCACTACCCCAATATAAAAGACTTCTGCAACACGTTTATCTAAGTGTTTATTAATGTATCTGTCAACAGCTATAACTACTCCTGTAGGCGCCCATACGTGGAGGCTGCTGTATAAACCGATAATCAATAAAACACAGTTGTAATAATATTAAATATGTCTTCATAGGAGAGGATATAATTGCTGAGAAACACTGTACATTAATAAACACTTAAATGCCCGTTTATCTGCTTACAATTACATTATAATGTGTAATAATTAACCATTTATTATGTCGTTTGTATACGACTTGTACATGCTAAATAGGGGGACCAATATTCCGTTACAAGTACAATTCCTACAATCAAAAGTTTTCTAAAGTAAATGTGTTATAATTTAATAATTATAACATAACTATTAAAAACAAAAACTACTTAGAGTATCAAAAGTAAAAGTGCCCATTATGTAGAATCCCCCCTTATTATTACTGATTTACCGATGAGGTATTTTGATCTGTAAAAACAAGCAAGTTTTGGACTTTCAACACTCCAGAGTTTTCAAAAGTAGTGTCAGGCCAGGTAAACAGTCCCATATCATACACAAACGTTTCAAGTGTAACAAGGCATCCTATTTTATAAGCTGATCTAAGTTTCATATGTGGAATGTTAATCTACAAGTTAACTAGATACCCCTTGAGGAAAAATACAATATTTGCCTCTGAAATGTAGAGGAGTAGAAGTATAAAGTAATATAAAATGGAAATACTAACTTAAGAACAGTACTTGAGTAAATGTCTTAGTTACTTCACATCACTGTTCCCTGTACAGAAGCTGAGAGGGATGCGGATCATAAAGTATGAATTTCTCCCCACATGACGGCCACTGGTTGCCTGCTTGGCAGCCAATGTTTACAAAAGCTACTTTACCGTGCAAGTCTGAATTCGGGTGCGCTGAAAATAGTTAGCATGTGGGATGAGGGACAGGGATGGTCCTGTGGCCGGATAGCGGCTGTTTGATCTTCCCTGGGAGAGGGACCGATACAGTGGTTAGGTGAGAGGCCCGAGGGACAGAAGAAAGAGGAAGCTGGTTGAAGGAAACCGCTGGGGATTGCCATCTGAGGGGACTGCCATTCAGAGACGGTCTGCGGTTGGTGCATGAGGTGGACAGACAGGAACACAGCCGGAGTGCTGCCTCTGGTCGACGCCACAAGCCACACTCCAAAATTATCTGTTATATATATATATATATATATATATATATATATATTTAACAGGTTAACATGTTTGTATGCGTTTGTATGCATCTATACTCTTCTGTATCCATTTGTCTAGAAAGGAGCTAACAAAAGAAAGAAAAACACTTTGCAAGAGGACGGATAGTGGTAGTGTGTGGGATGATACTCGATGGTTATGAGCAGTGTGTGACACATTAAGGGCCAAAATGGGTTTCAAATCCCTCAACAACCTGACCAAGATGGACATGCAAACCAAAAAGCAGAAATAGAAATATTATGAATAAAACACACCCTTCTTGCGGCAGCCAAAGGCTGAGGTACATGGGGTTAAACTGGATGCAAAGGAAATAAGATGGTTTGAAATGAGCATGGGTCCAGTTGTGGGTGGCTAAAAACACCCTAGAGACGTTTGCAGCAAACTCTTCCACTCTTAAAAAGTTTGGGTGTTTTTATGGGGTTTTGTAGAATGAATCCGAACATGTCGATGGGCGAGCACAGGCATCAGTTAGGTCTGTACTGCAGTTGTTTACTGTAGATACTAAAATTCCAGACGCCGTAAAAATGTTTGTTTCGAACACTATCATTTAGGGTGCAAACCCAGCAGCTCTGTGATTGAATCAAACACAACTTACCCCAAATCTCATCACACAATTATGTTGTGGCTGTTCCCCGAGTAAGTCAGTAATTTCCTAAAAATACTGTAGGGTAGAGATCCCCCTTTGTCTCCTTGCATTTGAGGCTGGTTTACAGAGAAGGATGATTGCAATAATCACATGGCCTACATTTTAGGATGTGCTGAATGGGACCTTTAAGTGTATCATTAGCACTTTTGTCATTCATTTTGCTCCACTTCAATCACTAAATTTGATAACTGATTTTTTGTGGGAAAATATATTTATGCTGTCTTTCCATCACAGAGGCTGTGAAGTATTTTAACATAATTACACAACCTGCTAAGAGTCTCATTTCGCTTCAACCAACAGATTTTCTCTAAATGTGAGAAGTTATGTTATCTTAATTATGAATAGAGATTCAAAATACTGCCCAAATAGCTTATTTTTCATGCCCCTCCAATGGACTGAAAATGTCACCCGGTTTATTTTCCTTCAGTAATGCACCACACGAGGGTGCTATAAAGCAAAGAATCCATGTGTATTAATTCCTCCAGTAGCTGATCTCAGTCACAAAACAGAATACTGAGATTTCACATCTACTCTGTTAACAGATTTACGAGGGAAACATTTGAGGTTTGCTGAACACTTTGAATAAATGAGCCGATTGATACTTCATTCCTTTACTCTTGATCACAGAAAATAAACTGAACACCTATAACAAGTTTGTAGGCAATGTTACATTCCATATTGAATACGGTGAAGCCTCATTATATACAAATACACGCGGTTCCAAGTTTGCACCACTGGCCGCCAAATCGTGTGCTTTCCAGTGTGGATTTTAAGAGGCGATGCAGTCATCACAGCTTGATGCAAAATTTGCTTAAAACATCTCCCAATTTTATTCAATCTTACAAATGGTGAAAAACAAGAAAACTTCATTTACAATGGGTTATTTAAAAACTTCAGTCATTTTTAGGTACATCTCAGTCATAAAACCAGTAATATCAAAGTCTATACAACGTGCATTACTACAGAGTTTTGAAATGCTGGAATCTAAATGGGAAGTGATGAGCACCTATTGTTCTGACAGTTAACTAAATCTACTTCATTAAGGAATGGTTGTGTCCACAGGAGTGTCGAGCTTTAAGAGTTGTAAACAACTGTGCACTGCAAAGACAACATTTAAGACTTGGTTCAGGACTTTCCCTTTAAATATCACAATGTGTCAGATCTTGCAGACACAGCTTTAGCTGCTACATCCAATTGCCCAGCACCAAATACTTTGATAAAATGTCAAATTCAGCAACATGTCAACACAGTCATGGTTTCATGTAGAAGAAAAAAAACAAAAAAAAAACCCACAAGAACACACATTCACACACATTCGCACTTTCACACTCACCCACGTCACAAATGCAAGCACCAATGAGCAGTGAGGAAGCAGCCCACCTCCTGTCCATCACTGCCAAGGACGTTGCAGTCATTATGGATGAGATAGTTGCAGAATAGTAAACAAACACCAACAAAAAAAAAAAAAAATGAACACAAAAATCCCTGGTTTTAGACAAGTCCTCGCATTCCTTCACACAGGCTCATCGCCTCCTTCATTCTTGTGTCTCGTTCAGCAGGATTACTCAGCTGTGGCTGTGGCCTCTGGACTGGCTGCCGTCTCTGGTTCAGTAGGTGAAGCTTCAGCTGTTTTCTCCTCTTCTACTCCTCCTGCTGCTGCTTCTCCTTCTGCCACCTTCACCACCTCCTCCTTCTCAGCCTTTGGCTCCTCAGCTGCAGTCTCCTTGGCTCCTTCCTCACCGGCCTCAGCTGGTTTGGCCTCCTCTGCAGGAGCTTCCTCTGATGCCGCCTTCTCTCCGTCGGATGGTTCTTCTGCTGTCGCTCCCTCCTCTGCTGCCTCCTCGGACTCCTTCTTGGTCTTCTTAAAAGAGAAGCCGGTGAGCTTGAAGGAGGGTTTCTTGAAGGAGAAACGTTTTTTTTTCTGCTTGCCATCCTCGCTGGTGGATGGAGTGCCTTCCTCCGGCTTGGCAGAAGCCTCTCCATTTGTGGCGGCGGGCTCCTTCTCACCGTTTGCCTCTGCGCCCTCTACTTTCTCCCCTTCTTTTGGAGCCTCCTCTGTAGGAGTGCTGCCATTGGCCTGAACATCAGCTTTGTTGGCCTCCTCTGCAGCTGGAGAGGCATCCCCATTGGTCTTGGCATGGCCATTTTCCTGGAAGAAGAGAATATAAAATTTGAATTCTTGAACATGCACATTACACACACACACACACACACTTTGGACATGTGTATTAAAAACTATCCCTGGACATTTTGGCGTGCTGTGATATTTAAATCAAATCCAACCACTAGCAGCAACCAATAGGGGAATTGCACTGAAACTGCAGCAACATCTGTTACTAGGAGAGTGACGACAGATCTGTGGCTTTCAGCAGTAGGCTAGTCTTTTTAACCGCAGTACCGCCGGAATCCGCCAGGTGGCGTTCAGTGCGTGCAGCCGGTGGACATAACATAGGAATTTGGTGATTTTTCCCCTTTTAATGGCCTGTGTAGTCAACTAATGTGTGTTATTTTAATTTTTATACATTTCTCTCATCCAACTCCCTGTGTTTTTTAGAATTTGTTAATTTTGTGGTTGGGCGTGCGGACAAAAACGTGGCTCCTTTCTTGGACCTGGCAACAAAGGCGTGGTAGCGTTTTTTAAAATGGCCATGCCACCAGTGAGAGCGGCCACAAACCCCGCTGCACACATTTCAACCAAATGAATAAAACACAGTAACTGAGTAGGCTAACGCTTATAATAAATCAAAATATGCTGTTTGAACAACAAAAAGTTGTTCTGCAACCTGATCTGCTTGATATTCAAAAGATAGCCTAAATAGCCTCTTAATTTAGGCTACATGTATCAATTTACAGCCTTCTCAAAAAACCATTTGTACCAATGCAGCATTGCAAAACACATATTTGTAACAATAGGCTACACTCGCCGGTGAAATGGTTAGCCTACATGTGGCCACTTTCCCTGAATCCCGTTAAGCGTGGGGATGCGATGCTGCAAACATGGAGCACGCCATTGACGCAACACATTGCTGAAAGGAGACAAAATTCCGCTTGAACAATTAGGCCTTAAATCATTAAAATGTAATTTACCTGCCCGTTTGTCTTTGCTGCAACAGCCGCACCTTCTGCAGGCTTTTCCACGGCACCTTCCTCTTTTCCAGGGGTTTTGGAGATTTGTGCTCCCATGCTTTTTTGGTGCAACAAAGGAACCCAACCGATCAAATGAATGAACAAAGACCGCAAGCTTCTTCCCAAAAATTTAAGTCAAACGCCGAAACCTCCTTCTCCAACCGAAGCCGAGGAACCAGCCCGAAACCGAAGTGACCGCAGAGGGACGTGTGAAAGCTTGCAAAAATGTGGCAAAGATGCGAAAGAAACGCGAATCCTTTAAAAAAATATTCCTCGAGCAGAGTTTGTAAATGGAGAAATTGGCCCCGCCGCAAATGAGATGCGGAGTACAACGCCCAAGTCCACTGATGAATGGGCACTGGGGCTATGACGACAAAGCCACCCCGTCTCCACCAATCACAAGTCCGAAATCCAAAGAGTAGGGGGTTCATGGTATGGGGGACCATGGACAATAGGAGAGACACAACAATATGGCCAACTACTTGTTTGTATAGCCATTTTAGAGTACAAAAACCTGATTTTATTTCTAAATAAAATAACGCCTGAGATTTCATAGAGCTTTACAAGGTCTAGCAGATTTAGCTGAAAGCTGATTTCGAGGAGGGGCATCCCAGAAATCTTTGATTATCCCATACAAATTTATAGTAAACCATATGTTTAACGGTAGGCTATGCTCTAAACATCTTTAAACATATTGTTTCTTATAGCATATATTTAAAGATATGCTTTTAAAAAACACAGAAATGGCAAACATTTGTTTTTACATGTAGATGACAATATATAGTTTTAGTATTTAGAAATATGAATTCTTTGCGCTGGTAAATATTTTGGCCACTTCTACATACAAAAAGTATCATGCAAAGGTAATAAAATTGTCTTTTTTGTTACTATATACATAGACAATAATATATAATATAATATGCAATAGTATAGCATTTAAATGGGCATGCACTCCATTAGTGTATTTTATGTGATTGAAGACGTCTTAATATACTGGTTTTTATAGGGTGCTGTCGCTGTTGCATATGTGTATAGGATGTTTTCATTGTATTGTTGTCATTTTACGTCTGTACTGTCTGACTTGCTGTCCTGCTGCTTTTCTTGAGGGCGCCTTTGAAAAATAGATTTTATCTTAATAGGTCTTCTCACCTGGTTAAATAAAGGTTAAAAGGACTATATAAACTATAGTCCCGCGACCCGACCCCGGATAAGTGGATGAAGATGGATGGATGGATGGATAAACTATAGTCTAACCTAATTTAGAGTTAAATGTATTTATTGATGTACTAAGCTGCAAAAAATAGGGCCAAAGAAGTTGTTTATCTCAGCTTTTAAACTGATATGCAAGTGCCAAAATAACAGCATGTTGTGCACAGCTGAGCTGAGAAAGCATCACTCAGCTTGTCTCATGTTATATCATCACGTACCCTTCTGACATATGCCTCGCTCAGTAAACAGACGTCCACTGTAACTATAAGCCCCTGTGCCCACAACTTCCCTCATCCCTCCTCTTGCATAATAGCGTCTTGTCTGCTTGTTACAGCTGGAGCATCCCAGTGACCCAGATCTAATGAGAGTTTATGGCCCTCTGCTCCAGCAGCCTGCAGTGCTCTGACTCCACCACCAGCCACAAGTCTCTTCTCTCTGCCATCACTGCCTGACCCACATCTCCATGGTTACCAGTCCAAAATGGCTCCAAGGAAGAGGCTGCAATTCGAGGGCTTTGGCGATCATGACTCCTGGTTGTGGAGAAGTAGGGTGAGAGTGAGTTCAAAAATTAAGCAGCGCAGACAACAGTTTGAGGATTAGGGTGACTTCTTTCAGCCACCCACCCGTCTTCAGGCTAACTAGGCCACGCTTATTGTTGGGATATTGTGATTACATGCAAAGCTGTAATTATTATGGTGAGCTGCCATGAATATGTAAACCAGGAGACAAAGCCAGCAAGGCATGATGTGTTTTCAACAAGCATAATGCAAGCCAGACACTCAGACAAAAAGACTTCACCTGTCTGGAAGATAGTGTATCATGTATCCAATAGGTGGAGTGTGAGTGTGTGTTTCTGAGGAACTATTGCACAGTTATACCTTAACTTCCAAAAAGGGATAAATCATCAATAAATCTTAAACATGCCAAATGTTTACCTTAAACATCTCACTTTAAATCATGTAAAAAGGAACCCTTTAAAGGTCCCATTAAATAAAAATCAGGTATAGTTTTTTTCAATTGACCACATAGTTTTTCAAACAATGAACCTCTACCAAACTGTTGTGATAAATGTACTTTACCCTTTACAGTAACAGAACATTTTTAACAATCTGCACAGATTTTTCTCCATTAAAGCAAAATAAAAGACATTTTTTACTACACATGATACACATTTATGGACAAGAGCGATGTCTAATTAAAAGATTTTACATATTATAAACATGAAGCATTTCAGGATAATTTACAGTGTGACTTTTACTAACAAAAGTTAATTTGAAACTGTCTGGATTTTTATGCATTTACTAATATAAAAGTGTTCAGACTAGAGTGACCGGTCCAGTCCAGTCTGTCTATAGATCTGCAACAAATATATACATTTTTAAAAAGGTTATGAAATCTAGAAAAAGCTCAACATTGGTAGCATCACCAAGCTGTGTTTATAAAAAGCTGAATGGTATGATAAAGAGATGGAACAGTCAAATAACTGATTGATCGATTGACAGAAAATTAATTAATTGTTATTTGTCAATTACTTGTTCCAGCTTGATCATCAAGCGGATTTGCTGCTTTTTCTCTGTTTGATATCGTTGTTGGTTGAATATCTTTGGGGTTTTGACTGTTTGTTGCTCAAAACGAAACATTTGAAGACATCACCTCGTGCTCTGGGAAGCTACGAAGGATATTTTTTACTTTAAAACATTAAATTAATTAATTCAGAAAAGTTTCTTCGATATACTGAAAATAACTTTTAACTGCAGCCAAAATCTGATCTGCTCCGAGTCATGGAGTGAAGGTGGGAGAGTGTAAAAGTGTAAATTATTCTTGGACGAACGAAATAATGGCCGTGAATATACAGTATGTGATTGACTGTGTTGATTTTTTGTTATTTTTGTCATTGCTCTAGCTTATTCACTCAACTAAATAAACCTCCAGTGTTTAAACAGCTGCAACACTGGAGGAATATTTAATGAATGGAAGTCAGAGGTCAACGTCATGATTCATAATTACCTTCCTGAGCAGGTTTAAATAATCCTTTTTAAATATCAAAAGCTAACATATTCTAATATAGATATGGATTGTTTGCCCTAATTGTTGCAATACATGTTGCATTTTGCACCTAATAGCCTATTCCCTCTCAGTGTTGCTGATGTTTTCATTGATACAGAAGGAGGCACTGTTTTCCAGTTTTAGCTTGCTATGCTTCCAGTGAGAGCAGTAATCATCTGAATGTTACCTAAAATAAGTGTTGATTTTTGCTTATTGATAATTAGAGTGGGACTTTACTCTGCTGTTATTCAGGTGTCATTCATGGAGGGCCAATTGTGCATGCAAACAAACCACTACATGATTTTAGTTGGAACAAAAACTAATCCACTTAGAGAAGCATGGGACATTGTTGAACACAACGGGATTAAACAAAAATCAGACCCAAAGATTTATGAGTTTCTTCTGGCTCTAATTTAAATTCTAAGCCAAAGTACTGACTTAACGTCTGTGTTTCTTATTCATATTTAAAGACTACAAGTGAGAACGTAAAGAGAGCTCTTATCACCTGAACAGTCACAGACAATATGCCAACCTTGTCCTGTTATCAGTCATTCCACAGACAAGGAGGTGTCCCGCTGTACAGTGTAATCTGTTATTGGAGGAAAGCGGTGTCAATCACCACTTATCCGTCGGCGTGGATCCGCATCAGCAGTGCACAATCACAGCTGCGTCAAGCCACACACAGATCAACCGGAAACAGAATAGTATTTGCACTTTAAAACAAAAGCACAAAAGGTAGTCATTTGGAAATCATGCCTTGGGCGAGCTTGACATAATCTTACTAATACAGAATTTGTGGAATTACTATCGTATACGCGGGTTCAAAACATTAGATTAATTTTTGTTTGGTAAAAATACACTTTATTCTTGTTAACACTTTCAAATGACACGTCCTATTATACAGCTTTATTTTGACATGAGTAACCAGACGCTGTATATGTTGTTGTGAGCTTGATGACACTGGTCGCTGTCGTCATCGTCTGTACGCACGGCGGCGACAGGAGCTCCGGAATCGGCAGGGACTTGTAGCCTATCCCACCGCTATTCTCTCTCAGTGCGAAGAAAAAAACACTAACAGAGAGTAGAAAAATATCAGCGGTTTCCCCCAACGAAAGTGCCTCTGGAAACTCCGATGGATTAGTCTGATTCGTCTGCGGTAAGCACGCTTTTTCTGTCCTGCGTTGAATTTCAATTGGTCCACCCGCCTTGTCCCCTATTTTTGCGCTGTGGACTGCGAGATGAATTCATCTCGGGAGAACTGAGGGGATAAATAACACATTGTGGGTCGCATGAAATCCAGCCAGGATTCACTTCTCTCATTCTGCAGATGGGTGCGTCTATACCTTTGCCGTCAGAAGGGTACAAAACAGAAAGAGTGGTGGTGGTCTCGTAATTGTGGCTGATGTTTTGCAGGGCTGAGATTGTGGAGAGGAGGCTCTTGCAGCAGCAGGGATGGATGCGCTGCAGAGCAGAGCTGACCACTGAGGCCATTCACACATTCACACACAAAATAAACGCCAAAATGGCCTGCAGACAGCCTCTTATTGATTCACCCCAAATAACTGTCAAATGCTTCAAGCTAATTGCATTGCCACGCTGTTAAATATCCAATTAAAGCTCTCCTAATCGGGTTATCTGATGTGTCTGGAGATGCAGCCATCCATCTTGTAGGCAAACACCAGGGATGATAAAGTGTGTTTATCTGGGAGCTAAAGCCTCAGTTGTATATCCATGTGCAATAAGTTATTCAATAGTTGTGTGTTGGTTTTACAAATATGCACTCAGCTCCCTGAAGCTGAGTATTCAGCCTGTCATTGGTCCATGAGTAAGTAGGCTACACAGTTGGCGTGCGTGATGTATGTGAATGAAAGCAGTTGCATATTATGGTTCATGGACCAAGTACATGTCCCCCCAGGCAAATACAGTTGAGCCTTTACTGGCACACAAGCTGCTACTATAGGATTTTAGGTTCAAGGGGTTAATGGATTTCTTTGGTTAAAGCAAAATGTGTTCATCATATCTAGTAGCCTAGTTTGCCTCTTTTTCAGTCAGTCAGCAAATAGAACACATACAGCAACTATTTTGATAATTGATTAAATGCCAAACTTTTGATGGTTTCAGCTTTTCATATGTGATGATTTGCTGCTTTGTCCTTTCTTAATAAATATTAGAGAAATTACTATTTTTTTAGGTTTTGGACTATTGACCAAACCAAACCCAAAGATATTCAGTTTCTAATGATATAAAACTGATAAAAGCAGCATGAAGAAACTGACACCAGATAAATTTGGAATGGCATAAGCTTAAAAATGGCATAACATTTCTCTCAGTAGTTTCCAACTAATTGTTGAACACATACAGCAACTATTTTGATAATTGATTAAATGCCAAACTTTTGATGGTTTCAGCTTTTCATATGTGATGATTTGCTGCTTTGTCCTTTCTTAATAAATATTAGAGAAATTACTATTTTTTTAGGTTTTGGACTATTGACCAAACCAAACCCAAAGATATTCAGTTTCTAATGATATAAAACTGATAAAAGCAGCATGAAGAAACTGACACCAGATAAATTTGGAATGGCATAAGCTTAAAAATGGCATAACATTTCTCTCAGTAGTTTCCAACTAATTGTTGAACACATACAGCAACTATTTTGATAATTGATTAAATGCCAAACTTTTGATGGTTTCAGCTTTTCATATGTGATGATTTGCTGCTTTGTCCTTTCTTAATAAATATTAGAGAAATTACTATTTTTTTAGGTTTTGGACTATTGACCAAACCAAACCCAAAGATATTCAGTTTCTAATGATATAAAACTGATAAAAGCAGCATGAAGAAACTGACACCAGATAAATTTGGAATGGCATAAGCTTAAAAATGGCATAACATTTCTCTCAGTAGTTTCCAACTAATTGTTGAACACATACAGCAACTATTTTGATAATTGATTAAATGCCAAACTTTTGATGGTTTCAGCTTTTCATATGTGATGATTTGCTGCTTTGTCCTTTCTTAATAAATATTAGAGAAATTACTATTTTTTTAGGTTTTGGACTATTGACCAAACCAAACCCAAAGATATTCAGTTTCTAATGATATAAAACTGATAAAAGCAGCATGAAGAAACTGACACCAGATAAATTTGGAATGGCATAAGCTTAAAAATGGCATAACATTTCTCTCAGTAGTTTCCAACTAATTGTTTTTGATGATCTAATCTATTAATCGTAGCAGCCCCTTCATACAGCACTCACAAGGCTCGTGCACTTTCTATCAACCCAAGTGTTATTCTACCAGAAAACTTCCATCCTCCATCACTGCACATCCACCACATCATTATTTCCAGTGGGTTCTTACATTGTCCATTGCCCTCCATTGGCGCAGGATTTGGAAAGAACCGTTTAAAGCCCCCAGTGCAGACTTACAGGCATAAGCACCAAGAATCTGCTCCTGTTTGTGGAAAAAAAGTTAATGTTTTTCTAATTTGCCCTCTTCTCCCATTTGGAAAATATTCATCTGCTAGGCACAAATCTCACTGACTGAATGGACATCTAGAATGGGCTCAGTGATTTAACAACATGACTCAACATACTCAACTGTGAACATTGTGACACCACAGTTAGGCTTAAACCCACATACTGTATGGAGCTCAGCTGTGGGTTTTACAACTGGCTCATTCAGTACGTCAAGAATGCTTTGAAAGCCTTAACACTGCTTTTCATTGTGCTGATAATCTTGTAGCAGAGTGAAATGTGGCCATTGTCTTGTTGTTGATACACTGAATGAACTCAGTTGTCCAACACAAGCAAAATATTGTAACTATTCAGAGAATGGCAACCATAAGGAGGAGATTGTCAGAGTTGTACCAAATCTAGTTAACACAGGAGCAAGTTTCATGTGCATTCATATGGCACACAATTACACAACTGAAAATTATCCTCTTTTAGGTCACTTCTTTGATGAATGAATAGAAAGTTGTATTTTGGAGTTGAATAAGGTCGTCGCAAGTGCGTCTACAGTAGGAGGGATGTGGGACGTTTGACTTTGTTTTGTGCCATGTCAATGATCTGAGTGTAAAGGGACCCCCACTCTTCAAATCTAACAGAGCTATTTTGTTACTGTGTTTGTTGAATCAAAATAATTGTATAGTGGAAAGATTTGCAAGTTAACAATTAATGTACTCTTAGATGTAATGACCGGTTAAGCAAAGTTTGTAAGTCAGATTTCAAAGGTTTAAAGCACTTTAACTAAAACTAATAGAAATAGCATCAGGTCAGCTTGTTAGCAGTTGAACTATTTGGATAATCAGTTAATATCTGAAATTGAAAATGTTAAGGATTTGCTGTTTTTCTTTATCATTACTTCTGTGAAATTATAATGGCCATTTTTGAACTATTTTATGATATTTAATAGACAGAAAGATTGTTTGATTAATCTTGAAAATTATTTTCATTATCAATTAAACTGCAGATTGCATTTTAAATTAACAGATGAATCCTTTAGTCTTTAAAAATGTCAGAAAAATATAAAAACGTCCATCATGGCATCTTCAAATGTCTTGTTTTGTACAACCAGCAGTCCAAACCCCAAAGTTATTTAATTTTCAATGATATAAAAAAGAAGAAAAGCAGCAAATCCTCACATCTGAGAACCTGCAAACACAAGTGTGCTCTTGATTATTTCAGTCCACATGAACATTTTGTTCAGGCCACACACATATTTCTCAAGCCTGGTTGACTGTCTTCTATTGAATCCATCAGTTACGCTGAGTGACCCAGACATGTCTGTCCTTTTAATTTAGTATATTGATCTTGCAGCTTTACTATAAATGGCAGAGTATCTCATTATGGCTCCCGGCTCTATGTGTTATTATAGATGATTAACACTTGTGCCTGTACAGCATCAAAATAAAGGTCATCATTTTGGGAAATGAATTTACAGTCGAGCCCAGCAGCTGTGCCTGATGTGGTAGCACTAACCCTATCCTGTTACTTTCTGTTCAGATAATACTGGCGTTTTCATTTCTCTTCACTTCCTGATGTGATGGAATCTCGTTGTCAAATGCTATATTCAACAGTTTTGGACCAGACATCTTCTTCATCTTCAGATTTCAGACAGCATCTTGAGCTAATCAAGATGAGAGGAGTTTTAATATGATACCCCAGCCTGTCTGTGCTTTTGTGTGAAAGTCAAGTCCTCCCTCCATGTCCTTGTCTCTGCCTTTTGCTATTAACTGTTGAAGCACACTACGTAGCTACGATCCCGTCCCCAGTGGTCCTTCCTCAGTGTGGTCCTCTCTGAGGCAGGGGTCTGAAAATAGCGTGATGAGTGTTCTCGCAGGCTGAGGTGGTCATGCGATACCATAGGCTGTGCCACAGAAGGGAACAAGCCCAGAGGCTACGATGCCATCATCTGCTTTTCTGGGGGGGAAGTTGTGCCACAGGTCAGGCATAGAGGAGTTTAGTATGTATGTGTCCCTGAAACATACAGCACCTAAAAGCATTATATTGGAGGGCTTTGTCTTGACATTTTGATGGGATCCACGTTGTCGATTCATGCATGTAATTAAATAAAATAAAACAACACAGACTAGTCGTCCCTTAGATCTGAAAGCCAGTGATGAAGGTTTGTGAAACTCCTATTATATTATTGTGAAAATGTGATAAATCTGCCTGTTGCTGTCGAATGCGCTTGAGCCAAACTTGATCAATATCATTGACTGTTTCTTATGTCCAACATTTTTATAGAACTCATTCAGCAACTTCAGTCACAACACAAAGTGCACACAGATGTGATTTATATGCAAATGTTTACTAAGCGACCACCGCGCCAAAAAAACAGTACCAAATAGGGAACACATGTATGTAAGCAATAAAAGATGGCCTAGTTTCTGTGCCACAGAATGGTTACAGATATGTTAAAGCCATAGTAGCTCCCTGGCCTTTTTTTATTTCAAGAGCAGGAAGATTTTCATAATCCCCACAGGCAGCACGACGATGTGAGATCTCCCCTCATTTACTCTGATCCCTCCAGGAGTGGATGCAGTGCTATTTCAATCGCTGCAGTTAAAGAGAAAATCCACCAGAACACAGACTTTACCTGCGTTATCCCACTCAGTTCAGTTAATATTTCCATGCTTGTGCAATTCTCCACCAAAGATTTGTATACGTCTTTTCATCAAACAAGAAGCTTGTGTGTATATAGTGTTTGATTTAGCACTACCAGTTTTTAAAGCATTCACATAACTTTGATTGTGTGGTTGATTGTAGTAGCAGATTCATTTTTTCCAGATTAATTGTTCAGTGTATAAATTGTCCATAAAATGTCAGAAAATAGTGTAAATGCCGCAGTATCCCAGAGCACCACTAATGTCTCTAAATTGCTTGTTTTGTCTAAACAACTAAGAAAAAAATGCAAAAAAACAGCAACATGTGTTGAACTGGTAGCAGTTAACCATTTTTACTTCTACTACATCTGTTGACAATTTATCATCTAATTGATAAATCCACAAAGTATCAATATTATAATAGTAAATACACCTCACTTACTTATTTCTGATGTTTTTGGAGAGGCTTGCATTTCCCCTGTAGGCTAAACATGTGTTTTATGGGTTTTTTTTTTTAACTTTAAACATACCTGCTATACCTAGAGAGGGGTGCTGCAAATACCTGAAGATAGTAGATGTAGATATCAGTGGCATGGAAGATTATTTGTTATTTTTAGGATTACCAAAGAATCCGCAGTCCTCCTCCTCCTTGTATGTCAGTATGTGGTCTCAGCTTTGGTCTGGGCTTATACTGTAATGCTACCGCTGGGCTTGTTTCTTTCTGGGTATTTAATGGGGTTTTATTGGCAGTAATGAATCACAATGATGTCCTTCTCTCTGCAGTCGCAATGTTTCTCGGTTAAGAATGTGGAGCAAATGCAGTCATGGCCAAAAGTGTTGGCACCCCTGAAATTATTCCAGAAAATCAAGTATTTCTCACAGAAAAGTATTGCATTAACACATGTTTTGCTATACACATATTTATTCCCCTTGTGTGTATTGGAACAAAACAAAAAAAAGAAGGAAAAAAGCAAAGTGGACATAATTGCACACAAAACTCCAAAAATGGGCTGGACAAAATTATTGGCACCCATAACTTAATATTTGGTTGCACACCCTTTGGAAAAAATAACTGAAATCAATCGCTTCCTATAACTATCAATAAGCTTCTTACACCTCTCACCCAGAATTTTGGACCACTCTTCCTTTGCAAACTGCTCCAGGTCTCTCATATTGGAAGGGCGCCTTTTCCCAACAGCAATTTTAAGATCTCTCCACTGGTGTTCAATGGGATTTAGATCTGGACTCATTGCTGGCCTCTTCAGAACTCTCCAGCGCTTTGTTGCCATCCATTTCTAAGTGCTTTTTGAAGTATGTTTGTGGTCATTGTCCTGCTGGAGGACCCATGATCTCGGATGCAAATCCAGCTTTTTGACACTGGGCCCTACATTGCGACCCAAAATCCTTTGGTAATCCTCAGATTTCATGATGCCTTGCACAAAGTCAAGGCATCATGAAACAACCAGCAAAACAACCCCAAAACATCTTTGAACCTCCACTATATTTGACTGTAGGTACTGTGTTCTTTTCTTTGTAGGCCTCATTCCGTTTTCGGTAAACAGTAGAATGATGTGCTTTACCAAAAAGCTCTATCTTGGTCTCATCTGTCCACAAGACGTTTTCCCAGAAGGATTTTGGCTTACTCAAGTACATTTTGGCAAACTGTAGTCTTGCTTTTTTATGTCTCTGTGTCAGCAGTGGGGTCCTCCTGGGTCTCCTGCCATAGCGTTTCATTTCATTCAAATGTCGATAGATATTTCGTGCTGACACTGATGCACCCTGAGCTTGCAGGACAGCTTGAATTTCTTTGGAACTTGTTTGTGGCTGCTTATCCACCATCTGGACTATCCTGCGTTGCAACCTTTCCTCAATTTTTCTCTTCCGTCCACGTCCAGGGAGATTAGCTACAGTGCCATGGGTTGCAAACTTCTTGATAATGCTGCGCACTGTGGACAAAGGAACATCTAGATCTCTGGAGATGGACTTGTAACCTTGAGATTGTTGATATTTTGCCACAATTTTGGTTCTCAAGTCCTCAGACAGTTCTCTTCTCCTCTTTCTGTTGTCCATGCTTAGTGTGGTAAACACAGACACACAATGCACAGACTAAGTCAACTTCTCTCCTTTTTATCTGCTTTCAGGTGTGATTTTTATATTGCCCACACCTGTTACTTGCCCCAAGTGAGTTTAAAGGAGCATCACATGCTTGAAACAATCTTATTTGTCCACAATTTTGAAAGGGTGCCAATAATTTTGTCCAGCCAACACTTTTGGCCATGACTGTATAGGACTGAAGAAATTGAAAATACTGTGTACACAACCTGAATGCTGGAATTTGATTGGCATGTATTCGATACTTTCATGTAGCTGTGGGCTGCAGGTGACACAGTAGAGATTTGTACTTTTTACGGTATTTTATTATTATTGATTATTTATTGTTGACAGTGAAGACAAATATGGGAACAGAATAGTTAAGACTAAGGCAAACAAATGTTTCCATAATAACAAAAGCATTATGGAGTTTTTATTTTCCACTGGTCTTCATCTACATGCTGAACTTAACTTTGCCTGTACCCTGTTGCAGTTACCCTGTTGCAGTACTCGCAGTGTGACACATCTGTACACTTTTTTCTGATGTTGGGTTTCTTGCTAGTAAATGTAAAACAGGCCTGAAGGAATCTGGTCATATACTCTGTAGCTTTCCTTGTAACAATTAAGCTCCAGTGTCGTCCAGGACATGCCTCTGATTCCAGCTCATTTGGGGCTGCAAACACCCAGCACTAGTTCCTAGAGCCCATGGTGACATCTTGAAATGTCTTGTTTTGTCTGACCAATAATCCAAAACTGAAATATATTCAGTTTACCATCATAAAGACTAATAACACCAGAAACATTTGATTAGCTGGAATCAACGAAACTTAAAAATGACTTAATGATTAATACATGGTCAACAAAATAATTGTTTCAGCTCTAAATCAAATGTAATGAGCTGAAATTGTTGCCCTCAAAATCCTTTTTAGATGCGTGATGCAGCTGGTTATTTTTATATTTATTAGTTTCACTTACCCTGACCTAATGTTTTGTCCAGATCGTCAAAAAATTGTTCATAAAGTGATCTTTCTGCTTGTTACATTGAATTAGTCTTGACAGAGGCACAAATCAGAGTCTACCAACTGTACTGTTTAATGTGGATCTGAATCTTTAGCTGAGGTCGAGTCGTGCGATAGCTTCCCTTCCTCCGTGTGCTGCAGCCCTGGCGTTTGCCCCTAGCACCACCTCTCTCCATCCACAGAGACTGTAAACAAGTGTGTTTTCAATTAGCTGTCTCCGAAGTCAGCTGGCCGCTAAAGCTGATGAAAGAATGGTGGTGTCAGCGGTCTCTTACTAGCTGTGCTGTACTGGCTTCATGAGCTTCTAGGGCTTAAAGGGTGGGTGGGGGGACACAGTGAGCCTGAAATATGCGTTAGTTTAACTGGGTCTCTTAAGATGGTAAGGTTCTTTTTAATTGGCAAAGCAGATTATCTCTGTCATTACAGAAACTGGTTTAGCTTTGCTTTAGTGAGGCCAAATGCTCCATCAGTCCCCCCTCATGAGACTCGGTGTAGAGGCAGGGAGTGGTTTGCTGCTAAGGGTCTCTTTTACACATTTAATTTGATGCTGTGAATCTATAGATGGGTGTGTGGCTCCTCGTAAAGAAAACAGAAATAAAGTTCATGCCAACTTGTAAATGCAATAGCTGTGTGTAAATTCTTCTCACAAGTGTGGCTGTGCAATAAGATGGAAAAGTAAACCATGGTAAGTAGCGCTGTTAAACTGGATATTCTCAGCATGAAGTGTCTCACGTCAATACCAACATGAACACATATTCACAACAGTGATCACATTAGCCGTACACCGCAGCTCTGTCACATTATGTTCCTCTGTATAATTAGTAATGGAGTTTATAGTGTCGTTTTTAATTTCAGCCTAATTGAAATATTTTTCACAAGGCTCTCTGTAACTCTCAGAGGAAACTCTGAAATAATGGAATATTGAATCATAATTTCCCCAATGGAGACGGCTTTTGAGCTACATACTAATTTCATCTCTGTCTCTTTCTCTCTCCACCCACAGAAAGTAGAGAATGGGCTGTGTCCAATGTAAGGATAAAGAAGCAGCAAAACTCACTGATGACCGGGAGACCAGCCTCTCACACAACTCGGGGTACCGCTATGGGTCCGACCCCACGCCGCAGCACTACCCCAGCTTCGGGGTCACCACCATCCCCAACTACAACAACTTCCACACCGGCGCCACACAGGGGGTGACCGTGTTTGGAGGAGTCCACACGTCCTCGCAGTCTGGGACGCTTCGGTCACGGGGCGGAACAGGTGATGTTGAAGAAGCTCTTTTAAACAAGTCTGTAAATGCATGTAAGATGGTTTGAACAGAAAGCAGCTGTTTAGTAAACAATAGGGTTGGGCCAGGTTTTTGAACCCTGTAGCTGTTTTAAAAAATTACATTTTGTGATTTGTTATCTTTTTTACATGCCAAACACGTACACTTATTTAGCGTTATTGCCTTTTCTTACATTTTACACCTGCCATATTGTGGGTGACCTACACTTAATACCATGCCTGAATGCATCTGACTAAAGCTGCTGCTATGCTACAGATGCACTTGGTGGTAGATGAAAAGATCGTTACCATTCTCCCATCTGTACAATAAATACAACTATAAGGTTACAGCCAGCAGCCGGTTAGCGAAGCTAGCTGTTTCCCCCTGTTTCCAGTCTTTATGCCAAGCTAAACTAACCACTGCTAGCTGTAACTTAATAAATACATCACAGAGATATGAGTGGTATCAGTCTTCTCATCATCTGAAATGTAAGTCACTTTGGATAAAATTGTCTGCTAAATGAGTAAATGTAAATCTATATCTCCGCAAGAAAGCGAGTGCATTTCCTAAAATGTTTACCTGTTCTTTTAAGAAAGGGTGACATTGTAAAGGGACAGTTTTGAAGTATGTTGCTGTCACTAAATGGGGGTCAAATTACAAACAGAGCAATTAAAGTTGTAAAGCTGTAAACTTCTCTGAGGACCACTGACTGTCTGCCCCTCATCCAATATTCAATTAAGAGGCTAATGTCCAGTTAACTGACCACTACACAGTAACTGTCTCAGTAGCTAGTCTTCACTTCAGTCATATGGGATGATCGCAAATTTACTCCAAGGTAGGAATTTCAGATATCATTTTTCTACTTTTTTATGTGGTTCTTCTTTTTTTGTGTGCTGATAATGTGGTGCTGTGATAAATCCATGTTTCTGCAGAAGATGGCTGAAAGTTAATGGAAAACTAAATTATCGCCGACAGTAGTCTTGTGAGGCACATCTGACGACTGTAAAGATCAGACATTGTGCCGAAGCTAATATTCATATCTGAGATTGTAAAGAGATGACTTGAGTTAAAAAAAACAAAACACTTATCAGACCCCCCCATGATGACATAATTTGGTCATTGTAAGGTGTGCTTCGGGGGTCACAGCACCGACTGTCCGGGAACGATTCAGATCAAATCAGAAAATGAAATAATTTTACAGTTTAAGGCTTATTAAGAGATACAGGGACTCCAGGGCCGTTCCAAATCGCATCAGATAAATGTGAATGGCCTCACCACCATTCCTAGAGATGGCCTGAAAACAGCTGCCTGCTGCGGCCGAAAACAACACTTGCAAGAGCGGCGAGAGTAACACAAAACATTAAATGTGTAGACTATAAACTCCAACCAGTGAGCTCAAAGACCCTGAAAGTCATTTAATGCATTGTTATTAAAAAAGAAATGATGAGTGCAGCTTTGAAATAACATTAACAATATTTATTTAATACGCCGGACTGGAAAAAGCTTAAAGATTGTATAATGTAAAACAATTATTCACAGTGTCACAGACATAAGTTATGGAATATTAGATATTATAAATTACAAAAAAGGAATGCTCTATAGGAGAGTGAGAGAAGATTTTGACCAAATTGAGGACCTCAATTATCTCTGCTAGTGAAATGTTTGGATGGATGAAGGTTTGATGACATCTGATTGAGTGAATCAGTGAATCAGTTTGAAAATAAGACTGGAAAGCATCTCTGTCTAAATTGTATGAAAGTGTGCGTATGGAAAACATTAACATCATAAATTGTGAGAATTTGATGTTTCTAAAAATGAAGCAGCAGATCGGATGCAAGAAAAAAATTAAGAGGGCAGTCATTCTGCCCATGTGTTAGACAGATGAACAAATCCAACAATAAAACCACAGTGAAAATCCCATCATAATCCTTCATATCTATAAAATTCACGTCTTCTAACTCTAACCACCACATGTCACTTTTTGTTTACCTGCAGGGGTGACTCTGTTTGTGGCTCTTTATGACTATGAAGCCAGGACAGAGGATGACCTCAGCTTCAGAAAGGGGGAGAGGTTCCAGATCCTCAACAGCACGTAAGTGTGAAAACATCTGCACGACAGCATATAAGGGTGGCGGTTGTGTTTTTTTACCCTCTCTGTTTTTGTCATGAACGTCTGAATGCTGTATTAGGAATGAAATGTTGTTTCTCGGGCACAGATGGAAGGAATGTATAGACCAGACTGGTTTGAGAGGGTATGTTACACGTAAAGTCTGACAGATTTGTTTTAATGGTAACTTTCTTGTAGTTTGCATCATAGAAATAAGATTTGTCATGAGTGAATTGCACCTTTTTGAAAGTTATCCTTCTTTACTAGACTACAAATTTGAATTCGACTACAATGATTCTGAAGCAATTGACCCTTCGCTAAGCTGCGCCCCGAATATGCAGCTGACCAATCACAGCACAGTATAAGACTTGCTCTAACTGAGGTCCGACACTTTCATGACTGCGCTCCATTGACTCGTATGCAAAAGAAGTAGTTTTCTAGCTTTTTTTGCTGTATTTATACAAGATATGGTCAAATCTTTCCTTTCCTGGGGCAGTAATAGTAATAGTAATAGTTACAGTCGCTACCCAGAGATGTTGAAAGGAGAAGTACAAATTATTCTCTTTCTAAAACCTAAAACTAATCCACAAAAATGTAGGCTGTAAATTGTTCCTAATTAGTTAGCTAACGCCAGCCAACTTACCACTGAATGTAACGTAAAGCCCTACTATTTTTGCTTTTTAATGATTATAATAATGAACAGCGACCTGCCTAGCTTTACAGGAACAGTGTTAATCATTAATATTGTTGCTTTAGCTTCTGTCTTTATTTTCATGTCAGTTTGACAGCCTGAATACAACACTCCAATGCATAATGCATTCTCCTTTCTCAGATTGCTTTTAAATTTTTCCAAAAAGTTGACAATATTTCTCCAGCTTTGTCCAGTTTGTCGAATTTAGCAACAGTTATCATTTTTGACTACAAAAAGAGATGACTAAATGTGATTTCAGTGATGATTCACAGAAACTTCAGGGGCCCACGTACTACAAAACAACTGCTTTAAATTTTGTAGGTTTTTTTTATGTGCTCTAAACTGAACTCTCAGAGACAAGACAGCCACTACATCTCATCATCCACTACTGTTTATTTGTGCCTGCATAATGTGTGAATGTTGATCTGCCTCCATTCATTCCAGCCTACCTCTATCCTCCAACTCTCTCTGTCCTTGTCTCCTCAGCGAGGGAGACTGGTGGGAGGCTCGTTCTCTCACTACAGGTGGAACAGGTTACATTCCCAGCAATTATGTTGCTCCAGTGGACTCAATCCAAGCTGAGGAGTGAGTAAAACTGTTATATATGTATATGTGTGTCATATGTGTGTCATGTGTGTGTGTGTATGTGTATGTATGTGTGTATGTATATATATATATATATATATATATATATATATATATATATATATGGACTAGGTAAGGCTTTAGGCCGTGGCCCTACAGTGTTTTCTAGATAAGTCCCAGCTATAGTTGTCTGCATGCATTTGTTAGCAAGCATTTTCAAGCTAGAATGAAAAATATATTAGTTTTAGTGTGTTTAAACTTATATTAATATCAATTCCAGTAGCACTTACAATCATTCTGACTTGGGATAGACACTCCAGAGTGTTAGCTTTCAGAGAAGCCCAAAACCATGCATATACTCCAAATGGTTCAAGAACTGCATTCAATTTACTTTGGATATGCCTTGAATAGGCGTTTAGCATTGATTGTACAGGAATGTTAAGAGGTTAAACCAAATATTACAGTCTATATTTTTTATTCCTTCTTTTTTCCCCCTGCAGCTGGTATTTTGGTAAATTAGGTCGAAAGGATGCAGAGAGACAACTTCTCTCCAATGGCAACGCCAGGGGCACTTTCCTCATCCGTGAGAGCGAAACAACCAAAGGTACTCCGACTGAGTCAAACATGCTGGCATGTTGAATGATTTTTTTTTGGGACACAAAGTGTTTGTGAATAAATAAATATTTAGGAACACTTTAGTTAAACGTGCAATGTGCAAAAACAAAGTTGCAATGTTGGTCTCATGATTTTATAAACTGTTGTAAACATGTAAACAGTTCATGAGACCAACATTGCAACTTTGTTTTTCAGTTTGTCATGTCATTAAGGCTTGCTCTGTATTCATTACCCTAAATCTTTTGCATAACATGCATGCACCCCCACATGTCCTGTAATCTCTTGTGAAAACCAACTTGGTCTCACCAGAGATTTTGCTCCAAGTCTACTTGAATCCATCATTTTCCTTCTTTATCGTTGTGTTGTCTCTGTTCCAGGGGCCTACTCTCTCTCCATCCAAGACTGGGATGACGTCAAGGGAGACCATGTCAAACACTATAAGATTCGCAAGCTGGACAGTGGAGGCTACTACATCACCACCAGGGCCCAGTTTGAGACACTCCAGCAGCTAGTGCAGCACTACTCTGGTGAGACTCTGCCACAGTTATAGAGGATGTACAAAAGTGTCCTGTCATGACCGATCACTGTCTGCTCTCCCTCTTCTTAAAATTACAGTGTCATTTGGTTTGTACAATACTTTCTTAAATCAAAATTGCATGTTTAATCCAGCCAGGGCTGCAGGGCTGTGCTGCCGACTGATTGTGCCGTGCCACAAAGGCATGCCTCGTCTGACTGACCTGTCCGTCAAAACCAAAGACGTGTGGGAGATCCCGCGGGAGTCGCTGCAACTCATCAAACGTCTTGGCAACGGCCAGTTTGGAGAGGTCTGGATGGGTATGTATCTTTTTGGCGTACTCTTTTGGCAGAAATGAAGAATTGGACAGCTGTAAGCAGTGTTAAATGTGTTAAAAAACATAGTGTATGGGTTAGATCATTCAAAACTAACAGCCATTTTAACTTACCCACAGGGAGGAGTGTTTGCTGTCAGTGATTTCATTTAGTGATATAATTTGCTGGATACATCTCTGCATAATCTCAGTGTCCATTTTACTGGAATAAGATTTACAATTGTATTCATCTGAAAGGGCCTTCAGACCACTTGTTATATATGGCATTTGTCATGTTTAGTTAGGTCCCTGTTCAGACAGGTTTTTGTTCAGTTGAGTTCAGTAAAACTTAATTTGTCCCACATTGGGTAGTGAAATGTTCCATGTGTGTCTGATTTACTGAGATCTGAACATGTTGTTGGTACCACAAACATGTATTAAGTCAAATCCTAGAGTAGATGGTTTTTTAACACAGTTTTCAACTGGAAGCAACTCTTTAGTGTAGCTCGAAACTAAATTCATGTCCTGAAAACTTGTCAAGCAATATTTTACTCAACGTTAGATGGATTCTGTATGCAGGGAGAACAACAGTGTGGACAATGACTTTAAAATTTAGTTGAGTAAGTTTTGAAATTTGGATACACCAGGGTAATAGTCACCCTTTATTTTTCTATGTCATTAACAATGTTATTTTTATAGATTTAATTATATTACTATATTTTTGTGATAGTTACCCTTTACACCACACTAAGCTAAGTTTTATACTTGAGCAACCTCCAGCCACTGTTTGTTGCCAGTTATCTGCTCTACATTTAATTTAAACTAGCACAGGCAATAACAATCTCAAGGTACCTGATAACTTCAGTAGATTTCTGTCACACATTTTACATTACTTTTATGTCCTTCCATATGTTTCACATTTGATTTTGTCAGACTAGGCACCATATTTTTCTCCCTTTGAAACTAAAATCTTGCTGAAATGCCAGTCACTGATCTCTGGAAAATTGCCCTTAAACAACCTCTTTTTAAATGTTTTTATCAGGCACGTGGAATGGCACCACTAAGGTGGCGGTCAAGACTCTAAAGCCCGGGACCATGTCGCCCGAATCCTTCCTGGAGGAGGCTCAGATCATGAAAAAGCTCCGACACGACAAGCTGGTGCAGCTCTACGCTGTGGTGTCTGAAGAACCCATCTATATCGTCACTGAGTACATGTGCAAAGGTAGGTGCTGTTTTAAACTGACACTTAAATAGACACAATGAATATTGCATACATGCATTTCTGCACCCACAGGGTGTACATCATTTTTGCATCTGCATGGACAGTACAGTATATCTTTTACTTCATGGCATGTCGCTCCATTGCATGTCCACATTACTATAATGTAACAAACACAATTTTTATTACAGTGATACAAACACAATTTTTGTGTATTTTGTGTAAAAAAAAAAAAATAAATAAATAAATACACACACATACACAGAGATCCTCAGTTACCGGAGCAATAACTAACAAATACAAATTTGAGCCAAGTATAACATGTGGCAGGAATCCCAGAATTAATGTCACATTAGCTGCAACATTTTTCTTAAGAGTTCAGATCTGGCAGCTGAAGACAACATGGGACAACAAATCCTAACTAATTTTTCGTCTGTGTTTTTAGGGAGTTTGCTTGAATTCCTTAAAGATGGAGAAGGACGAGGCCTCAAACTGCCAAATCTGGTGGACATGGCTGCTCAGGTATGTTGCTGAAAAACACTGTGGACTTGTTTCCAGACAACTCGGAAAGATATTTTTTTTCTAAGAGCTTAATTCACTTCAATCATCTCCTGGCAATTTACATTTACAGCCATTTCCATCTTGATGTTAGGCCAGCGTTTCATTAGGCGAAAGTGCAGTATTTGAAAAGTCTGAACTTATATAAGTGCACATGTAAATTGCATGTAGCACTTACTTACCAGTCTGGCTGGCCTGTAATTGCTTTATACTAAGACCAAATGGTTTAAAAGTCAGTGATTTTAGCATTAAGGTTGGCGCACTCAATTGCTGCAGTTTGTATTATATTCTGAAACTGGGATTCATCGCTGTGCATCGATAAGTAATCATACCTGACAGGAGTTATTTGCAAATATGGCACATCTATGGCCATTTAGTTAAGAGATGCTCCTCTCTACTGCAGCTAATGCTCAAAAAAGGCTGTAAATGTATGCAAAAATTTAACTTAGCACAGATTTAATCACCTTGAAGCTGGTCAGTGATGTGATGTTCACTGGAAGAAAAAATCTTCATTTCCCAGGTGGCAGCCGGCATGGCATATATTGAGAGGATGAACTACATCCACCGAGACCTGCGCTCTGCCAACATCTTAGTCGGAGAAAGTCTGGTGTGTAAGATCGCCGACTTTGGTCTGGCCAGGCTTATCGAGGACAATGAATACACAGCAAGACAAGGTAGGTCTACTGTCTTGGGTTGCACCAGCTTTTCGTAAATCCATTAGTTTTTGTGTAAAATCCTTGTGTAAGATTTTTATGCAACTCCTTGCTAGTTTCAAACTTGTGATTTACTAAATAGGGTTGCAGAATCAAAACTTATGGAATGTTTAAATAGATTATAGGAAACATCTGTAGCATGGTTCAATCAATTATGTAAACAGGAAGTCACTATAGCATCACAAAGTGTAACATAACTTTTCAGAAGGCCAAACAATATGTAAAACTTAATTGCCAGTCCTTAATAATTTTCTCTGATGTCCATTGCGAATAAATGTCTATAAAGAAATCATAGAAAACAAAGATGCTCCTTATAACTCCCTAACTTGCCTTAAAGTTTTTGTCATTATAAAAGTAATCCAGTGACAAGAATTGCCAATAGCTAATTTGGCATTCTTGTAATGGTACTAATTTGCTAAATTGTAAACAAATATTCTATAGGCTAAAAAAATCAGGGCATAAGTTAAACCCACAGTGTAAGTTACAGAATCCATGGCAACATTATATTTGCTGTTTGCAGACTGTGAAAATTTGATTACGCTATTGCTAATCTAATGCTTATAAATTGCGTTATTTGGTCATTATGTCTGATACTATAAACATAACATTTTAATTATTTGTCATGATTAGTAGTGTTTTAATTTAGTAATGTGTACATTTCCACTTATAAGCACTTATAGTACATTAGAACTAGGCTAACAGTTTACAGCTACAGTTTAAAGCACACTTTGAATTTATTGATCCCATTCTGGAAAATCTTTTTTACAAGACTATTTTGGATTGGAGATGAACTTGTGACTTGTGTACCAGAGATGCTCACAAGTCTTTGAGCTAGAGTCCAAGTCAAGTCTCAAGTCTTTCAGCTAGAGTCCAAGTCTCAAGTCTCTGAGCTAGAGTCCAAGTCAAGTCTCAAGTCTCTCGTGGTTATTGCAAATGTTGTATCACCTGCTGCGTTCAATCCAGGTTGCTAATAAAACTTCATAGCTATAAGGAATACTGTTAACCTGTTTTTCATTTACAGAGCACAACCATGTAATGTGCAATGCGATTCATGACAGCTTATTAAATACTGTAAGTCAATAAAACTGTGATGTTGCATAATCAACAATAAACTTGTTTTTAACTTACAGAGCACAACCATGTAGCCTAATGTACAATGCGTCTACAATTAATGACAGCTTATAAACTACTGTAAGTCAACAAACCCTGTTGAGTTTCAAACCCAGTGTAAAGTTAACTAAATAATACTGTAAAGTTACATGGTCAACAATAAAGCTGTAACATGTTTTTAACTTACAGAGCACAACCATGTAATGTGCAATGCAGTTAATGACAGCTTATAAACTACTGT
>NC_060160.1:11307476-11309457 GCF_021292245.1 Micropterus dolomieu | reverse complement strand
CTTAAACTACTGTAAGTCAACACACCCTGCAGACTCTCAAACCAGTATAATGTTAGGCTATAACTAAATAAAACTGTAAGGTTAGGCTACATGATCAATAATAAACCTGTAACCTCTTTAATTAACGTGATGGCAGCCAGCGGGACGTAAATGATTACGTTAACCGACCACCACAAGTTTGGCAAGTAAACAAACGCTCGTTCATCTTTTCATAACGAACAACAGTCAGAGTAAACCTCCCGTAGCTCGTAGCTGAAGCAAGAAGCAAGCTAACGTTACATGGCCAATGCTGAGCTAAACATGTTCACTCATCACATATTTGCGTTCGGCGCTTCTTTGTTTGGGTCTTTTTGTATGAAGTTTTAAAGCCAAAGTTTATGATAAATGGCACCGCAGCTGCCGGTGTTTGTTGTCCTCTCTCACGTGCGGCCGCACACAGCAGATATTATATGTTACGTAGGCAGGTTATAGGTAATGGAGGGAGGGAATAACTGCAAGCTCATCAGACGTTTCCTAAAAATAAACATTGTTCACGAGTCCCGCGCCTCGAGTCCGAGTCTCTAACTCAAGTCCCCATCTCTGTTCTGTACATATCTGTGTGACTTTAATGTTTCTGTAGTATTCTCCTAGTCCACCACAGCATTGCAGGAAAAAGTTGGCGGGCTGGCAGGCGACTTGTTCCATTTAGTCAATTCCAAGACCCATTTTACTAACAGACACACACAAACACACACACACTACTTTTCAAAATAAGTACAGTAAATGAGCTGGAATTTGTCTTGTTGACACCAGTGGAAAACAGAAACACATGTGGTTACAACATGGCACAAAGACAACACAATATCACATTTATACAAGGGCACAGTGCAGGATTTATGACACAGCATGTTATACACAAAAATCCATCTGTCACTGTGTATCTCGGCCCCACCCTTAATCATTCAAACATTGTTCTCCCTGATTTTGTTGGCAGACGTGAACTACACCAGGAGAACTTCCAGACTGTTAGTCACTCTGTCAACATGTTCAGTCACTCATTTGTTGGCGATTCAAACGTTTACTGAGATGTAGAGAGATAATGGAATTGTTCCGTTTTTTTCCCCCTGGTGGGATGTTATCATGTCCTCATGTCTCTGAACTAATGAAATCACAGATGAAGGGGAACAACATCCACACAGAGGAGGAGACTGACCTACTTACTCCTTCTGCAGGAATTGCAACAGTGAAATATCTATAGATAGATAGATATACAGATGCTGGTCACATAATTAGAATATCATCAAAAAGTTGATTTATTTCAGTAATTCCATTCAAAAGGTCAAACTTGTATAATGTATACATTCATTCCACACAGACTGATATATTTCAAGTGTTCATTCCTTCTAATTTTGATGATTATAACTGACAACTAATGAAAACCCCAAAATCAGTATCTCAGAAAATTAGAATATTGTGAAAAGGTTCAATATTGAAGACACCTGGTGCCACACTCTAATCAGCTAATTAACTCAAAACACCTGCAAAGGCCTTTAAATGGTCTCTCAGTCTAGTTCTGTAGGCTACACAATCATGGGGAAGACTGCTGACTTGACAGCTGTCCAGAAGACGACCATTGAGACCTTGCACAAGGAGGGCAAGACACAAAAGGTCATTGCTAAAGATGCTGGCTGTTCACAGAGCTCTGTGTCCAAGCACATTAATAGAGAGGCGAAGGGAAGGAAAAGATGTGGTAGAAAAAAGTGTACAAGCAATAGGGATAACCGCAGCCTGGAGAGGATTATGAAACAAAACCCATTCAAAAATGTGGGGGAGATTTACAAAGAGTGGACTGCAGCTGGAGTCAGTGAAGAACCACCACGCACAGACGTATGCAAGACATGGGTTTCAGCTGTCGCATTCCTTGTGTCAAGCCACTCTTGAACAAGACATAGCGTCAGAAGCGTCTCGCCTGGGCTAAAGACAAAAAGGACTGGACTGCTGC
>NC_060160.1:11299729-11307428 GCF_021292245.1 Micropterus dolomieu | reverse complement strand
CTGCTGCTGAGTGGTCCAAAGTTATGTTCTCTGATGAAAGTAAATTTTGCATTTCCTTAGGAAATCAAGGTCCCAGAGTCTGGAGGAAGAGAGGAGAGTTACAGAATCCACGTTGCTTGAAGTCCAGTGTAAAGTTTCCACAGTCAGTGATGGTTTGGGGTGCCATGTCATCTGCTGGTGTTGGTCCACTGTGTTTTCTGAGGTCCAAGATCAACGCAGCTGTCTACCAGGAAGTTTTAGAGCACTTCATGCTTCCTGCTGCTGACCAACTTTATGGAGATGCAGATTTCATTTTCCAACAGGAATTGGCACCTGCACACAGCGCCAAAGCTACCAGTACCTGGTTTAAGGACCATGGTATCCCTGTTCTTTATTGGCCAGCAAACTCGCCTGACCTTAACCCTATAGAAAATCTATGGGGTATTGTGAAGAGGAAGATACGATACGCTAGACCCAACAATGCAGAAGAGCTGAAGGCCACTATCAGAGCAGTCTGGGCTCTCATAACACCTGAGCAGTGCCACAGACTGATCGACTCCATGCCACGCTGCATTGCTGCAGTAATTCAGGCAAAAGGGGCCCCAACCAAGTATTGAGTGCTGTACATGCTCATACTTTTCAGTTGGCCAACATTTCTAAAAATCCTTTTTTTGTATTGGTCTTAAGTAATATTCGAATTCTCGGAGATACTGAATTTGGGATTTTCATTAGTTGTCAGTTTTAATCATCACAATTAAATGAAATCAGTCTGTGTGGAATGAATGTATACATTATAGAAGTTTCACATTTTACTGAAATAAATCAACTTTTTGATCTGTGTATGTATGTCGCCGCAGCAGAGAATTTTACAAAAATTAAAAATTACATACCTGAATTTCTTCTAGGTGCAAAGTTTCCAATTAAGTGGACTGCTCCCGAGGCTGCTCTCTACGGGAAATTCACCATCAAGTCAGATGTGTGGTCTTTTGGCATCCTGCTGACAGAGCTAGTGACCAAGGGCAGAGTGCCCTATCCAGGTGAGAGTGTTCAGCTTTGTGG
Organism: Micropterus dolomieu; assembly: GCF_021292245.1. Lineage (NCBI taxonomy): Eukaryota > Metazoa > Chordata > Actinopteri > Centrarchiformes > Centrarchidae > Micropterus > Micropterus dolomieu. The sequence goes on along the minus strand of NC_060160.1, from coordinate 11,306,390 downwards.
ATTATGTGATCACTTCTCAATTCCAGATGATTGCTTGTGTTGAATTAATGCAGTGTGCGCGAGGTAAGACACTAGCTGTGGTTCTGTGTGCTTTAAAAAAGAGCAACATTACATTACATTGTGCATTACCTTACATTACCTTATGTATGCTGTGTTCCTGTTTATCTGCCATACATATTAAAATTAAAATAAAAGCTCAATTTTTTCAAACTAATTCAGATACAGAAATGGCATGAGTGGAAAATAACTATTGATAATTGTATTGCTGTATACGAGTAGTTTTTTCATATACTTGTTGTACTGTTTTAGGCACCTTCTAAAATCAGTGATTCAAACTACAGCTAAATGCCCTACACACCCTCGCAGGTGTTTCAATTACTCTGGCTGATTAAAACTCTAGCTAGGTGGAAACTTGGTGGAAATATGTTGGAAAATACATGAGTTCACTAAACTCTACTTTCTAAAAAAGAATAATATCAGTCAAGCACGGTACGCACACACCCACACAATCCTGAGAAGAGCTCTTATCTGGCAACATAAGTGAAATTATCTGAGAGGTTGGGCTGTGGCTGTGTAGAAAGCTAACAAAGTGGTCACCTCTATAGAGAGCATCACTGAATTAGAGGAGGATTGGCTATAGTGAAAATGTTTGCATCAGAATGGGACATTAGCTCTCTCAGTGACCATATGCAATAAAGTATCTATTAATACAAGCCAATATATTGTCATCAGATCTTTTAAACTCAAATATTGATATAAGTATCTGCATCAGAACTCAAGTATTAGTCAGACTCTACTTACCTCTAATTTGAGTAAATTTTATGTCCATTGTATTATTAAGCATGGAAGGTAATTCTCAAGGTTTTGGAACAGTATACAGTATGTTAACAAAAACGTCCACTTACTAGCTTTTAGTGCTTTAAACAGCATTTTTAGTCTTATTTCTGTATTCACTCTAATTTTGAGTTCCTGCATTCAGCATTTCTTGACATTGCTTCTGTGAACCTCCAATACATTTATTTTAAACTGAAAGAGCTCATGAAGGAGGGAGTTAATTCATTTTTCCACATTCCTCCCTCCAGGCATGAACAACCGCGAGGTCCTGGAGCAGGTAGAGCGAGGCTACCGGATGCCGTGCCCTCAGGACTGTCCCACGTCCCTGCATGAGCTGATGGTGCAGTGCTGGAAGAAAGACCCAGAGGAGAGGCCCACCTTCGAGTACCTGCAGGCCTTTTTGGAGGACTACTTCACTGCCACTGAGCCTCAGTACCAGCCGGGGGATAATCTTTGAGCACCGCTGCCCTTCATCTCATGTCATTTCACTGGCTTTTCCACCAGAGGGAGCCAGACCACCAATTCTCTCACTCATCCTGTGGCTGTAATGATCTTAAAAGCTCATCGACGGACTTCTTGACTTCCGTGTTTCATACAAACGGGGACAGATGCTGCTCTGATAGCATACTGACTATCAAATCAAAGGATGTATTGGAGGTGGGAGGGGGCACTGATGACTGAAGAGTTAAAAGTGACTGCCATGGACGAATGAGATGACTTGTGCTGTGTAACTTGTATTTAGTGTAAATATAAATTGCTTGTTTACTTATCTCTCCTTTTTTTGTTTCATTTTATATTACTTTTGATATTTTGGAAATGTGTGGATTTTTTTTTTAATCCAAGGTCAAAGTTATTTCAGATTTGCAGCTTGTAGAAAAGCTTGTGAGCCTCACAGTTGGAAAGAGATCATGACATTGACAATTGTAGGAATGGTAGTAGTTAGACACCGTGGACCGAAGTATCTCAGAACGTTTTTCTGGAAGTCCACTGACCTTTTTTTACAAGGTTAATATAATAATACTGCTCTTCTCTTCTCAAGGAACTTAGATGTATGATAACACCTGTTCTTGCCTTTTCATGTTTAGTAATATTCTTAAAATGTAAGGGAATGCCTTCATGCTTTTTAACACTAACTTAGTGCATCATGGACTCTTCCACCCATACTTGTATGCTGTCTGCATTAACATTACGTGCATTCATTGCATTTCAGCTTCAGCCAATTATTTAGAGATTGGCTTAAAGTAACTTTTAGTTCAGCTTCTTGTAGTTGAAAAAGGAGGCTGATTTCTTCTCCGACTGCAACTGTTGTTCAGCTGACTGCTTATTATACTGGCAATATTTTAAAATGTATGTTGCATTATTGTATGGCAGCAGGCTGTTCTGCATTGTCTTTTCGCTTCAGCAGCCAAACAGACAAACTCACATGACAGGAATGAAGGACCTGTGTACCTGTGTTTGTCCCTTTATAATGTGTACCTCGAAATAACATGTTGTTTATGAGACCAAACATGTTTATTTCATTGTTTTATTTTGCTCAACATTTCAGCAGGTGCAAGCTGACTCCTAAACTCTTGGTTCACTTGTGCAACTCCACATAGGCTTGCCAGTTTTGTATGTTGTCAAGATAGCATAATTATGTGAGTTTTCCAGGGAAATCTGTAGTGTCAGACTTCTCTCTATGGACGAGAAGGTGAGCTCCAGGACAATACACCATTTCTGTATGTATTTAAGTTGCTTTTCATGGGTGGAAATGTGAGCAAAAACTAGGTTTTGTATCACTTTTTGACCCTAATTCTGTAGATATACAGAAAATGTTTTTGGTCTCTGCATTATTTATTGTCTCTGTCTGTTACTTGTACACAACTGGTTTTCAAATAAACAATCTTGCCATCGTCCTGTGGTCTTAACCCGTGGAAACACTTGTCAATAACTGCTTTTAAAGCTAAAGATGTTTGAGAGAGGTTCTTTAAGTTTTTTTCCTCAGGCTGACAAAGACAACATGACTGAGCTGAGAATATATGCAAAACAGTTAGTAGGTGTCACCCGCCTATTACTGAGCAATGAACTGCTTACAGGATAGTGGAGCAATCTTTAATTTAATACCTGTTTAATTTGTGTTCTTTTTTTGATCAAGATTTGAGCTTTTTAATTGTTTGGAATTTCTGTTCTGACTAAAACAGTGAATTTAAGATTACTTGTGGAATTGTATGTGTATATAGCCTCTTCAAGAGCATTGCTATAATGTATTGTAGCACCCTTTTCAGTGTTACTCTACTATAATTAAATAATATCCTTCCGTAAAAATCATTTAGAAAAATTTTTTTGAACAGTAAATTCCAAGAATGAGAATGTTATCCTCCTAAACTAATCTTTCCTTGACAATCTGCTAAGCTGGCTGAGCAAGACAGGCACTACATTCTTGGTTCTGATTGGACGCAGCTGAAGAAGTGAAGAATTTGCATATAGCAGTCTGTAACACACGCCTCTGCACCAACAGAAGTGTAAAGAATCCAGCAGAGAACTGGTAGCTCACTGTTACTCTTCCTTTTAAGTCCTCTTGGTCTGGTATGTACAAAAGACATTTAATGAAAGAATATGTTTTCATGTGGTACGTAGCTACTGTGTATATTCACTGATTACATGAAATGCACTTAAATTGTGCATGAAAAATGTCAGATATTTATCTGTTATAGATTAGAATAAAAATCAATTCTTGGAAGTTGGCAGTATGATTACTAGTAGTATAGTTAAAATAACATTTTGTTCTGCTTCTGTCCGTTACTTGCAGGACTACAGGCTTTGCCGAAGTAACCTGGTTAAGATGGAGAAATCTGAAAAAGTACCAGAACTGAAAGTGTTTTCTTCTACAAATAAGTCAGAAAAATCCCTTCAACTTTTTAGCCCTGAAGTCACAGTAAACCAAATATTTCATGCTAATCCACATCATGATAGATTCATACCAACTGGTTGCATGGATGCAGATTATTTCTGCCAAAAAAGCCTATGTAGAGTTGCACAACCGAACCAAGGGTTTAGGAGTCAGCTTGCTGCTGCTGCACAGCATAAAGAGCTCATGCAGCACAGAGTTGGTGACACGAGAGGAGAGTGCTCTTGTTGGGACTGTGGACTAAACCAGTGTGAAGCAACAGAGCCTACAAAAAGAGACACAACTAGGTGATGAAATCGGTTAAGTAATTAATTAAAGAACAGGGTATCATTTGGATTTGCTTGACGATTTATGTAGGATAAAATAATGTTTTTTTTATATTCAGACGGGAGGATGAATACATATTTCAGCTTCAGAGTGATGAGGACCACCTTGAGCCTCCTTTACTGCTAAGATCCGATGACGAGTGGCAGCACTACAGTCCCTTTCTACCTCCTCACCCCTACATGCAGAACTATTGTAAGGACATTTCTTTTAATTCATTTTTTCACTGAAAGGGGCAAAATGTAGTCTTATTGATTAAAGTAAAAGAAGGTGTGAGCATAAGCAAAAGTATTCAGATTTCTTACTTGAGTAAAAGTAGCAATACATCTTTGCAAAAACATTGTTATCTGCAAAATGTATACAGTATTAAAATTACCTCAGGATTGTTTTCTTATATAGACTTGTATTATAGTTTCTGATGCAAAAACCTGTCAGCAGCACTTTAATGTTAATAACATAGGCTGCGATTGCTTGCAGCACACCCAACTAATTGATGTTCAGTGGGTATTTTAATCTATAACAATGCCTTAGATATTTTCATAAATGTGTTGTATGTAAAACTTGAAATTAAAATTATACAGTATAATCATACAGTAAACGCTTAGTTACTTTCCACCACTGTTAGTTGAATTTTTATTATGTAAAAAATTATAATTGAGCTATATATTTCTCTCTGGGCAGTGTCTTTTTTAGGCATTTTCTGCCTTGTTACTCTGTGTGCTGTCACATTAGAACGTTTAAACTATATCCACAGACCTTCATCAAGATATGGATGTCAGGTGTTCTCACTCTGGATTAGAAGAACAGTACTACAACCTCAATCCAGTCAACAGATACACACCTCAGCCAGGTCACCACTCTACTCCTTGGCAGCACAGAAGACTCTGGGTCGACTCCCAACACTGGTAAAATAACAGAAACAAAAAAAAAAATAGGTGCACTCCCTGACTTTATCAGCCTGTAGCCAGGCTACCGATCCATATAGTTCATCCAAGCTCACTGTTAGTGTTTATGAAAATTGCAGTGAGCCAGGTGCTTCAACAGTCTCTGCTTTGCAGATACCCATCACATGTAAGTACGATTCAATAGAAGTAGGTTTTTTCTTTATTGCTCCTTCAGGCTCCAACGTCAAGATAACTTTATGAACGACAGCTTTGCTCAGGGAAGCGTCTCTGTAAACGTGCCGCAGTTCTCTGTCCCCCCTATGGAGGGCTTGTCACAGGTCAGCGTGATGAACCTGAGCTCAGCGGGAGCAGAGGCTACCGCCTCATATCCACACAAGACAAGAACCATCAGTCTGCCTGATGAGTGCCGTGAGTCACTTTACTAATTTAAAAGAATGATCATAATATTTCTCGCAAAAAAGAAAAATCACTCTACATCCAGTACAACAATTCTGTATAAAATTACTGGATTTTATAATTTTGTATAGTTATTTGTGAGGCTTTGTGGTGTTGAATTGGACTGCATTAGGTGTTTCTTGCACAGTAAATCAGAATATGGACAAAATATTAGACATAAGTTTTCAATAAAATGCAGTCCTACTTACCAATTTTATCAGTGTAGTCTCAGCAAAAATTTAAAAATGTTTAAAGACTGTAAGTATTGCAGCATTACAGCATACAGGTGTTTCTATTTTTCTGGGCATTCAGTGTAATTTACTAATGTACAATGGCACTAGACACAAAAGGATATATTGTGAGATTAATTTGGATTTTATCATCTCTTCTCTTCTCAGGAAATGTTTTCATAACTAATTCTTCGGACATTACTTCAGAGATAGTCCCCTTCGTAGACTTCCTCACAAAGCAAGGTTTTCGTCCAGCTGTAAGCAACTACCTCTTCACTCAAAAGTCACTAAAAAGCCCATTCCACATTTCACTTACAGCCCTGAGTTTAATTTCACAGACTGACTTATGTGACAACCCCATGAGATGTATGGATATCAACAAGTGGAAGGACAGTTACTTGAAAGATGTAAGTGAATACCACAGTTATAACTCGATTGTACATTTTAGTATCTCTATTGTTATATTGTCACATAAACTAAAGTATTAATAGATAATCACTCAAGACTGACTAATTGTGACTTTGTACTAAATATTCCAATGTCCAATGTTTTGTGTCTGTTTTTATTTGAAGCTTTTATACTACAGTTCTCTTTTTTTGGAGCGGTATCTGTCTAAAATGTGTGGGTTCTTTAACAGCCATCAACCCTGATTATCATCGCCATCAGTCCAAAGTATAAGGCAGACATCGAAGGATGTGCAATGGATAGCCATGGTCTACACACAAAATATATTCACTCCATGGTGAGAATGTTTGCTCTTTGTTGAAATGAGACAAAATCCTGAGAGGTACTTAAAAGTGAAATCTTTTTTTTTTCTAGATGCAAAATGAATTCATCCTCCAAGGTAGCTTGAATTTTAGATTCATACCACTTCTCTTCCTCAATGCATCCCAGGTCAGAAATTATTTTTTGTTTAATAACTAAGCTCAGCTTTTACTGAGAAGTTTTGCAGTTACTCAGTTTTTTCCACTCCTTTCTCTACTTCAAAAAAACATGCAGAAGCACGTCCCAGGTTGGCTTCAAAACACTTGTGTTTACCGCTGGCC
>NC_060160.1:11286175-11299629 GCF_021292245.1 Micropterus dolomieu | reverse complement strand
CCTGTACATAAGGAGCACACCCTCATTATCAGACCTGTGCCCACCAGCTCTGCAGCTGCACTGTAAAGACACACCTGTTTATGTGTGTGTGTGTGTGTGTGTGTGTGTGTGTGTGTGTTCGTGTGTGTAGGTGTAAAATCTCAAACTTGATCCAGTCTAAGTCAATAACAGCACTAAGCTGTGTACAACACAATGTACAGTTGTTTTTCAGATGTTTCAATAAAGGTTTTTCTCTGAGTACCTGTACACGTGTACAAGCTAGCGCCGTGGCTCTATTGATGGCAATGCCAGTTAGTCCAGACTGAAATATCTTAAAAACCATTAGATGAATTGCTGTGAAATTTTATAGACATTAATGTTTCCCAGAGAATGAATCCTAATGACTTTTCCTCTAGCGCCACCAAGAGGTTAACATTTGTGGTTTTAATTGACATGTCTCAAAAATTATTGCTTGTCATGAAATTTGGTGCAGGCATTCAGGATGAATTCAGAGTATTCATTTAGCTTTTCAGCATCAGGTCAAAATGTATTTTGTCTAATAGGTAGCCTCTCCTACTTACTTCCCACCATCATCAGCTGTATTTTTTTTTTAGTGCTAATTAGCAAATTTTAGCATGCTAACACTCTAAGATGGTGGTCATGTTACACCACGTAGAAGAAGATACTATCATTATTTAGCATCAGCAAGTTCACATTATCATTGTGAGCATGTTAGACTGCCGATGACTGCCAATGTTAGCATTTAGCTAAAAGCACCACTGTGACTGTGCAGCCTCAGGGCAGCTAGTATTGCATGCCTTTCCACTTATTTATTTTCACTTCTTAACGCTGTGAACCGTTTCTAGAGTATGTTGTACATACAAAATAGCCTACAGCACAAATATAGAAGTCAAAGCTGCTGCAGGTTTTTAAAAAGCTTCACAAGATGGTGTTTTGTGTGCTTTAACGCACATCCTGTCTATTTCCATTGGTTCTTTGGTGCGGTAGTTTTGGGAAACAAGTTTATTTTGAAGCGGCCACTTGTAAGCAAATGTGAGAATGTAAAAACAAAGTGGAGTGTAATCAAAACCCCATGAACAAAATAAACCACTAGCACAAGTGGCAGTGAGAGGGAGATGCCACCAGTGTTGTGAGTTTAATGTTTGCCGTTTTTACAGTTTTCACCTGTGTTGTGGTCCATTCCTCATCATGGGCACCTGATTTGTTCCAGTTTAGTGGGCAGATTACAGTGCGGCACCAGTTGGGGAGCCCAGTTCATCCAACTGCTCTTACACACACCCCATCAACCACCAAAAAAGGCCCGACAGAGCAGCTGGTGTGCAGAGCCCCTGCTAAGAATAACCGGGACCTTCTGGGGGATAAAGTTACCTGAAAGCCTCCTATGCTGTGCTCTGACCTATACCCATGTGAGGCACCAATAACACTGGGTGGGATATTCTGTCTGTTCCCCCTCACCCTACCCAGCCTTGTGCTTAGCTTGGCTCTTTCCTTCCCCTGCGTTGCTTTCCTTTGCCCCACCGTCTCCAGACCCCCCTCTGCAATGCTGCCACTCTGGCAGCTCCAAATTCCCCAACACCTGTAAAACTTACAGTTTGATTTTCTTTTTTTTTATCTTGGAGAAGTCTAACCTGTGGATTACATGGTCCAGGAAACAAGAATGTGATCACCAAGTGAAAATGGAATAATTTAATAACAGGGGGGATTTTTAAGTGGATGCTGATTGGATTCATACCGAAGCTGCGATTTTCCGTTCATTTCTATATGAGGAGGCTTTGCCCCCAATTTAAAGGATAATACCTGAAATTGTCTCCATTTCACCATGGCTGAAGGTAGGAGTGTTAGACCTGCATCGGGACTGAGATTAACAACACTTACTGTTTGCTACAGCACAGAAAACCTAAGTAATATATGCTATGTAATAAAAAAAATGGTTATGTTTTGACCGTGTGCGTCCTCTCAGGAAAATGTGTTGAACGTCAGTTGCTATAAATACAGGATATCATGTAGCCAGAGTATTAGTATTGCTCTCCTGTGACAGACATGCCTGTTGCTGGGCTGACCTCTGGTTTTCAGCAACTTTCATTCATTGCCATAGAAAATTATTTTTTTTATGCAATCTAATCAAACAAGTATAGAATTATATTATAAATATGTAGTAATATTTTGTTTGCCGAAGTTTCAGGGCATGAGTGAATTGAGTAACCAGGTTTCCTTTAGAAGTTTGTGGAGAAATCCTGACAACACTTGTCCATCTCGAATAATTCAATTGACAGATGGGAAAATTTTGAGTTTTTTTGAGCATTTGCGTATGAGAAGGTAAATCATGAGTCAGGCATGCTCAGAGTTCAAGGTGTCTCTTAACAACTTGTCACCAGGTCCAAGTTGGAAAGTACAGCAGTGTTGCTACACTCTATTGGTTGATGGCAAGAATGTTATTAAATGCCATCACAAGAATTTTCCACTGTACTAGACAGATAGGAATCATGTGCATTAGGGCTGCACAAAATGGTTTAAAAATCATGTGGCAATTATTTTGACAGATATTACAATTACATCACAATTTAATTTTCACTGAAAAAACTATTACAATCATGACAATATGACATTTGTTGGGGTCTGTATCAAACAAACATATTTTCTTACATCTGGAGAAAAGGATTTGTAGGGGCAACTCTGCAGCACTATAGAATGTCATTATCACGCTGTTTTGTCAACATTTTACCATCAAAAAATTGCAGCTTCTGCTTTGAATTTTGCACTTGGCAAAATTGCAATTTTGATAATATTTTGATTAATAACCTGGTGAAATGAGAATGACAGATGATTCCTGTCTTTTGTGATTTTTAATCTGACAGTATGTTACCAACTGAAATCTCAGATAAATACATATTTATGAGGCTACTACAATCTTAATCAATCAAAGGAAATATCCTTTGTGATCATTGTGGTTCCTGGCTGCACAGTGTCTACATGATGTGATTGGAAAGGTGGCTAGGAAAGGACATTATTTTTGTAAACATGCCACAGCCATGCTACTGGGTTAAAGATAGTTGTTGCATTAACTTAAAAGGGGAACTGTAGATTTTTAAAGTTGGTGGGTATTCTCAGTTTGTTGTTTACAAGATCATATCTTAATAGACACCAGGAGCTTTTGCTAATACAAGGATTTTCAAGATAGTTATATGTTATTGTTTATCAATTACTTAACCCCATCCTAAATTAAATTAAATTAAAACCTATTTTCTCAATCAGCCTTTTAATATTCTGTTAAATGTACAATTTGTAATATAAGGCCTGAATATTAGTTTAAAACATTTTTAAAAATTAACTAAAAGTATCAAAAGAATGTGGAGAAGTAACAGTTCTGATGTTATGTCAAACACATCTATGTGGTTGTGTTGCGGCCCTTACTGTCTCGTATTACTGCTTTTTACCGCCTGAGGCGATAGCTCTGGCCACCCTGTAGTTTCAGCTGGGAGATGTGCGCGAAGGGTGAGTTTGCTATGTTACACAAGCTCTCTTTGCTTTTTCAGTCTAATAAATAAACAAACTGAAGTGGGTTGGGCTCAGTTGGAAAAAGGTGATGTCATTTATTTCCCTGCGCCTATTAGAGTTCAGAAACATTTGAATCACTGAAGCACTCTCAATCAAATGTGATCAAACCACTCCCACACAATCCGGATGAAGCAGTTTAGAGTGTTAAATCCTAAAAAATAAACACTAAGGATGCTTTTGAGAACTTTAACTATTATATTTGCTTATTTAGTCATGAATATTTAATTTTAGACAAACAAATATTCCCCACTTTAAAGCCCCAGAAATGGATGATGATAACATGAGCAAACAATTGACAGACCAGCTGACTCAACATGCTGCTTTGTGGAATAATCGAAATCAAGACTTGCGCTAATGGACCTGTGTGTATAGCAAAGAGAAGATTTGTCGGAGAGTATTTTCAGGAGCCTGACCAACAATGAATTTCTAAGGCTGATGCTGATATCGATATTTAAGAGATTTAAAAAATCTGATAACAACATATCCACCGATGTATACATGTGATACAGATAACATGAATGTAGCCTCTTGTGATCAATGTTAATGTGCATGCCACTGTACAGTTTTAGATATAGTGAGAATTGGGTCGATTACACTAATCATTTATATTACAAACTGTAAAAGAACAGACCAATCAATTCCAGTGTAGCAGAACCAATAGTTAGACCAAGCAGCAACAGTTTGACCAAGAGTTCTGAGTGATTTCGGTATCTTTTATTTTTATCGTTTTTTCACATAAAGGAGCCAAACCCGCCTCCTCCTCCTCTGCCATTGGGGCCAATGGAGCAGCGGCAGCACAGACCAGCTCTCTCAAGTCCAAAGGTCAGAGGCTCCTCGGAAAACTGAGAGTGTCTGCAGAGCTGCTGATTGCCCTGGTTGCCCTCCTGTCCTGGTTGGTTGTGGGAGTGGTGATGTTTGACTTTGTGGAGTACAAGGCAGTCCCTGGTAGGTCACAAATACCTGAAAGTATATCTTCACATAACTTCAATAACCTGACATGCATAATTATCAATATATCTGTTATTATTCTCAGACATTCATCAAATCATTGCGGACCCTGTGCAAGCTGCAAACGATGCCGTTGATGAAGTATCCAGTCTGCTCAATAAATTTCAAGGTGAGTGATACAGTTGCATGCATGCCACACCTTTTTAGTAGTGCTGAAGCAAGTATTGTAATATGTGACTCTTATTTCTTGGCCCCTAGAATGTGCACCTGATTTAAGTGACCCCATGTCTGCTGCCACTTACGCTGCTGAGGAAATATCGGAAGCAAAAGCTGGATTTGTTCGCTATTTTTCAGATGAGGAAGGTATGAAATCACCCTCATACTCTACCAGGAAAATAACAAGTTGCCAACGTTTTAGCATTCATGTTATGTAACGGGACTCCAATAATCTCCCCCCTACCAAAACCACAGGGAACTTCTACCTCAGCTATGTTGACCCTGTGGTCATTGGAAGACGAGCTTTCCATTCATCTAATGATTTCCTGTGTGGAGTTTTGGGCTCCTTCAAGGACACACTGTGTGCTACTGTGGATACTATATTGGGTACTATATTGGATATAAATGAAGGTATGTATTCCATGTTTTAATGGATATGTCTGACCAAGGAATTTGCCTTCCCCTTTTATTCATAAAAATAACCTAATAATTATCCTAATAACCTGTCAGAAATTTGAGTAAAACTGTGCTTCGTCATTCTTGCCTAGTTTGATTATTAATAAATTAATTCTTCCCTCACAAATGCCCATGTTTTTCTTAGGGAAAACAGACCTTAGTTACATTGACCCTGTGGTAGTAGGCAGAGGTGTCTTCAGTGTTACTAATGAGCTCATGTGTGGAGCGGTGGGCTACATCCAGGATGTGCTCTGTGCCATTTTGGACACTATTCTGGATGTAGTGAAAGGTATTTACTTTCCTCATTTAATGTCTCTCTAATATGTAACCTCTTAACATCTTAGCATGACAATGTAACACAGCATACAGTATTGATTTTACATAATTATCCCATATACTTGTTTGTTTTTCCTCAGGAGCCACTGATATTAGCTTCATCGACCCTGTGGTAGTCGGCAGAGATCTCTTTAGTGTTACTAACAACACTGTGAGTGGAATAATGGGCTACATCCAGGGCGTGCTCTGTACCATATTAGACAGTATACTGGAAATAATAAAAGGTACCTGTTTCATATTTTTACTTTTGCACTGTTTGTGGAGCAAAGTTTGCGTTAAATACTATTATGTCTGTGTTGTTTAATCCTTATTTGTTGCCTAAATACATACAAGTCAACATTATGACTCAATAACTGTTATGTTATGTTGTTTGTTATGGGTGTAGAACTATTATTTGTTTTTTTTGTAGTGAAAATGGTTCATTACTGGGCAATAGTTTTTCCTGTTGGTCTTTATCTGTCTTTTCAAATAATTATTGATTGATTTGTTGAATGAAGTAACTCACTGGAGCTTTGGCCTGAATGTATGTTGTTGTTCACAGGAACCACTGATGTTAGCTTCATTGACCCCGTGGGTATTGGCAGAAATGCCTTCAGTGTTATTAATGACTTTGTGAGTGGAATAGCAAGATATATCCATGATATGCTCTGTGCACTCTTGGATGTAATACTGGACACAGTACAAGGTACAATATAACGTATATATGTGTATCACTACAGTGCAGTGGTGAAATGTAACAAGCACATTTTCTCGAGTACTGTACTTTTTTTTTTTTTTCAGGTACTTTACTAGTGTACTTTACTGGAGTATTTTAATACTATACAACTTTATACTTCGTCTCCACTACATGTGTTGTACTTTTTACTCAGACGGCTTTAGTTACTAGTTACTTTTCAGATTATAATTTTTCATACCCTTCCTGTCCAGCGAAAACCATGTATCTCCTAATTTGGTGATTTTGAATTTGGATTTTTCTGAAAGACTGAAGGATTAAGTGTTTCTTTAAAACTCCTAATAGATTAGCTGGAAAATTGTGACAAAACTAACAACAGGGCTGTTTTTCTGAGGGCATTAAAAGCTGACATGTGGTTGTTACAGTTACTGCAAACATGATGATGATGATTTTAAAGAATATGATGCATTGCTGTAGATTAAACTACCCAACAGTATATAAAGTAATTAAAACAACTACAGCAGTAAAATGCAACATACATATTAATTAACAGTAAACTTCCAACAATCCAAAAACATTGTATATTAGGAAAAACACTGATCACCGTGTTACTGCATAATAAGTATTTTTACTTTTATATAAAATAAGTACAATTGTGTTGCTAATACTTACATGCTTCTACTTAATAGGGTTTTGAATGCAGGACTTTTACTTTTAGTGAAGTATGTTCACAGTGTGGTATTAGTACCTTTACTTAAGTAAAAGGATCTGACTACTTCTTTGACCACTACTACAATGTATACTGTAGCCTGCTAACTGTAGTTTTTACTTCTGTTGACCAGGTGTCCAGCATGCTCTGGGATTCAGCCCCATGTCAGTTCTTAAGAGAACAGCAGAAATCACCACAGAGCAGATAAACATGCTTGTGAGCTACGTCTCCACCACGCTGATTGGTGAACAAGGTCTGCTTTAACATGTCATACCATATTATTTACAAATTAGCTACGTTGCATCACGGTTGCAGGTATATCAATGTGTTTGCATTTGATGTAATTACTCATCCTTCTCTCTGAACTAAGAGATACAATGACATGAATAAGTATGGTAAAAGAAGAAATAGGAAACAATCTGAAGGTGTGTTTTTTAGTATTATGAACAGCAGCTTTAGCTGACTTTGTGGTGTGCTGATATTTCAGGGATCATGCCTGACGTGTCCACTGACCCCATGAAAGTTGTTCAAGATGCCATGTTAGAGTTCACAGACAAGAAAGATTTGTTCAACGCTTACATGTCGAGCATGCTTGTTGGTGATCAAGGTATGCTTTAAGAAAGATAACGATACACATATTTTTAAAAATGAACTGATACCTTGATGCATATTTTACCATATTGCCGGTTCTTGTTATAGCTGAACCTGCTGCCACACCGGGTGTAAATGTGGTAACTGAAAAAGGTTTGACTTTTTATTACAGTTTTAATCCACCTAAAAGCATCTTAAGAGCCTATGACTGCAAATTACACCACGTTTGCACACTTGTCTTTTTCTTCTCTTTGTTTAGATAAAACTGTAGCTTCTGATTTACATTTGGTAAAAAGGAAAGGTGAGTAATGACAAATATTTTTCCATTTTTCCTAGCTGTACCACTACAAATGACTTTTTAGAAGCTAATTGTCTTTCATTATCTTCTTTGAAATATAGGTGAATTTCTGCCACCTTTTGAAAAAGGTAAGAAAATACCACCATATATTGCAGGATACAAAATATTTTGGACAGGTGCAATGTGTGTGTTGCCAGCAAATAGTGGCCTTTCATGCATGTTCGCATTGATCCACCATTTTGTACGAACTGGTCTCAAGTCTGTCTTATGACGTGTTTAGTGTAATACAGCCCACCTGAAGTATGATGAAACTGTATGTCAATCGTGTTTGAATAAAACTCCACTTTGAATTCATTAAATCATAGCATGAGCAAATATGCATCATAACTACTGTATACTTTAATTGCAATTAATGTGCAACCAAGTTGTAATGGATTTGGTAATTGCATCTCTCCCTCAGTTCACATATTTTGCCATTGTTTTTGTTCTATTCATCGTGTGTGTTAAACAATTTGTCATTTCTTCGTTATACTGGGCATGAAAAATTGTCTTTAATATGTGTCCTTTGGAGTTTCTTTTGTTGTCTTCTCCTGCGTCTTCCAAGCATCTTCTGTACAACTGAGTGATTGACCAACTGTATGTAACACAATATGTATGTATGTCTGGGATGTATTGTATGTATTCATTTGAATGATATTGTGGAAAGCCATCAGCTGCAGCATGTGTGTACTATTTGATGTTATGGTCATTGTCATTACTCCAATTTCACCCCATCAAATTCCTTCTGTACCTGAAAACAAGTTTGTAGGAGCATTTCCATGTAAAAGATGTCAAGGTCAGATAAGACAGGTCACATGGGTTGATGATACAGTTGCAGAGATCATGCACGCTGCCAAAGATGAAGCTGCTCCCGCTGCAGAGTTAAGTGAAGCCCCAGACTCAAAGATGGCGGAGAAGGAGGAGGCTGAAGTTCCTACTGAAGCTGTCAATGAAGCAGATGTGAGAGTGGCAGAGGAAGACGATGGTATTCGCATGGTTTTTCTTTAAACGTCACATTCATTAGTCACGTACAAGATCAATAACAGGCACTAAATTTTTACTGTCACATCACTAGTGAAACATGTCGACCTCGAAGAAACAGAACATAAACCATCACTGGAAGATGACGGTATCCTTGTTGATGAAAGAAAGGAGGAAAGAAAGAAGGAAGAGGCAGAAGAGGTTGATACTGAGGAAGAAGATCATAAATCAGATGAGGAGGTGGAGGAGAAAGAAGACAATGAAGCTGTTGGTACAGAAAAGGAGGAATTCAAAACAGAGGCTGATGAATTAGAACAAGAAGAGGAAGATATTAAAACAGAAGAGGCTGGGGTAGAAGAAGAGGAGGAGGAGGAGCCAAAAACAGAAGAAGAGGTGGTCAAAGATGAGGAAGAGGAGGAGAAGTCTAAAGCTGAAGACATTTTGGTAGAAAGGGAGGAGGAGGCGGTGGCAACAAAAACAGAAGAAGATACAGTAGAAGATGAGGAGGAGGAGACCAAAACTGAAGAAGATGCTGTAGAAGTTGAGGAGGAGGAGACCACAGCTGAAGAAGATTTGGTGGAAAAGGAGGAGGAGGAGGAGACAAAAACTGAAGAAGATGCGGTAGAAGATGTGGAGGAGAAGACCCCAACTGAAGAGGATTTGGTGAAAGATAAGGAGGAGGAGACAAAAACTGAAGAAGATGCAGAAGAAGATGATGCGGAGGAGACCAAAACTGGAGAAGATTTGGTGGAAGATACCGTAGAAGATGATGTGGAGGAGACCAAAACTAAAGAAGATTTGGTGGAAGATAAGAAGGAGGAGAAGGAGGAGGAGGAGACAAAAACTGAAGAAGATGCAGTAGAAGAGGAGGAGGAGGAGGAGGAGGCCAAAACTAAAGAAGATTTGGTGGAAGATAAGAAGGAGGAGAAGGAGGAGGAGGAGACAAAAACTGAAGAAGATGCAGTAGAAGAGGAGGAGGAGGAGGAGGAGGCCAAAACTAAAGAAGATTTGGTGGAAGATAAGAAGGAGGAGAAGGAGGAGGAGGAGACAAAAACTGAAGAAGATGCAGTAGAAGAGGAGGAGGAGGAGGAGGAGGCCAAAACTAAAGAAGATTTGGTGGAAGATAAGAAGGAGGAGAAGGAGGAGGAGGAGACAAAAACTGAAGAAGATGCAGTAGAAGAGGAGGAGGAGGAGGAGGAGGCCAAAACTAAAGAAGATTTGGTGGAAGATAAGAAGGAGGAGAAGGAGGAGGAGGAGACAAAAACTGAAGAAGATGCAGTAGAAGAGGAGGAGGAGGAGGAGGAGGCCAAAACTAAAGAAGATTTGGTGGAAGATAAGAAGGAGGAGAAGGAGGAGGAGGAGACAAAAACTGAAGAAGATGCAGTAGAAGAGGAGGAGGAGGAGGAGGAGGCCAAAACTAAAGAAGATTTGGTGGAAGATAAGAAGGAGGAGAAGGAGGAGGAGGAGACAAAAACTGAAGAAGATGCAGTAGAAGAGGAGGAGGAGGAGGAGGAGGCCAAAACTAAAGAAGATTTGGTGGAAGATAAGAAGGAGGAGAAGGAGGAGGAGGAGACAAAAACTGAAGAAGATGCAGTAGAAGAGGAGGAGGAGGAGGAGGAGGCCAAAACTAAAGAAGATTTGGTGGAAGATGAGCTTGAAGATAAAGAACTTCATGGTGATGAAGAAAGAGAGGAAGAAAATATTGAAATTACTGACACTGATGTGAAAGATGAGTTTGTAAAAACAAACCAGGACGGTCAAGCTTTAGACCTGGACAATGATGAGGCTTTAGAAGAGGAGGAGGAGGAGGAAGGAGAAAAAGAGTCATCTGTCCAACAACTGGAACTTAAAATCCTGTCAGCTAAAACACTCAATAATGCCAGTGTAGTACCTGGATCTGATGAGGAGGAGGAAGAAGAAACAAATGTTCATGACCAAGATGAATACACCGACATCATCAACGATCATGATGAAAACAACAACAGTGAAAGTGGGAAAACTGGACTTAAACGAAAGAGGAACGTACGTATTCCCATTGAGAGGCTCAGAAGAGTTGTAGCCAGAGCTGAACACCTCCACAAGCATGAGAAAGGTACAATACTCTTACCGTAATCACCACATATTTACTTATACTATATACTTATATATTATTAGGTAATGAAAATGTTGGTGGATGAATGTGTTAATAATGATAAATGTAATGTAGAATGAAGGTGTGGGTGTGAATATTTATCATCTTTACATTTTCATAACATATTTCCAAAGACATATTGATTGCTTTTTGCCAGATGGTTGTGACATGACTAAAGTTTTTAAGGCCTAACAGATATTTGTTAATATTTTTCATTTTAGTGTTTTTTGTTAACATTGTGTTTATTAATTTGTTTTGTGACTGTTAATCATGAAGCAAAGCATCAAGGTTTTAAACCAAAGGAATTTTCATCACAGAAAAAATCGAACATTTTAGGAAATACTCTTGCTTGCTGTTGAACCCAAAAACAAAACAAACAGCCACCCAGGTAACTTTAAGCTCTAAGTTTACAAGATACAAAACAAGGTTAAGATACATTTAAATAAGACATTTTGGAGTTGCTGGAAGGCTTATTTGAAGTGGAAGGGACAGGTGCATGCTTGTGTCCTGAATACAATTGGAAGTTATTGTAGTTTGGCCCACTGATTTGGCCTGCTAATAAACACAGTCAACAGTGGGAGCTGCTGCAGAGGGTCTGTCAAACAGCTCATGAAGGCACTTAAGGTACCATAAAAACCTCAGTGCCCGATTGTATAATGTATCTTAATGGATGGCTTCTATTCACATTCTGGAAAAGATAAATTATTGTGCCTGACAAATCTCTGTACTGGGCACACAGGGATAAAGATAGGGATAAAGATAGGGATAGTAAAGATGGGCATGTTTCCCAAACTGTTGGTGTTTATTTAAGACGCTAATTATAGAGACAATTATAGCTAAAAAGCAAATAAAGATGGCCATAAGAAGGTTAAGTTTATTTAGATCAGAAAGTCATCCTGACTTAGCTGAAAGAGGATGATGGGACTAATATAGTCCAGTGCCTTTAACTGTGCTACTTTCTTTTTGATGACTCAGTAAAGACAAATCTATTTCCCAAGGTGCAAATTGTGTACTTAAGTGTTCATGATTTAAACCGAACATTGCCTTAGGTGGCAGTGAGCCATTAGTACAGATGACATTTAGATGGAGCTAACAGGCTGAGGAAAAACATTGATAGAATTCTGGATGAGGACATGAAATGACATTCTTATGTACTGTATGATCTAACCCTAACCCTCCACAGTGAATTGTCCTGTATCTCTAAAACTTAGGTCTGATTCTTTTAATAATATAACATCATCTAGCTTTTGGTGTGTCTTTGATCATAGTGTTTTAGTGCTGTAGTGCTTATAGTGCTTATGCAAGCATGATTAATTGTCATGATGACAGGTCTGATTGCATTTGTTAAGTACTGTATAATTTTACATATTTCTGTATAATATACTTTAGTTCTCAAAGAGGCAAAGGATAGACACGCAATAAAAGAAGTTAAAGATGCCATTATTAAAGGTAACATTCTTGACTCTGCGCCGTCTTCACTTTGCTCACTCCCAAAAATCAAATTTGTATGTTCTAATTCAATGCATTCATTTGGTACAATTCAGTGAAAACAAAAATTTTCTCTATGCACACAAGCACCTGACAGTTTTGACTATGAAGATTTATTGTTGCTTACAGACCTTAAAGCCACAGAAACTGAAAAGGAGAAAAAAGCGAAGCAAGCCAAACTTGAGGAAGTCGAAGAGATAAAACTAACAGAAGAAAAGTCAAAGGAGGAGGCCAAATACCTTGAGAAGAAATCACAGGAGCCCAAAGGTATTTACACTTGTAAAAGTACAAAATATTATAATATACAAAATATGAAATGTATCACAACAGATACTGCTACATTATAATTTGTATAACCATATGCATTCTTTAGCAATATTAGCACATACTGCTAATAGTGGTGAAAAACAGATATATACCAATAGTATATGTTTCTCTAAACAAATCTCCACTTGTACACAAAGGGCATAGGATACTTTGTCCAGTTTTAAGATAGTCTGTTAGAGACATCTAACGGTACTGACAATGACACTGTGATGATTGCTTTTTGAAGGAGAGCCTAAAAAGGAGGAAGAACCAAAGCCTTTTGAAGACAAAAAAGCAAATAAAACGTCTAAAGAGGAGGCGGGAGTAAAGAAGGTTACTAAGGAGAAGAAAGAAATAGCAAAACCTAAAGATAAGAGACAAGTCACCGTACCCTCTAAAGAAAAACAAGAAGTCAAGAAACCATCTACAAAACAGAAAGAAGTCAAGACACCGCCTAAAGAAGAGAAAAAAGGCAGGGCACTAACTAAAGAGAAAGAAGTCAAGAAACCACCAAAAGAAGAGAGAGAACTCAAGACACCACCTAAAGAAGAAAAAGAAGTGAAGAAACCTCTCAAAGACAAGGCAGAAGTAAAGAAACCTCCAAAAGAACAGAAAGAAATCAAGAAACCACCCAAAGAAGAAAAAGAAGTCAAGAAACCACCTAAAGAAGAGAAAGAAGTTAAGATACCACCCAAAGAAGAAAGAGAAGTCAAGAAACCATCCAAAG
>NC_060160.1:11279913-11286155 GCF_021292245.1 Micropterus dolomieu | reverse complement strand
ACCCAAAGAAGAAAAAGAAGTCAAGAAACCACCTAAAGAAGAGAAAGAAGTTAAGATACCACCCAAAGAAGAAAGAGAAGTCAAGAAACCATCCAAAGGGGAGAAAGAAATCAAGAAACCACCCAAAGAAGACAGAAAAGTCAAGAAAGCTTCCAAAGAAGAGAAAGAAGTCAAGAAACCACCAAAAGAAGAGAGAGAACTCAAGACACCACCTAAAGAAGACAAAGAAGTGAAGAAACCTCTCAAAGACAAGGCAGAAGTAAAGAAACCTCCAAAAGAACAGAAAGAAATCAAGAAACCACCCAAAGAAGAAAAAGAAGTCAAGAAACCACCTAAAGAAGAGAAAGAAGTTAAGATACCACCCAAAGAAGAAAGAGAAGTCAAGAAACCATCCAAAGGGGAGAAAGAAATCAAGAAACCACCCAAAGAAGACAGAAAAGTCAAGAAAGCTTCCAAAGAAGAGAAAGAAGTCAAGAAACCACCAAAAGAAGAGAGAGAACTCAAGACACCACCTAAAGAAGACAAAGAAGTGAAGAAACCTCTCAAAGACAAGGCAGAAGTAAAGAAACCTCCAAAAGAACAGAAAGAAATCAAGAAACCACCCAAAGAAGAAAAAGAAGTCAAGAAACCACCTAAAGAAGAGAAAGAAGTTAAGATACCACCCAAAGAAGAAAGAGAAGTCAAGAAACCATCCAAAGGGGAGAAAGAAATCAAGAAACCACCCAAAGAAGACAGAAAAGTCAAGAAAGCTTCCAAAGAAGAGAAAGAAGTCAAGAAACCACCAAAAGAAGAGAGAGAACTCAAGACACCACCTAAAGAAGACAAAGAAGTGAAGAAACCTCTCAAAGACAAGGCAGAAGTAAAGAAACCTCCAAAAGAACAGAAAGAAATCAAGAAACCACCCAAAGAAGAAAAAGAAGTCAAGAAACCACCTAAAGAAGAGAAAGAAGTTAAGATACCACCCAAAGAAGAAAGAGAAGTCAAGAAACCATCCAAAGAGGTGAAAGAAATCAAGAAACCACCCAAAGAAGACAGAAAAGTCAAGAAAGCTTCCAAAAAAGAGAAAGAAGTCAAGAAACCACCCAAAGAAGAGAAAGAAATGAAGGCAGCCCTTAAAGAAATGAAACCAACTAAAGACGAGAAAGAAGTCAAAAAACCACTTAAAGAAGAGAGAAAAGTCCAGAAACCACTTAAAGACAAGAAAGAAGTCAAGAAACCATCCAAAGAAGAGAAAGAATTCAAGATACCACCTAAAGAAGAGAGAGAAGTCAAGGAACCACCCAAAGAAGAAAGAGAAGTCAAGAAACCTTCTAAAGAACAGAGAGAAGTCAAGAAACTACTTAAAGACGAGATAGAAGTCGAGAAACCATCCAAAGAAGAGACAGAAGTCAATAAACCCTCTAAAGAAGACAAAGAAGTTAAGAAACCATCAAAAGAACAGAGAGAAGTCAAGAAACCACAGAAAGAAGAGAAAGAAATGAAGGCAGCCCTTAAAGAAATGAAACCAACTAAAGAAGAGAAAGAAGTCAAGAAACCACCTAAGGAAAAGAGAAAAGTCCAGAAACCACTTAAAGACAAGAAAGAAGTCAAGAAACCATCCAAAGAAGAGAAAGAATCCAAGATACCACTTAAAGAAGAGGGAAAAATCAAGGAACCACCTAAAGAAGAAAGAGAAGTCAAGAAACCTTCTAAAGAACAGAGAGAAGTCAAGAAACTACTTAAAGACGAGATAGAAGTCGAGAAACCATCCAAAGAAGAGACAGAAGTCAATAAACCCTCTAAAGAAGACAAAGAAGTTAAGAAACCATCAAAAGAACAGAGAGAAGTCAAGAAACCACAGAAAGAAGAGAAAGAAATGAAGGCAGCCCTTAAAGAAATGAAACCAACTAAAGAAGAGAAAGAAGTCAAGAAACCACCTAAGGAAAAGAGAAAAGTCCAGAAACCACTTAAAGACAAGAAAGAAGTCAAGAAACCATCCAAAGAAGAGAAAGAATCCAAGATACCACTTAAAGAAGAGGGAAAAATCAAGGAACCACCTAAAGAAGAAAGAGAAGTCAAGAAACCTTCTAAAGAACAGAGAGAAGTCAAGAAACTACTTAAAGACGAGATAGAAGTCGAGAAACCATCCAAAGAAGAGACAGAAGTCAATAAACCCTCTAAAGAAGACAAAGAAGTTAAGACACCACCAAAAGAAGAGAGAGAAGTCAAGACACCTTCCAAAGAAGAGAAAGAAGTCAAGAAACCACCCAAAGAAGAGAAAGAAATGAAGGCAGCCCTTAAAGAAATGAAACCAACTAAAGAAGAGAAAGAAGTCAAGAAACCATCCAAAGAAGTGAGACAGGTCAAGAAACCTTCTAAACAACAGAGAGAAGTAAAGAAACTACTTAAAGATGAGAAAGAAGTTGAGAAACCATCCAAAGAAGAGAAAGAAGTCAATAAACCCTCTAAAGAAGATAAAGAAGTTATGAAACCACCAAAAGAAGAGAGAGAAGTAAAGAAACCTTCCAAAGATCAGAAAAAAGTCAAGAAACCTTCTAAAGAAGTCAAGAAACCACCAAAAGAAGAGATAGAAGTTAAGAAACTATCCAAAGATGAGAAAGAAGTCAAGAAACTACACAAAGAAGAGAAAGAAGTCAAAAAACTACTTAAAGAAGTCAAGAAACCACCTAAAGAATTGAGAGAAGTAAAGAAACCATCCAAAGAAGGGAAAGAAATCAAGAAACCACTTAAAAAAGAGAAAGAAGTAAAGAAACCTTCTAAAGAAGAGAAAGAAGTCAAGAAACCATCCAAAGAAGAGAAAGAAGTCAAGAAACTACTTAAAGAAGAGAGAGAAGTCAAGATACCACCTAAAGAAGAGCGAGAAGTAAAGAAACCATCCAAAGAAGGGAAAGAAATCAAGAAACCACTTACAGAAGAGAGAGAACTCAAGATACCAACTAAAGAAGAGAGAGAAGTAAAGAAACCATCCAAAAAAGAGAAAGAATTCAAGAAACCACCTAAAGAAGAGGAAGAAGTCAGGAAACCACTTAAAGAAGAGAAAGAAGTCAAGATACCAACTAAAGAAGAGAGAGAAGTAAAGAAACCATCCAAAGAAGAGAAAGAATTCAAGAAACCACCTAAAGAAGAGGAAGAAGTCAGGAAACCACTTAAAGAAGAGAAAGAAGTCAAGATACCAACTCAAGAAGAGAGAGAAGTAAAGAAACCATCCAAAGAAGAGAAAGAAATCAAGAAACCATCCAAAGACGAGAAAGAAGTCAAGAAGCCATCCAAAGAAGGGAAAGAAATCAAGAAACCACTTAAAGAAGACAGAGAAGTTAAGAAATCACCTAAAGAAGAGAGAGAAGTAAAGAATCCACTTAAAGACAAGACAGAAGTCAAGAAACCATCCAAAGACGAGAAAGAAGTCAAGAAACCATCTAAAGAGAAAGAAGTCAAGAAACCACCTAAAGAAGAGAGAGAAGTCAAGAAACCACCTAAAGAAGAGAGAGAAGTCAAGAAACCACCCAAAGAAGAGAAAGAAGTCAAGAAACCACCTAAAAAAGAGAAAGAAGTCAATAAACCTTCTAAAGAAGAGAAAGAGGTCAAGGAACCACTTAAACAAGAGAAAGTCAAGAAACCACCCAAAGAAGAGAAAGAAGTAAAGAAACCTTCTAAAGAAGAGAAAGAACTCAAGGCACCACCTAAAGAAGAGAGAGAAGTCAAGAAACCATCCAAAGAAGATAAAGAAGTAAAGAAACCACCTAAAGAAGAGAAAGAAGTCAAGAAACCTTCCAAAGACGAGAAAGAAGTCAAGAAACCTCTCAAAGATCAGAGAGAAGAGAAGAAAACTCCAAAAGACGAGAAAGAGGTGAAGAAACATCCCAAAGAAGAGAGAGAAGTCAAGAAACCACCTAAAGAAGAAAAAGAGAAGAAATCTCTGAAAGAGGAAAAAGAACAGACGACACATCCCAAAGAAGAGAAAGAAGTCAAGAAACCAACAATAGAAGAGAAAGAAGTCAAGAAACCAACTAAAGATGTTGACTTGGAACCAGCTAAGGAAGAGAAAAAACTGAAAAGGCCCCAAGAGGAGGAAATAGACAAAGAGGTGAAGCCTAAAGAACTGAAGGAAGTAAAGAAACCTTCTAAGGACAGGAAAGAAGTAAAGGAACCCTCTAAAGAAGATAGGTTAGAAAGGGAGCCACCTAAGAAGGAGAAAGAAATAAAGAAGCCCTCTAAAGAGATAGTAGATGTGAAGCCTTTCAAGGAAGAGAAAGAAAAGAAAAGGCCTTCTGTGGAGGAAAAAGAAGTGAAGAAGCCTATAAAGAAGGAAAAAGACCTGAAGCCTTCTGTGGAGGAAAAACCTCCACAAAAAGAGAAAGACTTAGCAAAAGAAGAGAAAGAACCAACAAAGCTTAAAGAGGTACAAGAGGTCAAAAAGTATCTCAAGGAAGAGAAGGAAGGAATACCACCTCCAAAAGAAGAAAGACAACAAAGGAAACCTTTGAAAGAAGAGAAGGAACCAGAAAAAACACATAAAGAGGCCAAAGAAGTTAAAAAGCTTCCAAAAGAAGAGAAGGAAGTAACAAAGCCTGCAAAAAAAGAACCAGAAAAGATTTCCAAAGAGAAGAAACAACCAGCTGAGCCTTCTAAAGAGGTGAAAGAGGAGGACAAGCAAGATGGTCCTTCCAAAGAAAAACAAGATACAGAGAAACCTTTTAAAGAAGAAAAAAGAACAACAAGACTGTCCAGAAAGGAAGAAAAAGAACCTAAGATGCCTTCCAAAGAAGAGACAGAACCAAAGAAGCCCTCTAAAGAGCAAGCCAAAGAGAAACCTTCAAAGGTCAAGGTCAAGGTCAAGAAGATTCCCAAAGACGAAATGGAACCAAAGAAGATCTCTGAGGGAGAAAGAGAACCAACAAAGCCTTCTAAGGAAGAGAAAGAAATCAAGAAGACTCCCAAAGACAAAGAACCTGTCAAGAAGAGAGACACTACGACAGGTATTTATAGGCCAGCAATACAATGTTTTCAGCAATTACACAATATAAAGATCCATTGACTATCCTTATACACTCACCTAAAGAATTATTAGGAACACCTGTTCAATTTCTCATTAATGCAATTATCTAATCAACCAATCACATGGCAATTGCTTCAATGCATTTAGGGGTGTGGTCCTGGTCAAGACAATCACCTGAACTCCAAACTGAATGTCAGAATGGGAAAGAAAGGTGATTTAAGCAATTTTGAGCGTGGCATGGTTGTTGGTGCCAGACGGGCCGGTCTGAGTATTTCACAATCTGCTCAGTTACTGGGATTTTCACGCACAACCATTTCTAGGGTTTACAAAGAATGGCGTGAAAAGGTAAAAACATCCAGTATGCGGCAGTCATGTGGGCAAAAATGCTTTGTTGATGCTAGAGGTCAGAGGAGAATGGACCGACTGATTCAAGCTGATAGAAGAGCAACTTTGACTGAAATAACCACTCGTTACAACCGAGGTATGCAGCAAAGCATTTGTGAAGCCACAACACGCACAACCTTGAGGCGGATGGGCTACAACAGCAGAAGACCCCACCGGGTACTACTCATCTCCACTACAAATAGGAAAAAGAGGCTACAATTTGCAAGAGCTCACCAAAATTGGACAGTTGAAGACTGGAAAAACATGTTGCCTGGTCTGATGAGTCTCGATTTCTGTTGAGACATTCAGATGGTAGAGTCAGAATGGCCTTAACTTAACCAATTGGCGTAAACAGAATGAGAACATGGATCCATCATGCCTTGTTACCACTGTGCAGGCTGGTGGTGGTGGTGTAATGGTGTGGGGGATGTTTTCTTGGCACACTTAAGGCCCCTTAGTGCCAACTGGGCATCGTTTAAATGCCGCGGCCTACCTGAGCATTGTTTCTGACCATGTCCATCCCTTTATGGCCACCATGTACCCATCCTCTGATGGCTACTTCCAGCAGGATAATGCACCATGTCACAAAGCTTGAATCATTTCAAATTGGTTTCTTGAACATGACAATGAGTTCACTGTACTAAAATGGCCCCCACAATACCCAATAGAGCATCTTTGGGATGTGGTGGAATGGGAGCTTCGTGCCCTGGATGTGCATCCCACAAATCTCCATCAACTGCAAGATGCTATCCTATCAATATGGGCCAACATTTCTAAAGAATGCTTTCAGCACCTTGTTGAATCAATGCCATGTAGAATTAAGGCAGTTCTGAAGGCGAAAGGGGGTCAAACACAGTATTAG
>NC_060160.1:11229672-11279813 GCF_021292245.1 Micropterus dolomieu | reverse complement strand
TCGTTTAAATGCCGCGGCCTACCTGAGCATTGTTTCTGACCATGTCCATCCCTTTATGGCCACCATGTACCCATCCTCTGATGGCTACTTCCAGCAGGATAATGCACCATGTCACAAAGCTTGAATCATTTCAAATTGGTTTCTTGAACATGACAATGAGTTCACTGTACTAAAATGGCCCCCACAATACCCAATAGAGCATCTTTGGGATGTGGTGGAATGGGAGCTTCGTGCCCTGGATGTGCATCCCACAAATCTCCATCAACTGCAAGATGCTATCCTATCAATATGGGCCAACATTTCTAAAGAATGCTTTCAGCACCTTGTTGAATCAATGCCATGTAGAATTAAGGCAGTTCTGAAGGCGAAAGGGGGTCAAACACAGTATTAGTATGGTGTTCCTAATAATCCTTTAGGTGAGTGTATATTCCATTAACGATACTAAGCCTACAGCCATGCTAGCAGCTCTGTTAAATTTTAAACAGGTATTTTACCATAAATACCAGTAAAGAAGAAATTTTAATTGGGACCTGATGATGGCGCTAGATGAAAGTTCAATGGATCAAAGTAATTACGAAAATTATTCTCAGAGGAACATAAATGTCATTCAATCCAATAGTTGTCAAAATATTTCACTAACAACCTAAAAATATAATCCTGGTGGAGGCACTAGTGGTGGCTTGCCAAAGTTAGTAGGAGTTGTTGTCTGGGAACCATGAATGTCTGTACAAAATTGAGGTATTTCTTATATCTGGACGAGCAGCAGACTGATAGTGCCATCTATAGAGCCATACAGTGATCGTGGCTAAAAATAGCCTACTGTTACAATACATGTACAGTTTTCAGAACAATACAATATTTGTTAGCATTAGATGTACTTTAGATGTGCTTACTCATAGGGGGTCCCAAAGAGACGCCAGACTGGAGCCTAAAGGCTAAATAGATTGATAGGTTTCCTTTCATTCAATGACGGGTATATTTTTTTCCTCTGTATAATTTATGTGAAACTGTTCAATCAGCTTTGCCTTTTTATTTCAGACGCTGGACCAGTAAGGGCTGTAAGGAGGATTAAAGGAGTCAAGAAGGAGGTTGCATCTGTCCTGAAGAAGGAACATTTTAATGTTACAAAAGCAGGTGAGACAATAAATTATGTAAAAGAACATGTCACAGTGACATTTTATCCTTGGGGTTTGTGTTTGATGAATGTTGCAGTGACACAGCTTACACTCGGTTGTTTTTCATCATACTTGTACAAAATCTTTGTTGGAAGTTGCACATGCGCAGTTCCCAGGTAAGGACTACTAGCCAATCTACTAGAGAGAAGGGTGGGTCGTAAGAAACAAGGTAGTGTGATCCAAATCAAAGCCACTTCAGACTGCGACCGTAACCTAGCAGATGGTATAAATTATTACCAGTCCACAACATCATTGTTCCACATCTTAACATTACGACTTAACGTTGAACTGTTGCCGGTGTTCTGACGATCTATGCTGCCTTGCCGAAAAAAGCTACCATCGATACCAGCGCAAATTGATAGACTCGACTCTACTCGGCCCTGCTCCGTTTTCCATTGCAGGTAGTACCCTTAGATACGTAGCTTGTCGTCATAGCGACACCACACACAACTGCAGTGATGTAATGTTCAATACGACTCACACACCAGCGATCCACACAGCTTTCTCTTTTTTAAGTTAAAGCGTTTCAACATTACTCAGAATGTAAAGACAGATAAGTGGTATGAAAACCTTCCAGCAGTGTTTTCCTCTGCCGTTGTTGCTGCAGCGGTCTGTGTGACGGCGGGGGCAGAGGGCTCTGTGAGCGGGCGGCTGGCCGGCCTCACACGCTCCTCCCGTGGGTTGGCACAGGCTTCCCCCGCAGCCACATGCGGAGCACCTCAACTCCGAAAATATTAAAGCACATTTTGTTCCGCCATCACTTCTCGTAAAACTGTCAATATTCGAAATCTACACAGCTGATTTCTCACCTCAAAACGTCTCAGAAGTGGATTTAGTGATGAAATTCCATACGAAAACTGTAAAATATAAAACTTTCTGTTGCTGGCTTCTGTCTGGTGCAAGCAATGATGACGCAGTGAATAGTGATTCTCTCTGACCAATCAGCCGTCTGTCGTGTTTTCACCTTACATTTTAGTATCCCTCAGCTCGCTTGGAACCTCAACGGAGGTGAGGTGATATGAAAAAAAGTACCTGGAAGGAGGTACAGGTACAACATTTCTACAAAGGAAAACCAGACAAAGGCGAGTCGAGCCAAAGGGCCTCCGCTCAGACTAGCCTGGTTTGAGGGCGTGCCTGACCCCGCAAGCCGCTTGGCAAGCTTTATGACTCGTTTTCATTGTGACGTCACAAGTAAAGGAAGTGAAGGCTGGACTACAAACGAGCTGTTTTCAAGCGGTTCAGAGCAGAGCTTTCTGTGGGAGATGGGAACTCCCTTTGGGCTGGACTTTGGGCTTTTTCACTTTGCAAACCTGTTATATGTACAAAAAAGATATATAACTCAATAAAGGAGAGGGAAAAAGACAAAAAGCATAATACCACCTCTTTAAAAGGGTTATAGTCTTCCACAAAAAACACATCATAAACAAATAATCTCTTTGAAGGTATTGCTAAAGTAATTAATATATACATCTTACAGCTTTATGGAAAGATACCAGTCAGACTTTACCAGCAATACAATGCCATGTAAAAAAATAAATAAATAAATTGAACAAAATACAATAGAAACTGAAATTGGATCACAAGCTTTCTGCTGTCTATTTCAGCTGATGAACCCAAGAGGGCAGTAAAGGTACTGAAGGCTTCGAAAAAGCAGATAGTTGCTGTCCTGAAAAAGGAACATGTGAATGTTACAAAAACAGGTAAATAACAGAAAGTAACAGTGTGTGTAACTGTATGTGCACTTTATGCCACAGTGTGTGAGATAATAAACATTAGGTAATCACTGAATCTTTACCATGAGGAATAAAAAGGAATAGGCTACTTGTCTAATAATAATATATTTATATTACATTGAAAACATGGATCTCATTATCCCCTGCTTTATGTTTTATTGGGACTTAGTAGGTGTAAATGGATTTAATGTGATGCTCAGGTAATGAATAATACTTTTTTTTATATTCCCCAATAATAGAGGTTTCTGAAGTTCCTAAAGTGAAAGCCAAACCAGGACCTGCAACGAAGGGTATGAGCATGCTTTTATTCTTTTGTATCACTTGTCAATTGATTTGTAAAAGTAAATTAAATCAGATTTTCTTTATTTGTTTAGATGCTCCATAAATTAATATCTCATCAATCCTTTATCAGCCCTTTCAAGAATTCAACTTAACCATAATCATTCTAGTTGGATATTTTGCTTTTTTGTGTAGAACACATTAAAAATGATATATTCAAAGAAAGTGTCACATAACACTGATCTTAATGTATAACTAAAACTAATGGCTTTTTGATGTCATCATTTTCCACCAGTGGCAGCTCCTAAGGAAACCAAGAAGGAACCAAAACAAAAACTCAAACCTAAACCTTTAAAACCAGGTATTGCAAAGTCTCACTGATACTACAATATATATATAAAATATATATATATATATATAAATTCTTACACCTAAATTCTTACTTTAAAAGTAACTAATTAAAAGGTAAAGCTTGCTCCCTATTTTGTGACACAGAAGTTTCAAAAGAAAAGGCAAAAGCAGCTCCTGCTGAGAAAGGTAACACACAAATTATTTGTTCAGTTCCATCTTCTTAATAATGTTGTCATCGCCAAAGAGGAAATGATTAATTGTAAGTGTATGTTATAATGTATATATAGATATCAAACTAACTACATCTTGAACTGCAATTACACACTGTATGTGTATTTAATTTCCAAATTCCTGCTGACAGAACAAGAGGGCCCTCCCAGAAATGCCTCTCTTGTGAAAGGGAGAGTCAAAATAGTTCCTATGAAAAAAGGTAATTTTGGGGGGGTTATATGTGTTAATTATTAAATATTCTTCCATATTTTAGTGAGTTGATTCAGTCAAATATCAAACTAACTACATCTTGAACTCCAGTTACATACTGTATATGTATTTTTTTCCAATTTTATTTTTATATCCATTTCTTTAGCAGCTGAGGTTTCAAAACAGAAGCCTAAACCAGTTCTAACAAAGAGAGGTAAGCTGTGCTTTGTATTTAGCATTATGATTCCAATCTGTCATCTTATTTTCTGGAATGACAAACCTAAAATCTCTACATAGAACCTGCTCCACTCAAGAAAAAAACAACTCCATTAGTGAAAGGTTAGTGGACAATAATCAGCAGCTATGTTCATATTTAAATAATGAAGCAATTTATTATCCTAATTCATTTTTTTACAGAGGCAGAAATACCACACAAAAATGTCTCACTAACAAAAGAAAAGGTCAAGGTTGTGCCACTGAAGAGAGGTACATCTGTTTTTGGTATCTGGTCAACATCCATTTATGAGTTTTGAGTTTTACAAAACTGGTGCTTTGCATTTCATTTTTCTATTCTTTTCAAACCAATTCACAGTCATATTATCTCTTTCATAGTGCCTGTAACTCCAAAAGAGAAAGTCAAACCAGCACCAACGAAAAAAGGTAGTTACAGTCAACAATCAAACATCATCCATGTTGATATCTTAATTAATATATGATATGTGTACTATTTATTTATTTTGACAGTCTGCTTCTTTAAGTCTGGACACTTGAATCATGTGCTGTCAGGAATTTGAGTGTGTAAAAAAACTGCATCAGTTGTAAATTAGCTGTAATAACATAACATAAAAACATTGTAATGACACAAAATGCTGGAAATGGCCAAATTGACTATGATATTTTTGTTATTAATTTAAAGCTGAGGCTCTCAGGGAGAAGAAGGCCGAGCCAGTGACTCCCACAAAAGGTTTGTCTTTGATGTTGTCTCTCTTTCACTTTTAATCAGATTGTAGTTTTGCAGCTGTTGTTTATTTGTGGTTTATCATCTTACTGTATACATTAGAATTAATAGGGCCATGCATTTTTCTAGCACCTGTTACCAAAGCAAAACCTAGATCTACTGAAAAGAAGAAAGGTATGCAGCAGAAGTGTGTTTCTGTAGTGATTTAGTGGCTAGCATGTTGCTGTAGATGAAATGCTCACCCAGACTACCTGCTTCACTGCCACATGATAATGACTCAAAACAGTGATGTTAATGTAATTTTAGACATGTTGAGGAAATGTTTTCTGTGATTACCCAAAAGTTGTTGTTACAGTAGTCATTTTCACTTTTAAACTTGACTTGAACCTTTACATGCTTCACTACAAGCTAACAAATTGTCATTACATAAAAAAGACTTAAAGGCCAAGAACTTTTCGGGGATCCATGTTTTTCACACAGATGACATGCTTTTTTTAAGCTAAAAGCTGCATTGCGTGAAAATATTTCTAGGCTTGTAGCTTTTCAAACAGAGATATTGTGACATTTTCCCTTTGTTTCTTTGAATGTAGAAGCTGTTTTGAAAGAAAAGGCAAAAGCAAAACCCTCGCAGAAAGGTGTAGTTGTACCTTCTGTCTCTAATATTCCATAGAATATAGCGTAGGTGCATTTTCCACTTCTCAGATTAATAATATGTAACATCCATGCATGACCGGACAAGTTTCTCAAGCTTAATAGCAAATATCTTCAAGAAGCGTGATATAATGTCAGCAGATAGTTCGTGCATCTGTCACTTATCAAAAAGCAAAAATCATCACACCATTTGTTTTTTTCTTTTGTCCTTTCTCTTTAGAACCTGAGGCCAAGACAGATCTTGCCAAAAAAGGTAATGCAGATATAATCCATCCTTATTTGGCATAAAGCTAACTATCCACAAATTTCAAATAGTTTTAATCCTGTTATACTCAGCACCTGAGGTTACAAAGGAGAAACCCAAGCCATCTCTTGAAAAGAAAGGTAAATATTTAATTAAAACTATTTATTTTGAAATTGTGAAAATTCAGAAGTTAAATGTTTTTCCATTTGAATTAGCTCCTTCTAAAACAGAGGCTGAAACAAAGAAGGAAAAGATCAAATCTCTCCTAAAGAAAAAAGGTAGCCTACCACTGCCATCTGCCTGTAGATGTCTTTCTGGGGTCTCAGTTGCCAGATTATTAGGTACACCCAGCTAAAAATACTGCTGTCTAATACAACAGTCCTGTAATAAATCCTACCTTCATTAAGGTTACAATGTTCAGTTATTGTTGAAACTATTTTATGGAGGTGTTGATTCAATTGTATATAATCATTTTTGAGGATGTAGTTTGTGGTGCTGTTAATTTGTTTTGTATACTGCATTTGCTTTTAAACTGGCAACTAAGTGTATATTCTAGTACTGTAGTATACTGTAGCAACCATAACTTGTTACTACACTAGATAACAACAAAGCTATTTACTGAATATTAATAAATGCTTACATGCTTATTTACTCAGAGTCCAAAGTACCAGAGGAAAAAGTCAAACCAGCTATTATTAAAGGTGCAGAAACAACAATATTTACATCTTACATTGTCATGGTTGGTGACAGATGCAAACCTTTTAATTGACTTGCAAAAGTATCCATGCTATGGTTCAGTAGGGAATTTTCCTTAAATGTGCTGTTATTATAAGGCAAACATTGTTACAAATTAATGGCATTTCTTCTCTGATGGCCCAGCATTGTTGAGGAAAAAGGCCAAATCAGTCCATGTGAAGAAAGGTACATTAGTAGTGCTTCAACAGAAGCAATAATCCATATAACCAGTGTGGGATTGTGGTGACAGCGGTGTCATAATGAAATGTAGGTCACTGTATTCTGTACAAGCTTCTGGCTGGATTGCTCACAAGGGAAACAACCTCTTGTGAGATCAACAATACATGATTGTGGAGAACGTTATGCACAGTCAGTGGAGAGTGGTTTTTTTTGTAGCAGCTCCATTTGCAAACAGCTTTTTCGGTACAGTGCACGTCATGAATACTGTGTGCTTGTTTAGACAAGTGTGGTTGGTAGATCTGCAAATCACTGACTACAAAGATTCTGTTAAGCTTTTATAACCCACCTTTTTACTTTTTAAAATGTCAGCCATAAAGAGCTGAGATTCCAAAGTAAAGGCTTTTCAACCCACTAAACATTAACAATGTCTTATAAGTATTGAAATGTGTGGAACACATCTGGATGCTCTAGAGCCCTTTGCTCTAGAATAGACGATTCCACCCAATACAACCTCTGTTTAGGCTAAATAAAAGCTACTACGGTAAATAGCAACATACAGTATGTCTATTTTACATTTGAGGAGAAAAGCAAAATCAGCACCTACAAATAAAAGTATATAAAGGCTTCTTGCCCACAATCATAAGATGCATACACAAAAACACACAATTGAAAGCACACTTGTGTATTGCAGAAAAGCCAAAACAAGTCTCTTATGGGAAAGGCATAAATCAATAGTGTTACTCTGCTCAGCATAAATGATTTTTATAACACTAATTGCAGCTTTCTAGTTGTAGTTTCCCTGTGCTGTGCAAGCTGCTTTAAGCTTTTAGAAATTCACTTTTGTTGTGGTAATGCTGTGGCTCAAGCTGCAATATGCATTGTTTGAAAAATGAGTTAATTGTGGTTTCTGCTTCTGAGTTTCTGTGTGTCCCAATAGCCCACATGTGACGTTAGTTTTCCTTTTGCAGAACTGGAGACTCCTAAAGAAAAAGACAAAATTGCTGCACTGAAGAAAGGTACGGTGTTTGGTACAAACAACTATCATTTTACATATGACCATAATTTACATCAGTTTATTATGCAAGAATACTAGTAAAACCTTTGTGTGTCAACAGTTAATTTAGTGATGCATTTGAGGCTATTTTACTGAGGTTTTATAGTCTAGTATGCATGCTATAACTCTAATAGCCAGAAATACTTCCACAAAGGAACTGTGTGTTTTATCATCTGCATTTTCTTTCTGATGATGCAGCCATTTCTAAGGAAAAGACATGTTGTTTTCAGTTTTTGCTTTACCATGGAACCTTAGGCTTGTCTTTTCAGAACAACATATGAATCATTTTGAAGAGATGCTACAGTAAATCAGCCACAGCCAACATCAATACCATCCTGAAACTAGTAAAACATGCATATTCTACACTGGCTTATATGAGCAAGAAAGAAAAGCCCTTGTACTTTCCCTGAGGGGTAAAATAAATCACTATTCTGAAACATTACTTGTTTCTAGCAATGCAGCAATATTGTAATTGTCCATTTCTTGCCTAATTGTCTTTGTTTCATATTTGTGAAACAGAGCGTGAGGTTTTAAAAGAAAAGGTCAAACCCACTGCAGCAAAGAAAGGTACTGCATACAATCAGCTTTGGGAAGCATTTAAAAGAGTAGCAATAAATCCACAATGTGCTGTAAATGTATGGAAAATGTATGATTTATTGCAGAGGACAGAGTTCTCCAAGAAAAAGCAGGGCTTCTAAAGAAAGGGATCTTGATTGATTTTGTGACCAGACACATACACCTACTACTGTACTCTGTAGATCTGAAATATTCATGGATAACGTCAAGCTTTATTTATTTATTTTTAGAAAAAACAGTTGAGAAGAAGGCAGACAAAGAAGATAAAGCTAAAGGTATGGTGTCCAATGAGCACTGCACAATAACATTATCAAATTAGCAAAATGTCTGTGTGAAATATATAAAACAAATACCACAAGCAGTTGTAGTCTGTCAGAAACCAGTTTGAATCTTTGACCAATAACAGTTATTAATCTTGTGTTGCTATTTACAGAGGACAGGGTTCTTAAAGAGATACAAGAGCCTGTAAAGAAAGGTATGGCAACTAAATTCTGTGTTCTAAAAATAAAACTGGAGCTTTACTTTATTTACTCACAAAATTTCCTCTTTGTGTTGTAGAAAGAAATGCTGAGAAGAAGGTTGCTAAGGAGGAAAAAATAAAAGGTATAGTGGAGCTGTAATTTAAGGTAATATAACACTATATTGTTTTATGGTTAACTTCATGTTTTGTTTTTGATAGCAGAGCCTTCTGTATCAGACAGCATTCTTATGGAGGGTAAGTCCAAATTCCCTTCTCGTAACCAAAATATCACACAAGTGTGCAAATTAGACGCTCTCCTGACCACATAGCAGAGAGAGGCGAGTAACATATTGAACTGAACTGTAGTAAATTGTACCGTCCTGTGACTCCCTCCACAGAAGAGCTGCCCTACTTCCAGTGTTTCTTTGTGGATGAGGACGAGGCTCAATTTCCGTTCTATGCCTTCTCACCGCTGCAGATTTGAAGCTTCAGTCTGAATCCAGTCCAAAGTTACAATTTAGTCAATTATACTGATATGGAAAAGGTCACGTAATGCCCTACGCTGCTGAAACGCAGCCTGCTGTTCACTGTCGGTCTTCAGGAGAAAACCCTGGACAGCAGAGGATGATGAGTGATTTTATGTGATGGACAGATTTTATTTTATTTCCAGATTTGGTTGAGCTCTCGAACCAAATACATGTAGCTAGTGTCATTCCTTTCAAATCTTTTGTTCAATTATTTTGGAAGGTGGATATCATGAGAATATTTAAATGGAACAATATAGTATATTACCTTTGTGGATCATTCATTTAGATCCTCACAGCAACACATGCAAATAAATATGATGGTGCATTTTTTTAAAGATGGAACATGTTAATCTATGCTGTAAACAGGGTACAAAAATGGCCACAATTACTGATTCAAGGCGGACAGGGGTTCAATTCCTCTAATCCCACATTTACTTGAAAAGTGGTTTGTACAGTCATCTGTGTAATTGTCTTCTTTCCTCATAACATTGTAGGCAAAGTTTTTAATGCTCAACTTACCCTGCTTTTAAGGCCATTGAATCAACAATTAGTCATGTATTGTGTTTGTGCATAATTCCATAAATATTGTCATTATTTTAGTCATTTCAAGACATATTCTTCTATTTTAAAACATTAATGTTAGGAAAGGAATGTTTTTTTTCTGTCTAGAAGTTTATTTATGTGTCAAAAGGAATGACCATGCACTGTATATGAGAGCTCCCAAATGTACAGATGAAACACTACCTTTAAAGTCTTATTAAAACTGTACAATGTAGACATGTGCGCCTGCCCCCTCATTTTGACAATGGTGCTCAAATCAAGCACCTCATTGCTTGCACTGTCAGAACGAGGTTTGAGTTCATATTTACTTTTGCCACCATCGAGAGTCAGATTTGTTCTATAATTGGACGACTTGTTGGGAAAAGCTTTTTTTCCTAACTACTCACTCTGCTGGAAAAGTAGGGCACATGTGATGGATTTTTTGTCAGTCAACAAGGATGACTGCTGTGGCTAGCAGCAATTCCTTGATAGACCAAAAACACACTGTCACTAACTTTGGTCAGTGGCTGTTTGTCTGTGTGCACAACGTAGAAACACGTGATTTTTAGCAGCCTTTTGAACTAGTTCTTATGAACCAGAACAAGGCAGAAAATGTCACTATTATTATTATTAACATTGCAAAAGTCTTTGAAAGTGTCATCTATTTTATGTTTTTAACATTTATATCATGATATTAATACATGTATCATATTATTACATTTCATTAACTTTGCTAAAACAAACAAACAGAATCCATATGACAGTTTATGAATATCCTGTAATTGTGTTGCACAGAATGGGTTACATGCTTTCAGATTGATTTTGAATACTGTAATTGGTAAAAAGTGAAGTCCAAGTCATGTATTTGAAATCTCTGAAGAATGATGGTATGAAACATGACATAAGAGAGCTGCAAGAATCAGCTCGTGTACAGGTTTATTTGTGTATGTGTAACAGTGAAATGAAACATTTACGTCTCTGATTATATCTTAACATCAGTTGTTGCAGAGGCTGTCACACGTTTGGATCAGATGGTATCAGATGTAAACAGATGTACATTATTTCTCTGTACCAGCTGTTGTTTACATTATTCGCTCCATATGCTGCATAGAAGACAGTTATTACAGCTTGTGGCATTAATCACATGTCTACTCAAAAGGAAATCTGCTTATTCTTTTTATTAAAACAATGGAAACATATTCTTTATTAGTCTATTGATGACCCATAACACCCTCTCCAGTGACTATACTGTAAAAGCTGGAGTTTTATAGTGAAGTGCCACTATCACAGATGAAATTGTAGGTGTTTTGTTCCCAAAATGACTTTGATGAACTGTCTTTGAATATTTGTCATTTGATTTAAGCAAAGAAGATGTTGCTAGTATAACAAAAGACATTTTGATTTGTGGTGACAAAAGTATATTTGTTTCAGCTTTAACCAGGTAAACATGTGCAATATATACATTTTTGAATATCTCAATGATCACAACACTGTATGTTTGTCTGATTTCCTTGAATGAAATGTGCATGTGTGTGTGTGGGTGTGTGTGTGTGTGTGTGTGTGTGTGTTTGATATTAGTGATATTTTTCCCAACTTTGAAAATGGCAACACTAAATACTTGAACTTGTGTATCAGGGTATTTGATACCAATCACTGACATTTGTTTCTCAATGGTGTTGCTAACACAATATAAGTACAACTGCCGAAATATTCATATTTAGAATCATATCATTGTAAATAGTTAACTAAACTAAAAAATAGACTGTTTAATCCCAGAACCATTCATCCTGAAACTGCACTTTAACTGCAGTTAAAATCAAATTATGTATCATTGACAATTACATCATACTTATGCTTGTGAATAGTAGCAATTTGACATTAAAACAGCAATGCAAGTGTTTCTTTTGTCTTGTCTTTCTGTAAAAGGTGCCAACAATAACATTTCTAAGGCAAAGAGTAATTCATTTTTTTCCCCAGGTGATGGCAAAATCACAAGATTTTAGCACAGAACAAAACAAAAATCCCCAGTATCTATGAAAAGTACTTGTATCATTCTTGACATCAAGTGATTCTTGACAGTATTTATGCTTTTATATGTTATTACATCAGTTTTAAACACTTTTGCATGTGGGAGCGATTTAGGATATTTTGATTATCTATATCATCATCTATCATGAAGTTTGCCTAATGATGAGGTCATAACAACTTCAGAAAGGTATTCTGTATTTTTACTGTTTTGGATTTTGCATATTAGCAAATGTTCACGAGTGTCAGGGCTATATGCAGGATTTTAGAAATACTGATGTCATGATTACCTCAAAAACCCACTCACCTACAAAATTGAAGGACTATCCGCCAACCAAACTCTGTACACTTTTGTGACTATTTAACTGTATCACAACATTTTAGATTTTATTTATTAATTTAACTATTCACTTATATTTTCTGAAAATGTTGTTTCAAAGCCATATCCACACTACCAGGTAAATCCTTTTTATTTAAATTTAATATAATATATAATTCAATTACTTTGCCTAATAAATGCCATATTTTAAGATAAAAAGCATTATAAAATGTCAGAATCAGCCTTACAAAAAAACATGCCAACTCCCCTTTATGTCATTTAACCCTGCAAATTTCTTCATTTCCTCAGTGGTAGCAACAGCCCTGATGAGTATGATCAGGTGAGGTCTTCACGCTATATTACCTTAATGAGGCGAGAGAGGGCTTGCTACAGGTCAGTTTACTCTAAAACAGGTCCTGTTTACACCTGGCATTAACATGCATCTTAGGTAATCCAATCAGTGGACAGTTCCAAGTATGTCAGTTCACTACTCCACATGCGTTTGGAGGGACCACTTGTGATCAGATCTCACTTCCACGCTCTATATGTAAATAAACACAACAATGAATTTGAATTTACTGTTTATCAAATCATAAATGATATACGATACGATAGACATTGCTGTAACAGAGTGTTTCTGGTTTCAGGCCTCACGCATTACTGTACAAAAATTCAACTCATAACTAAGTGTGGTGAAATTGGATCATATTTTATGGAGAAAATATTTTCTGGTTTTATTTCCGATGCCCTCTGGGTGCTCTGCCTTAATGCTCTGTGATTTACGGAGTTTCCTGATGGACAGATAGCTTTACTTGTTGATAAAGTAACCACTGTCTGCTGCAAACTGTAACAGTAACCCCCCGGTGCTCCGAGCTCCCAGTCCAGGTATAGTCAGCTAGCATTACTAGGACTGCTAGCTAACTGAGCTAACTATCTAAAGGCACTTACAAATGTGGTTCTGAGTAATCGGATCTCAGAGCATTCTCAGTGTATATTGGATGCATTCACACCTGTACTTAGAGGTGTATGTGAAGGTTCTCAGTCATCCAGGTCATAGTTATGCAAGGAAGGCCTCTGGACTTGGTTGAAGATACTCAAATAGAGCTGTCTTGTAATTGTATCACGTTAATGCTAGGTGTAAACAGGGCCACTGATTCCATACAAAGAGGACACTCCTGCAGCTCTCCTGGGAAGCATCCTGAGGAGAGAAGGAGCTACACTAAACTATTATCTCTCACTGTTTCAACATGGAATGTGAGAAGCTCCCTTTTCAGTGTGATTGTGCTGTTGTGAATATTTTCACATAAACTCTCATGAACTTGTTATTTAACTGTTGTCACCCCAAATACTTATGCAAATGACTTTGCCTGCTTTTGTAAGAGTAGAGGCTAATTTTTTGGCGTACCACAATATAACTGGAGTATAAAGACCAATTTTGATTTAAATTAATTCAGCGGGCAAAGGCCAAATGAGTTCCACTCCAGTTACCGTGGTTTCTTTGTATTGTATGCTATTCAGAAGCGGCCAAAAACTTGGTAACCTGCGTGTTGAGATGAGAAGAATGGCCACTTGTAGTCACAGTGTTTAGCAGGCAGAGAACAGCTCACAGGGCAGGACAGGGAGGCTTGGCTTCTTAAAATGTGGGAAAGATGGACGATACATGAGGAAACTAAAATTAACACAATTTTAAACAGTGTCCTCTTGTTTGTATCAAAGCTGTGAAAGCAAACAGTTGGTGATCACAAAGACTTTATTTTTAGACTTTGAACTACAAACCGTTGGATATTGAATTGATACAAACTGTCCACATCCTCCAGTGTCCTTCCTGTTATCCACCACGCCAGTGGCAGCATTCAGTCACGGTTGGTCCACACCATCGAATGATGTCTCTACGTAATGACACCACAACTAAAACCGGATTATCCCAAGGCCAGTGACATCACCACCCCCACCCCCTCCAGCTCCTAGTCATCTCTGACCATCTGGGGGTTACTAGAGGATATTCATTCCCATGAGTTCAATGGTCACACCGGGTGCTGCACGGATGGCTCTGGCCTGCAGCGTCACCCTGCAGCTGTCACCTGTAACTGACCCATCACAGGGAGAGCACTGTTCCCACAATTTAGGTTCACATATTTGAAAAAGAAATGTAGGACTGCATTTAAAGTTTCATGAAAAAAACCCACCCTAAGTGAAAAAGAGATTTCTGTTGAGATGAAGTGGTACTGATGGAGCTGACTTTTAAACACCAACTGAGAAGTCTGAGACATTAAGAAAGTTTCAATCGGTTTATTTTTCCCTTTTTTCACATGTCATACACAGAATGAAACAGTTAAGACCCATTATAATGTGAATGTCTTACAAAAGATCTTACAAAAGATTTCCCAAAATATTTATCTCATGGTATAACAACAAATCAAGTGCAAATCACTGCATACTGTTAAAAATGCTGTTTGCAGTGCAGGGATGATTTGCTCATTCAAGTGAATGGTGAAGTCAGGCTTTCTCATATGTGCGCACTGCCTGTACTCCCTCAAAAGTCAAAGTCTGTGAGGGGGAGGAGACAAAAAGCAAAAGACAACCTATATTACACGATGGCAGTCAACATTTAGCTGTGATTTTCATGCAATGTCTAGATATCATGCATACTGAGTGTAAAGCAAGTTTTCTTCAATGCATTTGGGTCATATGATATCAGTTATTGCACCATTGCAAAAGCAAGGCGAGGCAAGTTTATTTGTGCAACAAGTTTCAACAACAAGGCAATTTTGTGGGTTTTACATAAGCACTTTGAAGCTGTGTTTGCAGAGCAAATGGCTACATGATGAATGTAACCACAAAAAGATTGATCTTCACTTGCCACTGTTGGGCTACACATATTCTATTTAGTTATATGTGTGTTATTTAACCTTACCGCCACCAACTTCCCGTCCTTGATTTCTCTTACAAATTTGGTCTCCTTGTCGTCCCACTTCTGCACTTGCACAAGTTTGTCTCCCTCCATGGTGAAGGTAGACTGCAAGCACAAGCACAATACAGTTTAAACCACCTCAGGTAAACATACAGCTAGACTGCACGTTTCGGTGAAGATTATACCTGACTTAGCAAATCTTACTTTGACATGTCGGTCATCGACTGTGGTCTCATCAAACTCCTCTCCCAGTTTGGAGGAGATCTCCGTGTTCCTAAAGGTGCTCAGGGTCTTAACCACCACTTTGTCCCCATCCTGGCTGATCACTACTGTCGGTTTAGTGACATTGCCCACTTGTCTTGTGGCAAAGCCAACACCTGTCAAAAACAAAAAAAGTGCATTTGGTGATACATTATGCTGCAGGGCACACATTACAACCATTTATTTACTTCTTTTCTGTATTTAAAATGAACATATTTGAGCAATAAGAAGACGACATACCGCAAGGGGAAATTTTAATTTTTTTTCACTCTTGTTGTTATTATTACTTATTATGCACACACAGCAACTACTATCCCAGAAACGCAATTGTAGAATAAGTGCAGCCTACAGCAGACAACATTGCTCACACTCCAAACTATTACCTCTTATCTCAAGGTAATAAATGATCTTACCTAGTGCCTTCATGTATTCATCAAAGTTCTGGCTGTCAATCAGTTTCCATGTACCGCAGAAAGCATCAACCATTTTTGCAGATGTAGTATTCCAGGTCAGTATAACACTGTAAGTCTAGCTCTGTTCTCCCTGCAGTAAATTCAACACGGTGTCTCTCTGCCTAAATTAATACTGACTGAGGGCGAGAACTCGAGCTGCAGCGTGAAAGCTGATTGGATGTTCCAGACGCTTTGTGGGCGATGATTGGTCGTCGCAAAATGTGCTATTAACATAATATTGAATGGCATGCCACGCTCTACTCTGCCTCTGATTGGCTTAACCTTATTCTTACCCTAAACAATCTCATTCCTCTCACCTAGAGCTCTTTAAAGGGCTCTGCTCCTTTTTATATACAGTCTATGCTCTGCTCTCACCTATACCAAACCAACCCAATCAACGAAGGCAACGAGTACTAGCCAATCAGAGGCACTGTAGGGCGTGCCATGACTTGACCATCCCAGCGAAGGAAATGACATACCAGACTGAGTGGCACAGGACTTCACTCTGTGATAAGCACTTTAGGCAATTAGAGCAATTATTTACTGCAGACACATATTAGAGACACATATCTCATTATTACACAAAGATAAAGTAAATGTTATTTTTTTCAACGCCATGTTTTTAATGCTAGCATGCTAATATTCTCACAATGAGAATGCTAACATATTAACATACACATAGCAGGTGTAATGTTTTCCGAGTTCATCATCTTTAATAGTCTTTTTTTTTTTCTCCCCCATCTCCAACATTTGCTACCTTTGATGTGAATACAATAAAAATATGTTTATGAATGGTAGAGGGAGAACATGCATTTCCTCACAGTCACTCAGGGAGGGTCAAGGAATTTTTTTGTAGCTCTGGGGAGGGTCAAAATAAAAAAAAAAGTCACACCCTATGCTGCTAGCATGGCTAAGAAGCTGTTAGAAGAGGTATTAAAGCCACTTTGATTCACCACCAGCGTAATTAACATGACATGACTGACAATGACTATTGTACACTTTTATTGCTGATAAAATACTTCCTGCATACAATCTGACAGGATTACAAACAGATGTCCACTGTCATAATACAGTAGGACCAATCTCTACCAATAACTAACCTAAAGCTGTAATCAATAACACTAGCAAGTGATACAAAAAGAAACTTCACTATTGTTGAGTATATAATCAAACAGTTTTCCTGCAAAATGTTGGCACTGGTCAAGGCCAGATTTTTACATGAAATAAACTCTTTTATAACAAAATCAAATTTCTCCCATAACACATCACATTTCATACAGTATAAACATTTTTACTTCCCTGAAGGTCACATATAGTGCATGCAACTGAAACATTAAATGTTCCACAAGGAAAACCCAAGAAGCAATAATCAATAAGATTCGTGACATAAAGCATTTGAATGTGCTCTCTTACATTATATTTCTAGAGCGGCAAATTCATCTGGCGGCATAAATGGTTGTAACACAATGCCGTTTGGCTCCACTTATTCCTTTTGAATGTGAAATGACAGATTTAAGTAAAAGCAAAGACAGTCAGATCTAAAGAGGTTGAATAATGTCCTATAAAAGACAATTATGCATTTATTTAACCATTTACAGAACATGACTGGAAGTAAACAATTTTTGATGTGTCGATTTGTCATGTCACACCTTAAGTGGAAATTGCAACTATGTGTCACTGAAATACTTTTTTAACCGTAGTTGACTCTTAGAGGACAGGGGCTTGAACAGTTTGCGGTA
Source organism: Micropterus dolomieu (assembly GCF_021292245.1). Taxonomy (NCBI): domain Eukaryota; kingdom Metazoa; phylum Chordata; class Actinopteri; order Centrarchiformes; family Centrarchidae; genus Micropterus; species Micropterus dolomieu. Next base: position 11,262,223 of record NC_060160.1, on the reverse strand, counting down.
ATTATGAATTACAGCAAGAAGTGTGGGGGGGGGGGGCACAACAGGGAAAGCAGAGGTAGAATGAGAGAGGTAGAGTGTGAGGTAGGGAGGACAGAGCAGCACAGAGGCTTCTCCACATTAAGGCCTATCTAACCTCTCTCTTATCAACTTAAAACAAGCTCAGGATCCAGATAAACGTTTTTGTTCTCCGCGCACAGTGACAGGTTTATCATAAAATTGAGCATCACTTAAAACAAGTTACCTAATGAGCAATGACGAGACCTAATAATGGTTGATTTTCTACTATAGTTGTTTGTTGCAATGGACAACTTATTAAAGTCAGTTAAAAGTTAAAAGCCACTGGCTACAAGTTTACATTTTTCACCCTGATTGTTTATACAAAACTCTATTTGACATAGAAATTCCAGTTAGCACAAGTTTCAGTATCTAACTGTAAGCCTGTAATAGTAAGTACAAACCGTTTTCTCTGGGCTGATTCTTGCTGTATAAGGTTACAAATTGATCCATGCAGCAAAAAATCTATAGGTCTTCAAAATATCCCTCAGAAAATGAAAAAAAAGCAGCAACTGAATAAAATAAAGGTCATGTTTGTTGTTTGTAATAGATAACTTGGCAAAATAAATTTCCTTTTCTTCTAGTCAACAAATCAAACAGGTGATTAATTTAGAATTAGATTTTACATGGATTTGAAAGATTTGTGGAGAAATACAGTTTTAAGAAAAAAAAAAAAAAAGAGAAATAGCACAGGACTAATGTCAAGTGGAGTGTCCTGCAATGTGGCATCATAGCATGTGGTTTTATATGTAGTTCTGATTTGTCCATGCATTCATGCAGTCAGTGTGCTATCTGAATTCCCCAACATTGATTGACAACGCCACCTCTGGTTTCCTGGATTTGGTTGGTCCAGTCTTCTTCTGTGGTCCAACACCATCAGAGCCTGCTGACTGCCCTCTGACAAGAAGCAAGGTTAAAAACATGTTTTTCTGTTCAAACAACATCTATAAATCTATGTTCACAATTATTACACCAATTAACAAGCAGCTGCATGTGTCAAGGTAAAAAAGTCCCACCCTTTCCTGCGTTGCTCTGCCTGCTCTCTGAGCATCCGCTGGCCCTGCTCATCCTCCAGGGTGAGGAACTCCCTGTTGTTGTCAATCAAAAGATTCTGGGAAAATATCAAGAAGAGTTTCTACTTCAAACAAATCAAACCAAAGTGGACTCCTTTTTAAACAATTTGGGTTTCATCAATACCTTGATGCCGATTGTGTCGCCATCCTTGAGGTGAAATGGTGCTCCCAGTAGTGATTCTGCTTTTTTCTTCTTTTTCTTTTTGGAAACCTGCTGGCTCTGAAAGTAAAAAGGAAAATGATAATGTGACACTAAATTAGCAACACATAAAAATCCCAGTTCCTTGAATGATCAAGGCTGACTCCTTTATTGCTATTCACTCTTTGCTACATCTTGTGCAGTCAACATTTAGTTCAATGTTCTTCCCAAACTCTCTGAAGCTTCACCATTTCCTCTAACCACTTTTCTATTGAGCAAGAGCATACATATGGTTTGCATAAAAAAAAGAAAAGCAAGAAACCACTTTCTTTTAATCTTACCCAGTTTGAGATTTCTTCCCAGGTGTGTTTGTCTGGCTGGTGTTTGGCCAAGAGCAGAGAATCAGGGGAGAGGCCGTAATGTGAAGCCAAACAAGTTCGTAGAGAGCGAGGAGAAGAGTCCCGGGATGCGTCCCAAACCAGCTCCTCTGGGGGGTAGTAACACCTTTCCCCTGGTACTCTCATTTTAACATTCAGCAACACCTCCTTAGGTCTTAGGACCAGAAGGACACACACAATTAACTAAGAAATACAATAAGGGAAATCTATATATTGGAAGAGAGGTCATTTCTCATAGCATGTAGGGATGCTACATAACGTTATGGATCAATCAGGAAACTGATGGCATCCCAAACCTTACCCTAGATCTTCCTCTTTTAGCAGCTGTTGCACACAAAGGTCGGTACCACTGGTCAGCTTCAATTTCCTGACCAGGAGGTAAGCAAACAGAAAACATGGCTTAAGCAATGACTTAAAACTTATGTATTTATCAATAATAAATTGTATTTGGTGGCCATCAATTACACAAACACACATACATATATATATATTTTTACACAATGACACACGTATAGGAATAAGCCCTGAGACTGGAAGGTGTTTATACCGGAGTGTGAGTTGTTGTCCTCTGAGGATACGTGCTAGCCTCCGACCCTCAAGCTGCCACACACGCATGAACGCAGTGGTTGGCACACACATGTCCTGAAGGGCAGGCAGCGTCATCACCTGCAGACAATAACGTAGAGCAAGTGGAACATCTTTAAACATTTGGTTATAAAAAAACCCCCGTCAAATTCACACACACTTTGCATGGCCTGATTTGAATGAAGTCAACTAACTGGTAGGACTAAAAAAAGGGTAGTTTCTCCAGGTCCAAAGTGATGAAGACTGAAAACCATTAGAAGCCAAGAAGATTCATATGGGGTCTTTAAGGATTTCCTAACTAGTATGAATAACTTTCAAGCCGTGCTTTGCATAAACCTTCATACGCTACCTGAGTCTTCAGATCCTCCAGGGTGGCCTCGTCCGATATCTCCACTTGTCCAACACTTCTCAGTTCTGCCATGTTGCCGGCACGCAGAGAAGGAGAATGACTGAGCGTTTCACCTCCAGTCACAACCTCCAGCATCTGCTCCTCAGTGTGGCTGTTTTCAGTTTGATTAAAATGAGTTTCCATGGAAACTGCTGAGTCATTTCTGGGATCCAGATGCAGCCACACAGACAGCTTGAGAAAACCCTTACAGAAAAAGAGACAACAAAGGCTAAAGAGGGAGGTAAAAGTATAGACTATAATTAATCTTAAGCCAAAATCAAAACCTTTAAGTACCTTAGGAGGAAGCTGTCCTTCTGTGACAACTAACGTGTCTCCATTGCTTATCTTCAGCTCTGACAGAGAAGCATCCTGAGAAGAAAAGACTGTCGTGAACATGTGGACTGACACCTTAAATGCCAAACAGTTGATAAAAAAAAATTTATAACAAACATATGATTTGATGAAAAGCACACCTGAGAAACAGGAGCAAAACAAATAAACGATACCTGCTTTAGGTAAGGCATATTGTACACACTAGTCACTTACCTCATCCATAAGTGGCTCTCCAACCTCTTCACACCAATCCAGCCTTCTCAAGTGCCAGCAGGTGCCTGCCAACACATTTAAATTACATTAAAACCAGATATTGCACCAAATACTACAGTAAAAAAAGAACTGTTTACAGTCTTACAAAAGCAGAGATAATCTGATAATCTTGGTGAACAGCAACACTGATTACATGTTGAGTCTGCGGTACATGCAAGTTACATACAGTTCAATAGGAAAACAGGAAAAAAACTGTAGTTTTACCATCAAGTCCAACAAAATCCAGCATTGACTTTAGACACTGCAAATAACAAGAAGAAAATAAGAGTTTAAAAAGAACTACACATACATGTAAGGTAAGCACATTATGAATGTTGAACAAAATAAGTACATGAAATGTACTTTCATGTATGTTTCTTTCCTTACCTCTTTGACAGTACAAGAATTCTCCACAATTATGTCCATCTCCATGCCAGCAGAGGGTGCTGTGCCCACAGAGAAGTGCAAGAAAAGCTGCAACGCAAAAAGAAAATTTCACAACATCATCAATCAAACATTTTAAACTTGCAACTCCTTGTCTTGATTTGTTCTAAAATGTGGGACAGGAACAGTGCAGCCGCAAGTACAAAGAACTGATTGAAGATTTTTAAATAAAAAAGACACACCTGTGATGCCTTGGGGGCATTTCCCGGACAAAGAGTCAGTGTGGTCATGAGTCGCACCCCTGCATCCCGAACACTCAGCTCCTCACACACTGTCAGGTACAAGTGCACTTGGTAAATGTGTTTTAAAACTTCAAGACTGATGATGAGAAGACAAATTACAAGTAGGGGCAGTATCTTTATTTTATTTTTTTAAATACCATGAGGGGGCAGTGTAAAGGAATGCCTATCTTAATATTTTGTTAAAATGAGGGGGATTTCCAGCTCTAAGTTATCTACACCTTTAAAATTATCCCCAAGTAACAAATGACACAGTACCTGGAGGAAGGAGTTTCCCTGTGCAGTCCACCTGTCTCAGACAGAAGTGTGCACCTGGTCAGCAAGAATAAAAACAACAGCGGATTTAAGAATGTATACTTAAATAAGAATCTAAAACACAAATACACCTTTTGTGATTGAATGACAAAGTTGCAAAGTAGCAATAAAAAAAATATTACTTGAAGAAACTTGAAAGGTCCTGAGACAATGTCTATGGTCAATTATATTTTAGGCATATTATAATTTATCAACATCTTCAATATTACCTGCGGCAAAATTCTGATCTTTGGTTCCATATTGAGAAAATATATGAATCATAAATAGACAATATCCAAACCCTAAAGCAGTGCATCTTCAAGTGTGAAGTGTTCCAGTTTAATCTATTTACATTTATGACTCTGTTTTTACTTCATCTTAAAACAGAGAGGGAAAAAACTCTCTACTGCATGTCTTATTTTTGTTTTCATGCAAATGATATTCACTTGTGAACTGTCTACATATTTTATACACAGAAAACAAACAGGTTCAATTAACTTTAATGTACTTGATGTATGCATTGGGTTGCTGCATTATTGAAAGGAATACCAACTGTGACTCAGCATCTACATATATAATAACCTGACTGTTGTGTATTACTGGGCAGCTTGCCTGGAAGTTGTTCCTGTAGCTGCAGCTCCTCTATGGCCCTCTGTTTCACCTCACACAGCAGCTGTAAGAGACACACATTAAACATAACTAAAAGATTTTTTTTGAAAGACCAATGTGATGCTTAATTGGGGAAACAAAGAGGAAGGAGAAAAAGAGCAAACACAGCAGCACAAAAATGACTGACCATATTTCCTGTAGCTGGAACCTTCATCTTCCTCCTCTCCTCTTCTTTCTCTCCTCCTCCTCCTTCATGTGGTTGAAACTCTACCTGGAGCCAGCGGCAGTCAGACGGTGTAGTCACAGTGACGACGTCTCCGTTCAGAGTGAAAATGCTGAACAAGTTGAGAAGACAGTTAAACGCACACCTGAAGAAAACAACACGTGCACACGTTGCAGAGGATTTTACCTGCTGTCGAACGACTGTGGCTCCAGAACCAGCAGTGCATCTCCATCTCTTAACGACAACTCCTTTAGCGTCCGCTGCATGTCATCGGGAGGAAACAACCTCCATCCGCTTGCCCCTCCTCCCTCTCCTGCCCCCTGTTCTCCTCTCTTTCCTCCCTTATGTTCCTGGCACAGAAGACTCTCCTTAGGCTCCCCCAGTGCCTCCCTCACTTCCCCAAGAGTCGAACCACCTGCAAAACCTCGCGCCTCCCTTTTAAGTCCCGGCGCCCCATTTTCAAAACTTCCCTTTCGCTCCTCACATTCCAGCCCATCCTCCACCTCCTGATCCCCATCTTCCGCCAAAACAGGACGGACTACAGTCAGCAGCACTGGCTCCCACTCGGCTCCAGTTAGGACAGGCGCACCACACACCTGAAGAGATAAAAAAACAGCACACAAGTCTGCTTTTGGGGTCTTTTCAAGTCAGCACGTTATTCTTGTTAATCACAATGTGTTTTTTAACAGACACTGGGCCTCATGCAAGAGCGTACAAATCACCTTTTTGCATTCACCTATTTTGTTGTACATTTTCTTAGGTACAAACTAAATTTTCAAGTGGTTCAGTCCTGTCATACAAGTCAAGTCAAGATGTCTTTAAGAATGACTCATGTTTTCATCTGAATGAATATATGCACAATATAACATGTTTGAATATGAGGCCAAAATAAAATTAATCAAACTTATAATTAAAATATTCTGATCACTTGGGGGGGCATTGATTATGCTAAAGATCACACCTCGCCCATGAAGGCACAACTACTCATGACCAGGTGGCATTCATCAGGTTGAAACAAGCCATTCATGACAGGCTTGTGCAGTTAAGAGAGTTTCGTGACTCTGATTTGCAACACTTGTACAAGGATGCGTCCCAAAAAAACAGATACAAGAGATTTACAATAAGAAAAATGTTCTAGCATGAGGTTGTTGAATGTGTTGGACTATGCCTTTCCTCACCTCTCTGCCATTCCACACAAACAGGTCAGAGTTTGTAAGAATGCCTGCACTGTACAGGGAGACACTGTCATCTGCAAAGAGTACAACAGGCAGAATGTAGTTACAACAGTTGTAAAACTTCTTCTGTCCACTTGAGGGTATTTTGCATTTAAGTGTGTCACCTGTAACAGTATTGTAGAGGTGTAGACCTGCAGGAAGACTCTTGGCCACAGTCAGAGCCATATCCCCTTCCCAGAGTTCCTGCAACTATATAAACAAATGCATAAAAAAAATCCTTTTTTGTAACCATTATTTTCAGCATTTTAAACAGCATTTAATATGAAGTTACCTGATAAATAGCTAATCGAAGATCTCCCACAGTCTTTCTACGGTCGAAATTCAGAGTAGTGCTCCCGTTCTGCTCTTTGCTGATCGGTTGCAGGGCTCCATTTTCTAGCCTGTAACTGGTTGCCAGGTGGAGACGCAGCTCCACAGTGTTATTTGTGGCTTCAAACTCTTCACTGGAATAGAAACAATGCTGACTGAGATTAACAATTTAAGTAGCAATATTCATACAACTTTCTTGTTCTCAACTTTTTCTGCTCATTGATTTGAATTGTAGATACCACTGAAACGTCACATACGTTAGTTACAACCTACCTACTAAAACAGTTAAAATGTTATTGTAATATGTGAATGTGTGTCTTCTGTACCGCATTTGCTGCAGTTTGACGTTTTCCTCCTGAGCCATCTGGATGAGGTGAAGAGGAACTTTATATTGAGGATTGTTCAGAGCTGAAAATGTAGAACGACAAAACAAATTTTAATATATACATATTAATCATCAAATTACTTCACCTCCTGTGTACCTGATGACAAGACTGGTAAATTGTCAAAATTAAACCAGTGATTAACTGATTCATTGTTTTATTGACTCAAATAACCCAAATTTTTCTGCTGCTTTTCACCTCTTGTGCATTTCTTTCTCTGAAATGACATCTTTTCCAATACAAATGCAAAACATGGTGTCTATTACCTTCACTGGGCCTGTGCAGCTGTGTTTTTCTATAGAACAGCATGTATGCACTTTCTTTGCCCTGGAACTGCTTCTCTATGTCAGACTCCCTGATGGAGGTCACCGTGGAGTCGTTAAGGTCAAACCAGTGGCTACCCTGCTGACAGACAGGAAGAAACACCGTGAGAAAAAAGGCACCACAGTAATCATAAGATGGTTCATCAAGAACACAGATGAAAAGCAGAATTTAGTAGGGGTTTTTGTCCTTGAATTCCCGCTCAAATGTGACTGCTGTTCTATTACCTCTTGTTCAGGCTCTTGCTGTTGTTCAGCTGCTTCAGGGTCTGAAAGTGTCCTAGGATCAGAGTTAGTGGTCTGCTCTGCTGGGCTGGGAGGCTCAGTCCCAGGGCTTGGCGGGTTTGCCTTCAGTGCCACTCGAGTACCATGGGACACCAACATGAAAACGTCATTGTGGGACTGTAAGAACTACACCAGAAGAGAAAAAGTAAAGAAACAACAATTTTTGGGAAAAGAAACAAATTGGTATAAGCCCAAAAGGACGCCAGATTTAAAGAAAACATAAAAACATCATAACTACAAAAGAAACCAGAAATACCTTTCCTATGGGACCATATTGTTTTCTGAACTTTTTGCTCCAGGATGAACCAATCTTATCCATGAGTTTCTGTCCCAGCTGGTCCAACAGGACACTCTTTGATGGCTCCTAGTGGACAGGAAATGAACAGCACCTAATTCATTAACTAAATATGGCTGCCACCACCAACAAAAAAAGACAGGTATGAATTACACAAAAGTCAGAGTAAAGAAGCTCTTAGCATTGATTTGCCATACTTGGGCAATAATAGCGGTGAGGACAGACAAAGGGTCATCTTCTTTTAGTTTTGGCTCACACACTTCTTTGACCTCCCGCTTGAGCTTCTTCTGAATCTTAGATTTGCATTCCTCATCCTGACAACCAAAGACAGAGATGAAGTCTTTCTTAAATGCACACATTCACAAGCTTGCAGATTTTGAAAAACTTTTATATTGCCGATAGTAATGCACATTAGAAAAATGCCAAAGTGAGTACTAGCAATTAACTGTTTTTAATGGTAGCTTTATAGGGAATTAGTCATTTCATATCCTAAAAAGTGAGTACAACTAAAAAACATTTTTTTTTTTTTTTTTTTTTATAAAATATGCTTGTTTGCTCTTCTCTTTTTCTTACCGGGGGCTCCCAGTGGCCGAGCTGGTCAATATCCCTGATATAAACATGGTAATGGCCACCATAGCAGCCGCCCTTGTGGATAATGACAGAGAACAGCTCGTAGGAGTAATCAGAGTCCTCTGCACCAGTCTGTAAGGGAGGAACACACAAAAGTTTACTTATCAAGGCATCATGGTGTAACAAAACTGTTCTGGACAAAGTTAAGCATAAGCCTGGAAACCAAGATAATGTAACAAAAAGAACAACCATTAAGAAAAGTCATGTAAAATTTAAGAGGTGAGGTCAGGTACCTGTTCACAAAATGGCCGTAGGTTGATGGTGAAGGGGAAACTGTAGCGTCCCGTCTCCTTGTATCGCTCACATTTGGCAAAGTCAAAGCTGAATCTCAGCAAAGACATGGTCATGAACGGAGGGAGCTTGCTCAGCTTGGCAGACTGAATTATAACAAAGTAAGTAAAGTAAGTAATCTAATTTTAATCCTCTTTTCTATTGATTTGTCTTATTTAAAGGCTTGTTCAAAAAGGAGAACAGAGGAAAAGGGAGAATTTTAACAGCTCTTGTGGTGTACTGTGTTGACACTAGGGTTAAAACGGTTAGAGATTTGCACGGTACAATAACTATCTCAGAAAATATCATGGTATTACATAGTTGTTGTTGTTGTTGTTGTTATTATCATCATCATCATCAATTACAATGACCCTTAAAGGTAAGAAAACCGAAGGGAAGTTTAGGTTGAACAATATTTAATGTCCTGACGAAATTAGATTTTTTGAGATTATGTTGAAATAAGGTATCCACGTGCAGGTAAGCAAATGGACATGGTTTGATAACAGTCAATTTTCCTAACATGGTATATGGCAGTCTGAAAGCTGGCACTGACCTTAGCAGCAGTGACCAGCCTGTCACACTGTGCACAGCGGTAAAGGTTATTGCCCTCAAACAACTCCTCCTCCACAAACATGTTCCACAAAGCCTCCTCCAGGCTGGACACGCCACAAACACACAACGTCAGGTCCAGGAAGTCCTCCTAAAGAAGCCACATAAAATAAAGTGCTGGATTAATTAGGAATCTTTGTCTCAACATACAGAAGGGCAATTTATTCCACTAGGATAACTCTTTCAATGTCAGTACTGAGCCGAAAGTATGCACAGAGAAACCCCGGACACGTGGACACACCTGTCTCTGGCTGACGTTACCGCACTCCTTGCAGACAATGCTGTTGACAATGGTCCCATGATACAGCCGGTGTATAAATGTACTACCAGTGGTGCCCACAAGAGAGTGCTCCAATGCACTGAACAAAATCCTGTTCAGTTCCTGTACATCGTGCTGATTGGTTCCCTGAGAGAGTAAACCGAAAAAAGGATTTTATTAGGGATAAAAAGACATCTGCTGTGTGCCAATTCCATATTATGTACTACCAGTATACAGTACATAATATTACACTTTTCATAACAGTTTCTTTGATTATAATTTAAAAAAAACAAAGTACCTCACTATTTTATACAAACAGGAAATTATACAAGACCTGCACTGATGAACGTCAATCAAACTTCACTGAAAAAGCAAAATGGTTCTCAGCAGATATATTACTTCCTAGAGTTTAACACCATCTGCTTGTTTTAATAGGAAGCTGTTAGCAGCTTTTTTCAAGCAACGTGTCCATCAACAGACAACTCAAAATACAAGCAGAATTTTATAATGCATATTAGCTTTATTAAAAGGTGCAGTAAGCGATTCAGGAGAAATTCAACACCATGACAAAAATCATGGTATAGCGTGAACAACAACAATGGAAGCAATGTCATGTGATAAATGTTAGCTAAGTTGAGGGTTAGCGCTGTTATTACAGTTGCTGCTGCAAAGTTAACGTGCAAAGAGGATGAAAAGGTCCCAGAGCCGGCAGCTCCAAACTGCAATATTCACCACTTACATCACAACAACAGCATGTCTTGGTGAACTACAAAGTAGTCTGAATGTCTGTGGGCAAGTAATTTAACATAACCTAACACACAAATCATGCCTGGAACGGCTCGAATAGTGTTGTGTGCCCAGTCCAAGCCACTTTGTTTCCCACTGACAGAGCAAGGGCTGTATACCTGAATGTTTTTTAGCGCACATACAGAATGAACAGCTAGCAGACCGTGAGGAAATATTAACTGAATTTGACAAAAAGATATGAACACATTATATTCTTAAAACCTCTGTATAATTGGTATGTAGTAAGGGAGTGGGACACATGTCACTCTTTTCTTTAAACCCATCATTTACACACAGCAAATTTTCAACATCTGTCTATTATTTGCCTAGTAGCAGCACTCTCACCTTAAATTACCCTTTCCATTTTGATAGTTTTACAGCTCTGCTTCAAGTTTAATCACATTACTGTATGTACAGTCTTGACCTGAAAAATGTGGTTAGGCATGTCCTGAGGCAAATAATGTGAATGTTTCTTTCTGTTCTGTCTCTTCAAGTATTTTTTGCATGATTGCAGCTGGGAAGCCTCCAGAAAAAAATGGAATTCCAATCAGGTTGCCACTATAAACTAAGTTTTGTGATTTTCCGCATGCATTCCCAGATATTACTGGAAGGTAAATCAATCCCTGAAATGAGAAAGTGTAACCTGAGCCTCTCTTTCTCCTTCTCACTGACAAAGATAATGGACACACACCTCACTGCTGTTCCAGCCAAAACTGTCAGTGAGGTCAGCAGTGGAGGCGCTCAGTTGATCCACCAGCAGCAGACTGGCAAACAGTCTCTGCAGCTCCAGTGGGATCACTCTGACCTGAGGAGAAAAGTGGAAAAACTTATTACACATCACAATGACACACAATCATTACATCTGTGGTTTCACCTACTTTGGCCCCTGGTTTGTCTTTGTCTTCCAGGTATCCTAATTCCTCTGGCCCCAACTTGAACAGCTCCTCTGCAAAGACACACACCAACAACAACAACAACAACAATGACAATGAATATGAATAGGTAAATAAAAAGAGATTTTAAGGAAATGTAACGTTGTCCTACCTCTGAACTCTGGGGTGAACAGCAGGGTCTGGAGCAGCGAGTTGAGGTAGCAGGTCCCCCCCTGGTTCTTGATGCCGCACAGATTGCTTCTTCCTCGGGGAGGAGGTGGCTCGCCTCCCCCCTTTGCAGTTCTGCCCCTGGAGGAAGTGGAAGCGAAACCTTCCTCCTCCTCCTCGAAAAGATTCCCAAACATGTTGTGCGAGTTATTTACTCAAGTTTCTCTCAGTTGTGGTGGGACTGTGATGCCTCGTGGTAAATCGTGTGTTTGCACTCCGATGTGCCCTCTTTGCTATCTCATCTTGGTCTTGCCGAGTTCTCTGTTGACAATGGCTGGGCTAACTCTGAAATAAGAAGACTTCACGGGGCTAAACATAGCGGCAATTACCGGATGTATAGGCGTTGGACTGGCAGTTGCGCGGTTTGGCTAGATTAGTACGCTAACAAAGGCAAATCAGTCGCAGTCCGACACTGACGAGCAGCTTGACAGCTCAGCGAAAATGAAAAAAGAAAATCTGGCTATCCTTAACGTTAACGGTTAGTGTCACTACGACTGGGAAAATGGCGCCGTCTTACCGAAACTCTAGTGACTGGTTGAACTGAATTGTTACACAATGTAGTTTCTCACACTGGCTCTTTCTTCCTCTGTCTGTCTTAAATCAGATAACAGACGAAACGTAAATAAAAATACCGTCCGTGAACAGTAGGCAGCCATTTTTCTCCCTGGCAGAAAATTGAATGGTGCATTGTGGTACTTGTAGTATCACTTCGTTAACGTTCACGCACAAAATAATTATAACTGGATATATTGTCATTACTTCGCCAATGCATAAACATCTGAAGTCTGGTTTATTGTAATCATAGTTATTTAGTATCACTTAATGATACAGTCATTAAAAAACATGCTTTATCATGTTGCATTTCTTTTTACAGCAACAACAATTCTAGTTATAAAAACTACATTTCCAACAAGTCTAGTCTTGAAGTCTATGGGGTTTGTAGTCTTATAGAGAAAACATGTTTTTCGGCTGTTAGTGTTTATAGAGACTGGCAGTAAAGTTATGTGCCCACGGCCATGTGTGCAGGTCTGCATACCAATCAAAGATCCCATCAGATATTTGATTAGCCACGAAATTATTTGGAATAAAAACGTGTGCACATTTGATCCTCCAGGCTATCTTTGCCATCCTTTTATTTACCCTACAAGCTCTAATTGAACATAACCAATGCACAAACAACTCGTTTCTTACATATAAACATACTAAGTCTGGTTTATTGTAATTTCAATAAATTACTATCTTTTTTATATATAAGTCATGCAATCAGAGGCAAAAAGCAACAATCAGTTCATGACAGAACGCACACTCCAGTTAAACAAAATGTTAAATATTATTAATATTAAATGTTTTTTACAGAAAGATAGAAATCTTACAGATGCTACCCTGAGTTGTATTAATTTCTTTTAGACAATGCACACAAATGATCTCTGTCAAAATATCTGACTCCATTTACTGCAGGTAATTCGCTTATTATTGATAAATACCTCATACAGCCCCACTTAAAAAAATCCCAAACTGCCCCTTTAATTTTCTTTTTATTTGTTATTTTATAAATATTTTTGGTCAATTTTATCTCCTTACATGATTACACTAAAACACAGTTTAAAAATAACCTAGGATGTGATTTTTGTACAGAAATATTAAATCCTTTTATCATATTTCAATTTAAATTAATATTTCTTGCAAAAAACAGTCAAATTTTATTTTATCAGAAATATTAGAATCATTTTTTAAAAACCACTATGTGCAATTTCTGTGTAATAGACTGTAAAATCCGGTTCAGGTTGTTTAAACCCACCAATTCCGAGCTATTTACATTCGGCCCTGACTGAAAATTGCGAAGAGGCACAGTATTTTACTTAAATACACTCACACATTTTAAACAGAAGGCTATTGCAAACATTTTCAGACACTTTTCTATACAGACACTTACAAAGGATTGCATGTACACACACACACACACACACACACACAACATAAAGCCACATGCACACTCTCTCTTTTTTTTTTTTTTGCCTAGAAGGTTTTCAGCTTGAACACTTTTGCAAGAGGTGCTTTGGCACTAGAGTAGATCAGATATGATTCTCCTTTAGAGTTGAAAAACTCCCAGTCACTGCACCCAATCGTTGGGAGCCAATGGACAGGAACAAAGCCTTCATATCCCTGCCACCTAAAAACAAACAGAGAAAAGGAATCGAATCAAATGTGTATTTGATTCTCCAGACTTGAATATTAACTGTTTGCCAGTTCCTACTACTGAATCCTCACATGTCAAAACTAGTTAACTTCACTGGTTCACAGGGGGAAAATAAATCTACATTACAAGCGTAGGTGTATGTCTCAGCACTAAGTTAGAGGGCTATCAGAGGGGTGTTGTTGACAAGTTCAGTACCTGTAGAGAACGCTGTTGAGAGAGTAGGATTCTCCGTCAAAGGAGTTAGCAACAACCAGAAAATATTCCTCCCCGAGGTTAAAAAACTCCCAGTCCACTGCACTGGAGGAACAGAAAAGGTATGTGGTGATGACGAGAGATTGAAATGGCAGCAAACAGGTTATTACACAAGACGTGTTCTCATAATCTCTTTAGTCTTTGTGTACATGCACATGGCATACTTTAGTGTTTGCACATCTGTACCTATAGGTGACAATATCCTGGAAGCGGACAAACAGCTGTCCATTCATGTCCAGTTCGTAGATAGTGGAGTTGATGGCATATCGACTTGGTCCATTACCAACGAGACTGTGTCCATTGGCAACAACTAAGAAGACTCTACTGCCAATCTGAAACATTTCCCAGTCTGTGGCACAGAATGTCTGTATTGACAGAGACAGATAGAATTTTGAGGTACTTTTACTTTACTGCCTTTATTAAACAGTTGAAGTTTCTAGGTACTTTTCAGATCAAGATAAATAAAAAAAGCAACATATGATAAACTCATAAAATCCAATGCATTGTTTCAACATGTCTAGTTGGGGCCCCCTGTCAAGGTTCGGGTTTCTATGAGTTGTTAGCAAACTCATTACCAAAGATAATTCAAGTCAAAAAAATAAATACATATCTGAGTAGCAGGATTCCTTAATCATCTCATGACCCATTAGATTTATCTTGTGAACTTTTGGAGGGGACTCGACCCCTAAATTGGGAACTACTGGCCAGATTATCTACAGTAACAGTAAAATGCTACTTACACGTTATTGCATCAGTGTTAACAACTTGATAATTTCATATATAATAATAATTCACTTAAAGCAAATTTTCTGTGTAATAATCACTTTTACTTTAGCTGATAATACTTGACTACTTCTTCAACTATTGCTTGCTTGAACATAGAGATGGAAATGCTGTACTTTCACTCATGATTAATTTCCACCTGCCCCAAGGTGTTCTTAATGATATATCCAGCAGTGGAGTTCCCCTAAATCATCTCCTTTTGGTTTCTCATGTGACTATCAATGTGTCAACACTCTCTCCTCAAATGTAGCTAGATTCAAATATATGATTCACTATCAGTTACATGTCAAAGCACTGCAATCGCTCAAGCAAATCATGGCAAACCACACGCTCTATTTTTGGCCCTGTCTTAAATGATCCTTGCTTCCCATCTCTCTTTCATTATCCTTTTATCTCTCCCCGTTTGTATTCCCTTCCTTCTGTGTGTACAGACAAGATGGTTTTTCATATTCATCTCAAAGATACAGATCTCATCAGAGGAAATCAAAGCCTAGCTGGTGAGAAGATAAATGTTATGGAAATCATGCAGCAAAATGCTACATTAAAGTGCTATTAAGTATCACTCCCACCCACACCTTCCAGATTTACCCTGTATTGTTGTGGGGTACCAAACAGTTTTTTTAATCAAGGATATGAATTATTTGAAATTATTTTTAGTCTTTTCAGGCAAATGTTTAAGGCCAATTACGGATTTCTTTTGCTGTGTTATGTTCATCTCATACCTTAATTGTCTGAAACACCTGGAAGCTTCCATTGACCCAAACGTAGATGACTGAGTCTACAGATGTAGACACTCCATCAAAGGCATTTGCGACCACCAGGAAATGGTACGGTCCAACTGTGAAGAACTCCCAGTCGTAGGCCCCTGAGGTCGGCAGCATCTGGTGAACCTCAAAAGACTTTGTTAACCTGTTCCATTTGTATATCACACTGTCTATGGCGTGATTATTATTACCTGGAAGACAAGCCAGGAAGAGAGGGAATGGAACAGAGTCTAATATTTTGCTGATGTCACGCCAGGAATCGTGCACGTTAAAAGGTAGTCATTTGACAGATATTTAGTCTTTACCTTGTCTATGATTGGCCACAGCGAGATAGGTTTGTTGATTGATGTTAAAGGCCTCCCAGTCCCGTGCACAGTGGGTCTGCAGAGTCTGGAACCGCACAAACCGTTTTCTTCTTTTGCTCCACTTAAAAATCACAGAGAAGTCTGTCTCTGATTCCTTGTTAAAATGCTTGTCTGGCCCACCGCCAGAGTTAGACACCACCAGATATATCTGGATCGAAGAAAACACAGGGAATGTCAGCTCTCCAAAACTATTTCTTACTAGGTGGATGTACACATGTGCGTTATTCATATTCCATAACCCACCCTTTTTTGTCATACCTTCTTGTCCATGCTGAAGTGTCTCCAAGCCAGAGCTTCATATGTGCTGATATTCTGGTAGAGCTGGAAACCCGTGTGGCTCCACAGATACACAGCAGAGCCAGAGGCTGGTGAACGATGAGCCATAGCAGCCATCAGACCCACGCCAGGTACCTGGAACACCTGAAGATTGGATGATAAAAAATATGAAAAAAGTACTAGATTTTACGCAGAAATCTAATCAGCAAAAAGTGGAACTGAAAAGCATCTCGACCACAACCAGCTAAGATTGACTAGATTAAACTTTTTAACCTTTCTACCTACAAAAAGCATAAAATGAAACAGAAGAAGAAAATAACAAGTTTTGTCTAGAACAGTTGTTCCCTATCTTTCTACTCGTGATATTTTTCATGGCCTGAAGAGGTAAAACTATAGGCTACAGTATTTTTCAAGGCAAATAAAAATTAAAATAACCATTATTTTAAAAAGGTGGATTTGTTTTTTTTGTATTGTAGTAATCATCTTGTGATCCCATAGAGCTTTCTTGGTATTCCACGATTCACTTAAAGAAAAATATTTTTCCCCTCTTGTGCCTTTGGTTTCCTTACAGTACATAAATATATATATTTTTACAAAATGGAAGGATACCTCTACATCATGTGTCTCTGAGCTGGTGATGAGGACCTGGTGTTCCAACACATAGTCCAGTCGTTTATGATCTGAGTTGATGGAGAGGTGCGAATTTTGTAAAACCAACCTATTTTGTCAACCTAAGCTGGGTAAAAACTTGCTCATGAGTGGATTCTTACCCTCCAGCACAGTGATCCACACTGTACCGTCGCAGAGGTAGAGGCCTTTCCTAAGCGGATCGAACCACAGCTGGCCTTGCCGCAGCTCTGAGCATGTCCGCTCCAACCCCACTGAGACTCGCTCCTCTGTTTCTGTCATTTTGTGATCAAAATACAAAGATAAGCAGACAATCAAAGAAACAATCAGAATGGAATCAGAGAACCAGAGAAACATACGTCATATCTTGCATCATAATGTATTTTACATCTTGTAAAAAGCATCTGCAAGTTACCATACGAAGTCAGATGGGCGTCACCCTCCCTCCCCATGACAGGCAGGTCTGAGAGAAGTGGCGGTACTGACAGAACTGCTAGTTGGGGGTCCGATGAGGGGCAGATGTGATGGGTGGCATCCGAACCTGGCACCAAAACCAGCTGTCGCAACAGACCCTGTACATGGCGATAGAAATATAAGAAGGAACATATTTGACTCTTTTATACAACAGTGGTTGGCAGCCTATTTCTTATTAAAGTTAGTGATGAGGAAATATGAGTCTTACTGAATACAGGCCTTTCCATCTCCCCCGACTGCCAATGTGGAATCTCGATCCCTGAATGTTGAGGTCTGAGGGGAAAGGCCTGGAGGGAACACTGTTTACCATAAAAAGACATAATTATTTCTAATAGCTGAGGTAAGTTGTTTTTCTTCTATAAATGAACTAAATGTCTATGTAATTAAAGTAGTCTTCTCCATTCTTCTGTTTTTATGACTGAGGAAGGAATTGTATTCTATAGGCACTGTACAGGGGCTGATATTCCTCCCTTGGATGCACCAGAGGGAGTTTCCACTAAAAAACATCTATCACATACTGTCAGGCCAGTATGATATGGCTGCAGGGTGTGTGAAGATTTGGAGCAGTGCCATTGTATTGTGGTGAAGGATCTACTAATTCCCTCAAGGGAATTTAGAGGGAACAGGAAAGGAGGATGATGGGAGACAGAGTACCCCACCCAGTGAACAGAAGAACTCAAGACACACAAGAAAAAAGATTTACTTACATTTCCAGTGGTGGCCTGCAGTCCACTGTGAGCCTGACATGATGACTGCCAATGGCCAACACCAGAGTGTGCCACTGGTTATCAGCCAGTTGGCTGCCCCGAAACCCCCTGCGCTCTACGACCCCTCCGTGACCTCTAAAAAGGAAGTGCAGACGTTTTCTCGAGAACCTCAGTCCCAGGATTATCCGTCCACGTTGCTCATTACTCTTGACTCGCCTCTCCTTCTCCCTCTCTCTATGTTGCTCTTCTCCACTGACACCCCTCTCTTTATTCCTTTCCAAAATGTTCCCTTTATTACTCACTTCCTTCTCCCCCATCACTCTTTTCTCCATTTCTTTTTTTGGCCCCATCAAGGAAAAGATGTATTCATTTCTCTGAAAGGCAAACAGGAAAAACACACTGTGGTTGGCGGGGATGGAAAATAGTACATTTACTCAAGTACTGTACTTAAGTACAACTTGAGGTACTTAAAGCTGCAGATAATTTGATAATGAAAATAATTTTTAGCTGCAGCCCTAATTGTACTTTATTTGAATAAAGTTACTTTTTACTTCTTCTCAACTACATTTCAGAGGGAAATATTGTACGTTTTACTTCACTGCATTTATGACAGTTACAGTTACTTTTCTGATTAAGATTTTATAAACTACAGAGCATGAATACAGTACAACCCCAAAATATATTACAGTTTAATGCATAATTAGCACTTTTACTTAATAATATTTCTGTACTTCCACCACTGGCCTACAGCACCGGCTGTTTCTGACAAATGTGGATGCTCACCGTGGGTGCAATGGGAGTGACTTTTAGTGTCACAACAATGGAGAATTCTTCGGGGAAGAGGTCGCAGTTCACCAGCAGCTGGGAGGAGGGAAAGCTCAAGGAGGTATGAGGACTTGAGATATGTACTCCCCTCACCACTCCAGCCTGCTTCATGTGCATCCCTGGTACAAGTTTGGAGGGATCCCTCTCGAGGACAAAAGACAGAAGATCCAGAGGGAGCAAATCTGCAAACAATAAGCAAATAAAGAGGTCAGGAAGATTGTTTTACTGCTTAAGCCTTTATATGGAGACATTGCTACACTATAAACCAGCTGGGTTGGGGTCAGGACCCCTACAGGTGTTGCAAAAAAACAGAATTATCTTCAACCAAAATTATGTTTTGTAATTGTTCAGACTTTTCTACATGTTTCTAAAAATAATATTCAAACTAACTGGAAAAGGAAACATTCACACACAGATATCAACTGAATGTAAGTAAGTGCAGTTACTCAAGTATTGTACTTAAATACAATTTTTAGGTACTTGCACTTTGAGTATTTTCTTTTCATGCTACTATACGTTTACTCTTACATTTCAGAGGTAAAAATTGTACATTTTTCTAAAGCTTTAGCTACTTTACGAATTAAGACTTTTTTATGATGCCTTGTTATCAATCAAAATACTCACCAGTATGTACAAGTAGAGCTGAAACAATTAGTCGATTGCCATACTTTTTCTTCAACATTTCATTGTTTCAGCTACGACAATTTGCTGCTTTTTCTGATAATTATTGTTAACATGTTAATTTTTGTAATACTGTTTAATAATTTTGAATTTTCAGCTGTTGGTTGGACAAAACAAGCATTGTGAAGCTGTCTCTTTGGGCTCTGGATAATTTTGTTCAAGCAATCAATCGATTCATTGAGAAAATATCTTTTACAGTGTGGTATCAGTAATTTTACTTCAGTAAAGGATCTGATCACCATTGCTCATGGGTTAATAAGTAGTAAACAAGTAGACATAGCTTTGTTTTAAGGGGACAAATAAGGTTGGGAACAACTGCTATAAATTAATAAATCAATTAATGTCATAGCACGCTTGAGTTTCTGCCCCACCCCGGTGTGTGAGAATTAGCCCTGGGTGGCGTTGGAGCTATAGGAGGTTTTTGGAAGGTTGTTATTAAGCGAGAATATTACTGAAATTGATGAGACATCATGTAAACATTCACCCTGTTCGTCCTGGTATTCTGATGTCTATTGGATTGTTGTGGAATCCTAACCACATCCAATGTCTGTACTTGTTTGTGGGAGTTAATTTAAGTTAATATACTACACACTCAAACACTCCCGCTGCACTGTAAGCAGACATAGACAGTTGGAATTATCTAAAAGAATTTTAGCTGGAGGGGTTTCCCAGGTTTTTATTAGAAACTGTAAACCATTCAGTGAATAATCATTAACTGAACCAGAAACAGATGCATTGAAATGAGCTGTAAATCTGAGGTTGGGAGAGGGAAAATAGAATAAAATGGTACAATACCTGTACAGTGTCTCCATGTGTTTGTGGTGGTGTCAATGATCCTTAACCCCAAGAGAAGGAACTGCACAAATATCAGTGATGTCATCGCAAAAGACTGTTTGGTTCAGTTGCTAGCTGGTACAAATGTGTCCATGTTGAAGGTATTTCTCTAGGTATTTCTCCCTCTGTCTCTATCGTAAGTGGCGATACATACCAGATGACTGTGTATTCTTCATATTGATGCAAGTGAACATTTTCAGATCTTCCAACTCTAAAGAAAAGTATCAACAAATCCGTTGAAAATCATACCTCAGATTCACATGTATGTAAATAGTACAAGTAGACAGTCCCAGAGCTCTGTGCTTGAAGAGAAATCCATTCATCTGTGTGGAGAATCCTGCACCTGCAGCTCTATTTAAACACCACAGCCATGCAAACCAGCCTGTCACTCACACATCCTCCCTCAACTGCCTCTGATGACACAGACCTGCCAGAGGGATGAGCTACACCACCGTGTGTGTATGTGTGTGTGTATGTGTGTGTGTGTGTGTGTGTGTGTGTGTGTGTGTGTGTGTGTGTGTGGTGGTGGGGGGGGGGGGGGGTCCAAAAACCTGTATATACTATACTTGTGGGAGCCGACAAGCTTGGTGGGGACCGAAATGATGGACCCTACAGGTTTAAACGGCTGTTTGAGGGTTAAGACTTGGTTTTAGGCTTCAGGTTACAATTAGGTTATGGTTAGGGGTAGGGTAAGGGTTATGGTTAGGGTAAGGGGCTAGGGAACGCATTACATCAATGTGTGTGTGCATGCTCATGTAAGACACACACACAGAAAGACTCTGACAAGTAAACAAAATTTTTATGTAATGGTATATTCTAGTGTTATGTGTTAGTGTCATGTTATTCAATGCTCCTTTTCCATGTTTACCATCCATTTAACACTAGAGCTGGGCGATATGGCCAAAATTGTGGTTTTAAACTATTCTTTATGGTCAGAACAAACAGTTGATGCCAAACAGCGGATCACTTTACAAATCTGAGGTAGAACATTCAAAACTATTATGATAAAATCTGTACAAGTATCCATACAGAGAAACTAATACATTTTTCATAGAAGTGGAGGTGCTGTCACATCTCTAGGCTAGCTCGTGCTTGCTTGTAAGAGAGCAGTCCAACGGAGCGTATAGCTTTAAATGTTGGGAGCTGTATGCAGCTGACAAGTAGCTAACGGTAATGTAACTTAACTTACACATTTGCTGTATGTGGCATGTCTCTTCATTGTTTATCAGAAGCAAAAATGTATCAAGTTGTAGGAACAAGTTGTCACTACGTGCCCTGTCCTCAGTCTCTAAAAAACTAACTGCATTAGCTACTTCGCTCAATATGTCAACTAAATTAGTTAGGTAGCAAGTGCACCTGGCTAGGTGGCAAACAACTGGCAAGCAACCATAGCAAGCAACTGGAATTAGTGCCCTGAAACATACAGTAGCCTATACATACGTCAGCTTGCTAGCTCTGCTAACGTCACATACACAAAGCATACCTTTCTTTATGCTTTCTTTCTAAGTGGCAGTTAAAGTTACTAACTGGTCACAGCAGTCTCCCTAAGGTTGCATTGCAGAATTTACAGACTGGTGTGTGTTTTCTTCTGGACGCTGTTTGAAAGATTAATCCTTATAACGTTAGTTTAGATAGCTAAATGTTAGATTTTGCTAACATATCCTGCTCCCAGACAGCCACACCTTCTCCTGTCTCCCTAATTCACTTCTTGGAGTGCATGTGAAGGGGGCCAGGAGGTGGTGACGGTACCGTTAACGGTAACAACGCATTTTTAATTAGTAGGGTATTATTGATTGCATTTGAAGTAAAAAGTTTTATATCCAGTCAAAGTAAGGATGTTAACAAATAAATCAGACAATGCAAAAGCAATTTATTGATATTCCCAAAGTTGTGGTCTTGACTGGTCTTCAAATTAAATCCCGAGTTCTCTATGTTCGAGACCAAGACAAGACGGCGCAGTACAAATGCGGTCGAGTTGGAGACAAGACCGAGACCATCAAAAAGACAGACGGGTCTCGAGTAGGCTACTACAATACTAGTATAGGCCTACATGAAAAGACTCTTTTTAATTAAAAGGCAACCTAAAAACAACAACAGCACATATGTGATATTTGGTCCATTAGATGGATATGAGCTGTGCTATTATCATATTAGCTATTATCCCATAGTTTATGATCTGAGAAACCCAGGTGGCCTTGTGCATGAATCCAGCTGTGATATTAAAGTCTCAATCCAGGATGTCTTTCTAAAAGATCTGCAAATATTACTTGTTGAAAATGTGAAGAAGTCTCAGGACAGTGAAATTAGGCAAAAACTGCAATGACAGAGTACCAAGATGGCCTTCAAATAGTATTTGCAATCAATAGCCTACTTGGATTTTAACCTGCTTTAATTGGGTAAATCACAGGAATTTGGAACTTTTCAAATCGACTTTCCCAGCAATCTCTGGGGAAGTTTTGATTATCCGGAGTCACCCAATACTTTAAAAACACTTCAAATAACTTGATAGAATCATTTTCTAAAATCTATTCGAGCCTGGGTCATTGTGCAACTATAGGCAAATTATCAGACTGTGTTTGAAGAGACGTTGGCATCTCGGCTTGCGTCAGATCTCTCTGAATCCTCTCATACACAGACCCAGCACATTTACAAGGCAAATGCACTCTGTCTCTGTTTTCCTCGCCCATATTACGATCATAGACTGCACAAAGATACAAGATATAAGCTCTGCAATTCTCCCCTATCCATTCATGAATCGTTGTTCCCTCCAGGCATGTCATAGATGCACTCTCCTGTGCGGTTTCAGAAGGACCTGTTTGGATGCAGAAAAGTTAATGTAGATTGTCCTCTCAAGCACATGCTTTTCCTTATTCCTGGTTTGATTCATCAACTGCTGCTATTAGTCTTATCACTGTTCCAGCTGTGCTGAATGTGGCCATTCAGTCAGTGTATCAGATGAGATCTAAGATCTAAGGGTCTAAATCAGGCATCAGGTGATAAAGCATACCCTGGAAGTTGATACGCTCTTTGAAATAATTATCACACTTGGTTTAATATACCAAAGTATTTTTTAACTTGCTACATTTAAATTTGTGATCCTTTGTCTCTCAAAGTGAAGTCAAAAGTTCATTTGTGTTGCAGGATTTTTAACTTTTTGCATTTTTATCCAGCAACTTTGTTTTGTTGTTTTTTTTTTTTTGTTCCATATTGTGTCTTGTGTATGTTTCATGCCAGATTTAATCTTTGGTTTTTATTTTGGTGAATATTTGGACAAGCGTGTTATGTGTAGGTTGTTTTATAACAGAAAATAAACCAAAGCAGACAGGTGTTAGATTGTCACAGTTCACCGGCACCACCTAGCTGTCAATTTTCTTCAAGCCACATGTCCATCCACATGAACCACACACCAACTATATATAATTCAATGTCGGTAATGTTCTCACAAGGGACAAAATGTACAGTATACCAGGCAGCAGTGAGGTTAAAGGTTTGGAGAACAAGGTCACATGATAAAATGTAAAATATAGATGTATTTTTTTTCCCTCTCCCTCCACATCCTAAACATACCCCAAGGGGTAATTGTAAAGCATTAAAATAAACATGTTGCTACATTACCCATTTTGGAATATACAAATATAAATGAATGATGCACACAACGGCAAATCTGAGTACCAAACTATATTTATTGTATACAGTAGTAAAAGACCACAAATAATGTACAAATCAGTAGAGAAACAAATAACATGACAAAACCGGGGCCCTGTTCTTCGTACATAACATTATTCAACTTGTATGTTAGCCAGAGATCTTTGTTCAGCTAACGCAGTTCTTTAAATGCAAGTGGGAAGCTGGTTTGTTGGTCTTGATAACTGTGCTCTTATTTTTTTAAGACAGGGAAGTTGAAACAGTTGCTACTTGTGATTGGCTTGTGCAGAGGCATGTCTTCCAAGAGTAACCCCACACTGATTTAGCATCTGTGCCACACAACTTCCTCGAATGCTTGAGAATTGGGCAGTCTTCAGACATCATTTTATATTCACTGGGGCCAGAGTGGAAATTAGTGAATATTTCACACAGCAGGTGGCAGCAAAGTAGTAAAGCCTTTTGAAAATGTCCGTCATATATTCAATCATAAATGTTAAAGTATTGTATTTGACTGTTTTTATTTTATGAATGATACAAAAATACAGCTGAAAAACATGTAGACTACAATTTAATTACCATTTAAAAATGACAGCAGCCTCCTACTGTGGCTGAGAACTACATTTAAGGCTATGGGAGCATATGGGAGACACATTCTTGAGGCCAATTACAACTGTAGCCCATATTGCATCATTTATGATACCTCTTAAAACAAGAGTTTAATATCTATTGCTAATGTTTAAGTAACAGTGCTTCATACCGCAACAAACATAATGGATTCATTTTGTACTTTTTACTACTCAACTCAAACCCTGTTCGGTTATGACAATACCCACTGATTGGTGCCTCCCAAAAAAAAATAAAAAAGTCGCCGCCCTGTCCGAAAATTATTAAAAATAGGTAAACATAAAAAGGGCTGTTATGATCCAACTTACTCTGAATAAGCTTGCGCTTTATCAGGTTTTGAGCATAAGGACTTTGCTTCAACAGCAGATATATTTTCATCAACCCAACTGTCATCCGTGTACGAAGAACGGGGCCCTGTACCTGTGGGTACAGAACACTCCATTGGTTGGCCTCCCTCCTGATATGCAACAAACTGCATGCATCCTTCTCAGAAACTGTAAAATATTGGAGACACCCCTCACCACATTGGGATATCTTCACTGCTTGCAACCCCGCAGTCAGGTTTTGTTTTTTTTTTTTAAACAAACTGCCTGCAACTGCTGCCTTTTACACACAAAAGAAACAGCTCAACAGTGAAGAGTCTTCAAAATGTGTTAACAAAGAGATACTGACTTTTGTTGGATATCCTTGCGCAAACTGAAAGCTGCTCCTCTTCATCTACAATCAGCCAGCCTATACAAAGATAAGACACCTGACCTCCGAACAATACTGTGGAACGACCTTCCTTCCCCCTCCCTCCCACTCACACACAAATGTAAAACCCACAAGCAGAGCTGTTTGTAAGAATACCATAGGGACTAGCCACTGGCCCACTTCATCAGAAAATAGGGAAAGTAAAAGTTATGTACCACAGATACCCATAGAGAACCTCTCTCAATTAGTATAAGTCAAATAAGCTAATAACATTAATGAAATACAAACTCCCTTAAAATGTAACAGTTTTGACCTTGCTGTTTTGCTTTGAGAGTGATCCAAGTACATTAAATATGAAACCGAAGTTTGGTCTTTGGAGTATTGGTCCAAGCCGCACAACATTTATCTTAACATCCACTCTGATACTTCTGTACAGAAAAAAAATAAAAAAAAAAATAAAAATAAAAAAAAAAATCAACAAGCCCCCCCGGGTGTCATTTCATAAAAGAAAAAATAAAATAAAACAGGAAAACATACAAAAACATTGCAGAGCTCTTCAGCAAAAGCACCTAAAATGCAGATAGAATTAAAATACCATTTTGACAGAAGAGCAGGAGTCACCATTTAGGCAAAAAACACAAGAAAGCGAAGTGAAATGGAAGGCGGGTGTGTATTAAGTTCAGATAGTGCTTCCACTTCAAAACATTTTCATGCCTACTGACTGTGACCCCCGGACAAAAACTTGCAGAGCCTCACATTCGATCCCCCAATGGATGACAAACGTGACAAACTACTGAATACTAAGCTTTCACTGGAGAGTGAATGAGAAGCACTGACAAAACCAGGAAC
The DNA here is from genome assembly GCF_021292245.1 of Micropterus dolomieu. NCBI lineage: Eukaryota > Metazoa > Chordata > Actinopteri > Centrarchiformes > Centrarchidae > Micropterus > Micropterus dolomieu. The sequence continues at coordinate 11,236,115 of NC_060160.1, read as the reverse complement.
AGCAGTGATGTGCTGTTGGTCCAATCACAAGCCTGCAGTGCCAGAAGGAAAGGTTGTCCTGATTGGCCAGCAGAGAGACTGTTGACACGCACAAAAGTTCAGTCCTGGCCGACACAGTACATAAACAGATGAGGAGCCCCCCCCCCCTACACACACACACACACACACCCCCCTGACGAAAAACCATGACAGACATATTTAAACTTAAGAAATAATAACGATAATAATAATAGGCTGAGAGGAGCACTGGGGAGGGGAGGGACAGTGACAGTGGCTGAGGGGCGTGGTCTGAGAGTGGCCATCAATGAGGTGGGGGGGCTTAGCAGTGCCCACCCGTCTGCTGCTGGAATACATCTATGGTGTCTTCATCTTCCATCTCCAGCTTAGAGGAGCAGAGTGAAAGAAGTCCCAGTTAGTGGTTATAAACATTAACTGAGCACACACATGATCATGCAAACATCATGTAAAAAGATTTCAGTGGAGGTTTTAATAAAAATAATACAATGGGGAAAAGAGCATAATATCTCACCTGTGCAGGTGTATCCGTCTCATTGATAGGCTGGCCATCAAACCTGAACCTGATCTGCCTTATTGCGAGACCCTGCAGGGGCAAATAGACACGAAGATGGGCAACTAACAGGGAGGTTGAACAACGTCTTACAGCAAATTAAGTAATTGTATGGTGTTGCAGGAAGGGTTTTAAAAGCGGTGATTCAGGCTTTCAGCTCACCTGCCGTTCACAGTACGCCTTCATTAGTTTGCTGAGAGGTGTGTGTCTTTTGATTTTGAACTGGACCACCGACCCATCTTGCCCGGCAACCTTGAGGTTGATGTGATCGTTCTCAGTCTTTACTCCCTCCTGTAGAAACAAAAATGTTTAACATCCGGTAGACCAGCAGGTTACAGGTAACAGAGATATCACATAACATATAACAGGTCGTAACATTACACTAGGGTCACAGATGCACCACAGGAAAGAGCACCGCCATCATAAGACTAATACAAGCCAAGCTAACGGTAAGTTACCAGACTGTAAGCTACATATAGCTTGCAACTTTAAAAGAAACTTCACAACATCAAAGTTCGATCACGATGTCTGCTGAAGGGATATGGTTACATCATTTTGAAGACATTTTAACCAAAAACCAAACGTATATCAGTAATTATAATTCAGGTAGGCTACAATATGTTGCCTCAGTCACAGACGCTAACGTTAGCATGTTAGCTCCGGGCTAGCTGGTTGGCACGCCAGCTCCTATAACCGATGCTGTGTTTAGCTGCCGGCTAACGCTGCTAGCAGTTTTGTTTTGTTGTACAGTGGCCAAACAAGCACATATGTGTTAAAAAAACAACACGACTAGCGCGGCTACATTGGTTTTTACAGGACTGCGTCACCTCCATTAGTGTTCTTTTGTCGCTGCTGCTGTTGCGGCATTTGCGGCGTTGCGGACATAACGTGGTCCCGTTTCGACAAAGAAAAAAATCCGCAAATGACAATCATGGTGTAATTGGTATTTCTGCTCACAATATTCGAGACTCGAGTTAGTAGCCCATAGCCTCAGCTATTTCCATCTATAGAGCGTTGTATAAGTGCATATACCTGTAAATATTGCTGTGCGGGTGCTCATTCATTTGCAAACAAACACTGCGCCGATTCAGAGAAACGTGCAAACCAGGCCATTTTAGATTGCACATCTGAGAAATGGTTTGGCAGGAGATCGACTGAGCCATCACTACAAGTCCACAGCTCTTTAAATATTAATATCTTACCTTTGGCTTTTCCTCTGACATCCTGGCTGTATTTTGTGTGCAGGCTTTCAGAATTACCGGCTAATTGGGCTTTATTTGTCTTTCTGGCGCCTTCTGTCCTCTCTTCTCCTCCGCTGACGAGTGCGCGCTTTGGACCGCTGTTAAAAATAAACGATAGGTTCGGAGAGGACCACGTGACCTTTGGAGGCGGGAGCGCGGACGCGGGAGCGCGCACATATGCAAAATACTCGATCACGCGAACTGAAGAACCCATGAAGGTAATATACTCTGAATACTCTGCACACCAAGTTAGTGCATGTCTTTGACTTGTGAATATTCACACACACCTATAAATTACACTGAATTAAATCACAAAAATAAATCATAATAGCCTATGTGATGTCAATAAGAGTTGCTTGTACAACATATTTTTGTAAAATCTAAAATTTCTGTATGACTTTTAAACTATATTATAGGCACCCACAGAAACTACACACACACACACACACACACACACACACACACATACACACACATACACAAAAATCTATTATTTTAATGGCTCATGCAGTTTGGCAACCTCTTGTATTCCACTCAGATGTTACCAACTGTGCCTTTTTAACAGGTCATGGCAAGAGATTATGCTGTTTTTTCTGTTTTCAAATTGAAATAGAAGGGTATAAAAAAGTATTTAGGACATTCTCATAGCAAATAACATTGTTTGAGACAGCTCATTGCCTTTCTAATTTCGGAGATTTCTTATGATTTACTTTAGTTCTGTTGTCAATATCTTAATACCATTGAATTAATACTTCTGAGTGTCCGTATTTGTGGTAATAAAAAAAGCAGACTGATTGGATAACCTTGGGGAATACCTATTTTACCCTGAAGCTGGTGGCTTGTGCCATATAGTAATTTGAAATAACCATTACATAAAATGATTATATAATGTGGTTTTTTATTGAAAAACTATATTCTTTTGAAATCTGTTAACCTTTCAAAAGCCTGTCTATAATCATATCAAAGTAATTTATATAACATTAATGTCAACAATAAAGTTATTTTTTTTAAATCACTTTACTGGTTCACCAAAATTTCCAAGTCACTGGACTTAATTCATTTCCAAAAATTGCCTCTTTACAAAAATACAAATTAATCCAGCAATGTCAAATATAAAATTCCTTAACCCATTATTAACATGATTTATTATATATTATATTATTATTAATTTATACTATGGATAAATAGCATCATTGAGTTTCCTTATCCTAATGATATGAAAATGTTCTTTACCTCACACAGCAGATGTCAGACTTTAGCCTCTAAAGGGCTTTGGTGAGGTGTTTTGAGCATTTAAACTTTTCAAGTGAAGTACTATAGGCTATACTGCAGGAGAACCACTACAGTTCAATCAACATTCACTTTTTAATAACTCGAGACACTGAATATAAGGCATAAGTTGTAGTTTTTATAAAAGCACAATGCAGTCAAAACACAAACAATAAAAGTCCACTGCCACTGAAGGAATTCATTAAAAGTCCAGTCGCTTTTATTATGCTTATGTGTCTTTACAGGATATACAGTCTATGGTTTGGCAAACTTCAGTCCAACTTCAGGATCAAAACATTTAACTTAAGTTAATGATTACTTTATAAATTCAGTGTGCAAGGGTGAAGATTTAATATTGACTTCATAGTATGAAAATATTTTCTAAACCTAATATGTAAAAACCAATCTGTCAGTGAAGCATGCAGCAATAACAAGAAAATTGACCTCCAACAAGTACAAAAGTAGATTATCATTTCTGACTATATCTCTAAATTAACAGCAACCAAGAGAAGCAAAACAGACAGAATCTGGAAATTCAGATGCAACAAATTTTCTAAAGCAAAAGAAAATACTTTTTTGATAAACAAACTGGATTATTTCCATTCTGTCCAATTAAACTCAAGACTTAACCTAATAAATAGTATAAGTAGACTGATGCTATATGAGCCACAGGATAGACTACTATAGAAGAAGGGTCATAGTGTGAATCTCAGTTCACAGATCCTCTCATGCAAATTTGGAGTACTGATTTTGCCCACTTAGACCTGAGGAGACATAAAGCAGTCAGTAAAGTCATGTATTGATTTCTAAGAATAGTTTGAGATTTGGGGGAATACATGCGCTTTTTGCTGAGACTTAGATGAGAGGTTTGATACTACTCTCGTGTCTGTCATTAAGCTACCATTAGCAGCTGGTAGCTTAGCTTAGCACAATCACTGGAAACAAGGGGAAACAGCTAGCCTGACTATGTGAAAGTAACAAAATCCACCTACCAGCATGTCTAAAATGCACTAATTAATGCATTATATTGCAAAAAAATAAGTGTGAAATGTTTAACAGTCACTATGAGGTTGACAGGCAACCAGTGGAGCCTACAGGAAGTTACTGCACCTGGCCAATAACCTAAATAGTCTGCCATAAAACTCTCCCTAACACCACAACATTACGTTTTTATATTTAGTTTTTTGTACGGATTAAATAAGCAAGATGTAATGTCTTAATCATGAGCTTTAAGGTTAATGGTTGCTGGCAGTAGCTTTGTATTTACTGTACAAGCAGGAAAGTAATATAATTCTTCTCATTTAACTCTTAGCAAAACACTTTTCAAAAGAAACAGAAAGACATACCCACACTATGTAGTATATTCACATGTATAGGAAAGAGAGAAGTGATGAAAATGTGTCAGCAAGTGAGAGAGCTCACCATATTTCTTCCTGATTTCCTCATGTCTCTGTTTCATCTCTGCCTTCCTGTAAAGACAAAACATTCTCTTCTGAGCCACACAAAGACTTGATAACATGTTTTCACATAAGCAAACGCTCCCAAAAGCTATGTCGCCACAAACCAGTTTGGGCTGGTAAGAATTTGACATGTGCATTTGTCCTTCATTGGTGTTGCTTTTTTTTGTTAGAAACCTACTGTATGTAGACTAAGACCTCAGTGCAACAGGAGCAGCTGGTATGATTGTAAACCGTGAGACAAATCTACACGTTGAGAGTATGCACATCAGGGCAAAACAGCATGGGTGAGGAAGTGAGGTTTTTGTTTATGGGGGACGAAACTATGCAGGAAGAAACTGCTCTTGTGTTGTGTAGTCCTGGTGTTGATAAACCAGTAAAATGTCACATTCAAAGAACATTTTTTCTGACCTTTCTTCCTGCTTGGTTTTCAACTTATCAGCCGTCCTCTGCATCTTGGCCTCAAACCTCTTGGATCTGACACACAAACACAAGACCAAAGTTAAGTAAGTTATTGTTAGATAGGTCATAGGAAAAGTACGCAGTATGTGTTTGTGTGTGTTTTGAGTGTAGAGACCTGAAGGTAACGACGCCTGAGCAGGCAGAAATGTAAAGCTTGTCATGTCATTTTATCTTCACATGATTAGACTTAAATTGCCCCACATAGTGCACACTGATCGTGATCACATGACATCATCTTGTAATGAATAAAGTTCCAGACAGAAAAATATGAAGTCACATGACAGAGTGACAAAGGTAGTTATCCTACAGTATGTTCTTACTCTGGCCTTAACCACACCTAACCATTTCTAACATAATGCATAGGCACAGGGATTTTTAGACTGATACCTAATCATAAATATAAGTAACATAAAACCTAAATGTGTTGATCGGGTGGTTGTATTTGTTCTTGTAGATTCTTCCTGTCAGAAAACAACATCACAAACCACTTAGAACAACCTGCTGTACATGCATGCGTACCTCAGAGGATAAGACAGGTATTTTTAAAAAATAAATGAAAGGGGTGCAGTGAGAGAGATAGGATCGGAACCAGATTAACCACAAAACCTGATACACATCTAAGAAGTTAAAACATTTACTGTAGATTCATTTCTACTTCTCATGAAATGTGTGATTTTGGAGAAAATCACATTCAAATACACAATCAAGAAAAGTCATAATTTTAAAATATTAACAATTTTTGTTTTTGTTATTCCATTTTGATTGTGTATATTATTATTTTGTTCATGCCTCTTCAAGTCTAATAAACAGAAGCTTGAAAATTGCTGACTATAACCGATAACCGATTTTTCCTATACTTGTCACGATCGTGGTGTGGAGGCAGGTTGGAGAACCCAAACGCACCACGATCGTGACAGAATGACCGGACCAATTAAGAGCCCAGCGGACACCATGTCCGAGGAACTTCTTGATCTGTGCCGGGAGCTTATGGTGCTGAGGAACATGTGGTATGGGGCTAGTCATGTTAGCCACAAGGAGGCTATCGTGTCCCTCACCCGAACAAAGTTGGCTGCAAATCCAGGAGCGGCCAACTCCTTTCCTAAGTGGGTGTTGGACTTCCTCCACACCTCAGCCGATTCCCAAGCAAAGTCAACACCAGTTCCTCTACCTGTTAGCCATGAGCAAGCTAACAGGCTGCCAGCTAGCGTCCGGCCGTCATCTCCCCGGCCGGCTAGCCCTCAAAGGACTTGTTCTCGGCCAGCTAGTTGCAGGTTTGGAAGCATCCTTCTGTCCTGCCCGGCTAGTGCCGCTAGCCCTCCGCCTGTCCTGCCTGTATCCTGCTCGGCTAGCGCCGCTAGCCCTCCGCCTGTCCTGCCTGTTATCGGTTTGGCTAGCGCCGCTAGCCCTCTGCCTGTCCTGCCTGTTACCTGTTCGGCTGGCGCCGCT
>NC_060160.1:11162977-11229572 GCF_021292245.1 Micropterus dolomieu | reverse complement strand
CCCTGGCTCGACTTGCCCTCCTCCTGTCCTCCCTCCGCCCACCCTGGGCCGGCTTGTGCCTTGTTTTGGGGCTGTTTTGGGTTTTGTTGACCGTCTGGAGACGCTCGTCGGTGGGGGGGTACTGTCACACTCTGCCGGTTGGCCATCCTTTGTGTTTACTTTTGAGTTTGGTATCTGCCTTGGTATGTTGAGTTTTGGGTTCTGTCCTGTCTAGTGTCCAGTATCTGTTATATAGTCTGCTTGTCATGTCTAGTCTCTCTGTTTTCCTCTGCTCTCTCTCTCTCTGCCTCGTTAGTCTCATGTCTGTCACCTGTGTTGCTCCCGCCCTGCTCGTTAGTCCCTGTGTATATATACCTGGTGTTTCTGTCTTGTCCTTGTCCGGTCATTGTTCATGTTACCCCCCAGTCTGTCGTGTGTGTACTCTCTGCCTGTAACCAGCCTTGCTTGTCTCGTCTTGTCTCGTCTCCCGGTACTTTTGGATTTTGGATTTCAGTTATTCAGCCACTCACCTGTAAGTGTGCTCGCTTTTGTTTGTTTATTAAAACCCTTCGTTGTACCATACCTGCCCCGCTCTGTGTCCTGCGTTTGGGTTCTCCAACCTGCCTCCACACCACGATCGTGACAATACTTAAAGGTCATATAAAGGTCATTAGCTTATATGTAGCCTATTCCATAAATATCACTGCCTGAGAGAGAGAGAGAGAGAGAGAGAGACATATGGCAAACCTTGCCCCCAAGTATGTGTCCCTGTGTCACAACCTGAGGGACAGTGAATGACTCAGCAAACGGTTGCACATAGTGTTCACTGCATGGCATGTTAAATCTGATTCATTCTTGTTTGTAGTTTACGTTCTTTCTATATTTGTTATTTTTTTGTGGTTGTAACTTATAACTGCTAAATTGAATTGTCATGATTGCATTAATTCTTGTTATGTTACATTCAAATGTGAACTTTGATTTTGCTGCAAACCGCTTAGGCAACATTGTTTAACTTAAACATTCATGCCAATAAAGCACACAGAGAAAGCAATTTGGCAACAACTAATGGTTGTTTCACAGAGCCTATATGAGCAAGGAATGTTGAGGAAGAGGTCAGCTTTAGCTCACTGCACACTTACCCAATGTTCTCACACTTGCAGCAGCGGAGAAGGCAGATCAGGAGGGCGATGATGATGATTGCACTAATCACTGACACAGTGATTATCAATATCTGGAAGTTCACTACAGACCGAGACAGAGAAGCACAATGTCAAAGTTAAGCAGGAATCCACAGTCACGCATTAAGGAATTTCCCCTCGGGGATCAATAAAGTATTTCTGATTCTTATTTCTGATCATGATTGACCTTCAAGACAAAGAAAAAAAATGTTCTACTTCTCTCCGTAGTTCTCCTTTTCTTCATTTGTTGTTTAAATATCACCGTTATTGTGTAAGCAACATTTTGCTGTTGTCGGACCATGACGTGCTTGCTAAGTCTAATATGTTTATGATCTTGGATAGTTTGCACATATTCTTTATACTGTCAACATTTGCACATTCTTTGGTCAATATTTTTGTTCTTTCAATTATCTCTTTTATTTTGGATTATTTAATTTTGTATAATTATGCTTTTCGACTTTTGCAGTACTTTTTTTTCTGTTGTTACCATGGCAAATTCCTTGTACTGTATGTTAAAAACCTACTTGGCAAATAAACCATCTTCTGTTTCAACCTACAGCAAAGCACGGAGGGGATGTATTAAGCAAAACATCCCTGGTTATTGTATCTATTATCAATCTCTAAATAGATATTAGATAAGATATATTTTTTCCAGAAAATTTATTATATCTAATGGTTTTATGTCATGGTGTTCTAATTGTAATATAAAATAACATGTATTGTGAAGCACTATGTTTGCTAAAATACATGCTAAGTTTTTCCTGATTTACGAAAATTGAGGATGAGGTGTTGTACTTGGCTATATCCACTTACTATTGGCAAACTGGTTATGTAGCACAAAGGAGAAGTGCTATTGCTATAGTGAGCTGCTGCAATAGAACTGTAAAACCAAATTCAGGAAACTACATACAGAAAAAATTTATTTTCTGTAGCCATGGTATATAAGAGCTTAGAAGTACTTACAAGTTAATTAATTTATTAGTCGATCAACAGAAGATTAACCTGCAAGTATTGTTTTTAAAGTGACTCATGTAATTTATTCATCAAGTAAAAACACCCAAAACCCATTGACTCAAACTTCTCAAAAGTGATTTGTTGCTTTTCTGTTTTATGTCATTTGAAAATGATTATCTTTTGGTGGAGTCATTTTGGTCTGGGTATCATTGGATAAACCCATTTTCATTTAATGTAATTCAGTTTATCATGGCATAAGCATTTAGCTTACCTCTCCTGAACAAGCTTATGTTTACTGTGTGTGTGTTTGTGTGTGTGTGTGTGTGTGCACGTGCACTCTCTTACTCCAGCAGAGCCCCCAGCGTGCATCATTCAGTGGGCATAATGCATGCGGTGGAAGGATGGTTCTCACTGGATATGTTATACAGGACTTGGTTTGGATACACCACAAGCACTGTAAAAATAACCAAACACATAATTACCTTGTTATTATTTGAGCAAATATTGAATCCAGAGGTATTCAAGGGAAACACAGGACACACACGATACACACATATAAAAAGTAGAAAATAGGGGAGGAGGAATGAAAGACACATCAGTTACACCCTAAACCAGTCTAACATGTGGAAGTGGAGGAGGAGCCATTTGCTTTTCTTTTTCATATAAGCACACACATAATGTAAATCCATGTAATCAGTCCCAGGACTTACCGACACGTTTTTCAGACAATCTTCACAGCTTGTCCCATTCTTTGTCTCACACACTGTGGAGCAAAAAAGTAAGTTTAACCAAAACAAATATGGGACAACATGATGTCCTTTTTGCCTCACAAGAGAAAGTAAGTGACTCTAATCTTGCAGAGATTAGCAGAAAGCATAGAATCAGATTAATTGAGACCTGAAGGTTTGTGCTCACTGTGGTTTTTGTAACTACAGCTAATCCTCCTGGGACATTCTCCATGGAGACACAGCACAGTAAACACACAGATTTTGGACCAGTCATGTTATTATCAGCAGACTACACAGGACAACAGTGGGGCTTGTGTATCCACAGGTCTGTAAAATTGAGGTGTTAATAAACATTCTCATTCTTGTGTGGCTGGTTTGTTTGTAGCTATTTCTGCTAGTTTATTTACCCTGAAAGACACAACGATATCAATGCAATCAATATTTATCTTGCTTTTATGTAGCCTTGTTTTTTTTTAAAGATTTTCTGAATTATTTTAAGAAAATAATCTTCAAACAGAAACTACAAATACTGGAAGTGTGACACAGGAACAACACAGCTCAAAAAAAGTTTTTGGTTGCTTACGCCTTGATTTGTTCCCATTAATCTTTGTAAATGTAAGATACAGAAGAGCTAAACAGTACTTTCCTTAATAGAGAAAATTAAGGTCCGAAGAAAAGTCTCTCAATCATTTTTTGATTCTGTATCCTTTACATTTAACCTGGGACCTAATAATGAAATAGTGACGCATTAAATCATTTCCTACCATCGCCAGGTGCGGAAGACTGGGCCCAAACTGTCGCCAATCCGAAGACAAGTAGAAGAGCAGGGAGAAAAATCCGTAAATCCATCATCCAACCACTTAGACACAGATTATTCCAGATATTATTGTGTTGTTATTAGATTCGAGAAACCGGTGAGCGCAGAAAGGGGAACTGACGCTGCTCCGGTCGCAGCTGAAACTCGATCAGAGAAGTTGCCGAGAAGGAACCAAAGGCTGAATTCCTTTCGCAAGCTCATTACGCACCAGAGACAAAGGTGGGGAAGGCGTGTATGTGCATTTTTTTTCTTGTAGGCATGGCGCAAGAAGTAGACTAATAGATCCTTTTCTGAGGCCTAAGTGGCTAAAAGTACCACAGAAGTCCTTCATTCAAAATGTTACTGAAAGGCTCCTTTCAATGACATATAATCAGACGGTCATGTACCACAATACATACTGTGTCTGTTTTTTAGCCAAGAAAAATATTTTTCACAAATATTTGAGCGAACATGTAGGTTCTACACATGAATTTGTACGGTTTTAGTAATAAACTGTTTATACCACATTTAAAAAAGTAGCCTAATAACAATAAAGATATGTGCTTAAGTCTGCATGTTTGAAATGTCATCATTTCACTCCTCTTCTCAAAATGCTGTAGCCCAGGGGCGATTCTAGGATCAGACCTTTAGGGGTGCTTAGCCCCTAATGAGAATGTAGCATACATACAATACCTTGCAAAAGGTATTGGAGAGAATAAGTAGGCCTGCTAGAGCGGAGCGGGTGAAGAGCCGAGCAGGTCAGTCAAGGGTGTCACTTTGTGTTGAAAAGTGGTGGGGACATAAGGGCTCAGATTAGGGGCGTGATGATACATTTTGGTCATGAGACATGACAATGCATGAGAACAAGACAAGAAGATTTTTAGCACTATCTAGATTCAATATTTGATGCTGAAATATATGTGAGGGGGGTCTAGGGGTCCTCACCCAGAAGATTTGTGCATATAACTGGTAATTTCCTGCATTCTGGAGACATTTTCTGGTCCAATTTACAGTGGAAATGTCTTTTTTATATGAGTGAAAACTATATTGCATTGCAAGTTTTTTTTATTGTGCAAAAAAACGTTTCTCAAAGCATTTTCATTTGTTAGTTAACATTTCTTGGTGCAAGCTGTTTTTCACGATGTTTTTAACAAATGCTTTAAAAAAGTGATGTGGACAAAATCAGCCATTTCAAAATGTGGTGAGGACATGTCCCCAGCATTCCCAGTGTATATAACACTTATGGAGTCAGTGGACCAGTTAAGGTCAGACAGCAGTGTGGAGCTGTGTGCTCGGAAAGCTGTAGACTCGTGTTTACTCCCTCAGAGGAGGGAGGGTGTTGAAAGTGTTTCCCTAAATTAAGTGTTCATTCTTGCATTTCCGTTAAATCTTGTTACATGCTTGCTTTCTCTTTTAAGGAAGAAGTTTTTTGTTGCTGATTCAGTTGAATTTATCAGTATTATTTAATTGTTATTAGGACTGACCCCAAATAGTCGAAGATTCGATGCTTCGATGCAGAGCCTGATTCTACTGTCAATCTCACAGTCGAAGCTTCGCAGCGAAACAAGAATCCTGCCATTTTGGCGATATGGGGGTGTTCAACGTCAGATTTTACATAGAATTACCAGTTTTCTCCCAATAAGTTAATATATAGCCTATTACAATATACATTTCAAAGTTTAATGCTGTAAATTTATGTAAAACATGTAAAAAGAATAAAACTTCCAATAAATGTTTTTAAATGCGTAAATAAATCCTAAATTGTCACCGCAACACTGGGTGGTCAGTTCGCATGTGTAAGCGTAGCTTGTATGTGTGTAGTGGCAGAAGAGGAACACTTGCTGAAGAGACCCAGGCCCAGACTGACAGACACACAAATTGTTCCACTGTAGCTGACAGGATGGCCAGTGCGGTCACGGATCATAATAAAACATTAGAAACTGAAAAGGACATTAAACCCGTTTAATATAAGAAAAGCCATATGAAACTGTAGGTTAATTGATTGCCCCTTCTCTAACTTATCCAAAATCTAACAGAGGACAAATAAAGTCATTTTCGGAAAATAATAATGAATTATTGTATTATTTTTTAGATTAAATTTCGGGGTACTTACTTACTTAGGCACCCCTAAAACTCGTCTAAAATCACACCTGCTGTAGCCTACAATAAGTGTGTGATAACTAGTCTACTTTTAGTACGGTTAAATGAGGTTTGCTTTAGGCCTATCATTCCTAGAAAAACAACTTGTTATTTTGAAAATAAAATATAATGGAAGAAAAATAAATCCGACCAGAAGTAGGTCTAACAGTGACACGTAAAAAACAAGGAAAACTGATGTATATCTTTTTAATGAGATAGTTTCCTGTTGTTTAAATAAGCCACACTTTTTACTGCAGCTTATTGCTAACGTAATTTAACCATATAAAGGTGAAAAATAGAACCATATGTTATATTTTCATCAGACTGTGCATCACTGATCACCATGATCTTAAAACTGGAATTATTCTCCTGCTCAGTTCTTGGTTTACATGGCTTACCCTCTGAAATTAGGCTACTGTCTTTTGAAGGTAGTTTCGAGCTCACTCAGCCAGAGGTATCATATGAATTTTGATACCAAACATGTAATGTTGGCTAAATGTTGAATGATTGCTTGTATTGCCAGGAGCTCACCTTGACTTGCGTCCTCTCTTTGGCTTTCTGAAACTGTTGATAGATCTCATTTGACATTGTAGCTATTATGTTGATTAATTTATGATAGTGATTAATTTATGTTATAGGCCTACAATGCAAATAAGCTATAGATTCCTGGCTAACCGCCTTCAATCTAAACAACTGTTGGTATTAGTTTAAACCATTCTAAGTCCTAAGCGGCCATCCATTCAAATTTTTTTTTTACTCATTACACATGATAACGGGATAATTATCTTGAGATCTCGATATAACGCCTGTTGTTGTCCCGCGATAACGAGATCATTTTCTCGAGATCTCGTGATAATGAATGTTGTTTTCCTGTGGTAACGGAATAATTTTCTCATCATCTTGAGATAACAAACCATAGCTGAAAACAGGGGTCGGCAGGTACGTTTCTTTAGGATCATTTCAGAGGACTTTTCAGTGTCACTGGTTTGCTTAATTAGTAGAGCACAGGACTCATAAACCAAGTGACCCTGGGGTCATATGTTTGGTTTGGGGTGTTTTCCTTCTCTCTCGCTCTCTGCTCTCTCAGGTAGTGGCCTTTCCCCCATGCCTCTGTTGCATGAGAGAGTGGCAGCAGGTGAGCCTGATTACCACAGTGCCTGGAGGTTAAGAAGGCTTGGGTTTTTCACAGCACTCTCTTCTTCTACCTGTTGAGACCACACTGCTGAGCAGACCAGGAGCCAAAATCCGGTAAGCAGATCGTTGCTATTCAGCCAGGCCAACGGACAGTGACAGACCATTGAACCAGTGGTATGAACAACGGCTGGGTTCCGTGAGTCCAGAACCAGGTGTCTGGGTTACCCCATTAGTGGTGGGAGGACTTCACTTGTATACTCAGCCAGTGTTGAACATGGCTCCTTTAGTTATTTAACCTGTGTTGATTATCGCCATACCTGCTTCGTCGCTTTCTTCTTTTGAGTGAGTAGTTTTGTGTTTATTCACCCTTCTTGTCAATATTGTAATAAATATTATCTTTTGGTTTGCACATGACCCTGACTTTCTGTCCTCTTTTGCCCCGGTTTTATTATAAACATTGTTGTTGCTCCTCCTCCCCTGGAATTACCATCCAGAGGAACATAGCACCAAGGATTGCATGTTCAACATGGCTTTTGACGATTTTTCTTTGGGGGGGGGAGTTCAGTTCAGCCAATTTGAATTTAGTTATGAAACTACTTCAAAATAAAAAATTTTAAAACCTGGCCGTAAGTTACATGTTACAGCCAGCTGCCTGTTAGCTTAGCTTACCACAAAGACTGGACAGATGGAAACAGCTAGCCTGGCTCTGTCCGAAGGTAACAAGTCCACCACCTCTAAAGCTCATGAATTAAGGCCCAGATCTTTGTTTAATCATACAAGTGTGAAAATGACACGCTGAAGTATTACGTGCCAGACTATTTCTCGGCCAGGTGCAGTAACTTCCTGGAGTGTCCATATGTCTCTTAAACATTTTGTTTTTAGCTCTGTCAAAAGGGGACAAAATCCACCTAGCCTACTAAAGCACCTCTAAAGGTCACTAAATAGAACGTTATATCTCGTTTGTTTAATCTGTACAAAAACCAAATTGTAAAAACAATTTGCTAAGCTAACTATATTTAACAAATACTAGAGTGGTATCAATCCTCTCTGCCAGAAAGTGAATAAGCTAAGCATATTTCTGAAAATCTTAAACTATTGCTTTAATCTCTAAAGTAACTACTATGGCTGTACAATATTATATTGCCATCTGAAATGTTGCACAGTAGAAGTAGACTATAACTATCATATAGGGAATGGAGTAGGTTACATCAAAATTGCACTTAAGTAATTAAAATAGACAATGTGTGACAAAATAAATTCACAAAGACAACATAAAATTGAGGACAATAATTCCAATAATTTATTAAAGCATAATTTTGTAAAGCCAGTTACAAATAAAAAGGTACAACACACATATCTCTCTCTTTCTCTTTTTTTTTAAACAAGCACAGTATGTTTTACTATGTAATGATGATAATAAGCATAACATGAGATAAGAATGGGCCCCACTCTGGCCGCCTGCGGCTGATAACAGGACCCTCTGTGATGAAGTTGCCCTTGGAAACAGATTTGCGATCAGATACGTCAAAATCTGATTTTCATTTCATTGTTCTGTTTAGTATCCACATGAATCACATTTCAGCAACTATGGGGCAACTTCTTCCAACTCAGTGTAATATCAGTGACAGACAGAACCATAGATATAGAATAACTAGAACAGACAGCTCCAGGTTCCTCGTTAATTATGGCTTATGGGTTGCTTTCTCTGGTTCGCCTCTCATTTTAGCCAAAACTAAAATAACCAAAAGTACAAAGTGGAACCTGTGAGGGAGTTCTGCTTATTTTAACTCTATAGGCAGGAGGATCCCAGTGAGCTGTGTGTATGCAGCCAGGCCAGCTACCATTGAAGACACTGAGGGCATGTCCTTGGTATTTTTTCTAATAATTTGGGAACTTTCGAAATGGTAGTAAAGGAAAAACATATACACGGATACTTTAATAGGCTGATTCCTGTAATTTTAGACTAAATATATATTTAAATTTGAATATTTGCAAGCCAAGTTTTATTCCAGGTAATGTGGGAGGTCTTGACACAGTATTTAGACCATGTTGGGAAATAAAATCTTTTGACAACATAACTTAACAGAAGGAAGATCCAAATTATATAGTTTGTTTTCACTGACTCATTTGGACTTATGACCTCAGTGTTTCTAATATCCTGGCTTCAGGCCCTGTACGTGGCACTCCAGATAGACAGTAGACAATTTCACCTTACAAGTTCAACAAGTTCAACTTCACTTAAATATCTGTCCTGAAAAGCAGCAAACCATAACTGTTTTCAGGGCAAATATTGAAATTATTATTGACACAGAAACTAGTTAACTAAATTATATTTGGACCGTGTGTAGCTGTTAGACATATTTAAGTGTTCCCCCTGGATATTTGATGTGGGGAAACATTTTTGTCCTCTAGGTGTTACACATGAGGGATGCTGCCATCTAACTGAAGTGCCACAGAGTAATGTGATGTTAACATTACAGTGACTTCCCCTTCAGTTCAAAACATACACACACACACACACGCACACAAAGCATAATCAGCATTCCCAGTGCACAATTAAACCATTTCTGATCCCACATCCTCACAGCGTCTCATCTCCTCTTACACTGAGCCTTAAAAAATCCATTATATTTTTAATACATTATCCTCCCAAACATACCTTGCAATTACATACAGTTCAATACGAAATAAATTACCCCAAAACCCTCCCTTGAAATCCCATGCTTTTCCCCTTAACTCACAATCACAACATCATTCTTGGGAAAGGTTAGTCATGTAAATACGTCTTATTTCCAAGAAATACACACAGTAAAACCAATTCTCTTTTTTCATTTCTCTTTTCTTTTCCAACGTTTTGGATTACACCATAAATACACACACACACACACACACACACACACACACACACAACAGCATTCCAGACACAGCACTTCAGTGTGGTTAAGATAGCAGGGGGCATACAGTAATAATATTAGTATCAGTAATAAAACTCACACGTTCATAAACAGGTTGGAAACACAGACAAAGGGGAGCGCTTATGCATTATTGTTCAAGTCACTGATCTTCGTAAAGAAAAACTGAGAATAGCAGACAAGGATATACAGTATTTTATGGCTCCAATTAATGCTGCAGAGTGAGTCCCACAGATAACAACAATGACCAATTCATCAAAACACTGTGAAAACATACCATAGCAGCCAGTCTCATTATGGTCTGTGTTTTTACTATTAATTGTTATTTCTCTGTGAGTCACATTAATGGCACAGCCAGTGAATAATGTACAGTATTGGCATCATATTCAGACATACAGTGGTCATTATTAACACCATTCACTTGCATGTAATTTACACTGGAGGTGTCACATTGCATTTAGTATAGCATCTATATACTGTACAGTGCAGTGGCCACTGCAAATTCAACAATAACTCTTATAACGTTTGATATACAGTACAAAACGATAAATGTTGGTTCAGTTTAAGTGTACATGTATACGAATATACAGTAGATATATGCAGCGTGTGTTATATGTAGACATAGACAGGGAAATGTTTTGTCTTATATTCTGGTTGATACTGTTCTTCAAGTAAAGGCCAAGTGAGACTGTTAACCATGCACACTCTCCATGTCAAGCTAAACATGACAAGAGAGCCTCCAAAACAAAACCTCTACTCTTTCTTCTCAAGAATAATTATTTGATCATGTTCAGAAATACTTAAAGCCACTTTCCTTTAGCTGTGTTTTCTTCATGTGGCCACACGGTGGCACTGATGAGTGAGCAAGTGAACACTATGTGGGGGCAGGGAGCTCATTTTCCCTTTAGTAGCCCTAAAGAAGAATCATCATTGAGTCCTTTTTCTCAGTCACAGACAGATCTAAGAACAGCGGATGTCACAGATAAACGACAGAGAGAGAACAACAGAGAGAAAGCAAGCAAGAACAAGAATTCAGCATTACAACTTAATACCAAACAAAGATGCAACAGGAGTGGGGCCACGTGAAGAGAAAGAGAGAGACTAAAATTGGAGGAGTGAGAAAGAAAGAGAGTTAACTGAGAAAGTGTGGCTTTCTTCTGTCTGGCAGTGCACTGGGGGGAGGGAAGGGAGCCACCTGGGACAGGCAGGGACTGGGCGGCAGAGTTGTGCTTGTTATTACTGAGTTTTGTCCGAAAAAAAAAACGGAGAGAAGTTTGGAGTGTGCTTGAACATCTACATGCAGGACTACAACTGGGGGGTTATGTATTTGAAAAGACCGTCCCAAAATACAGGTTGTTTTTCTTTGTCATGCTCATTTCTAAATAGATCCCTTATCCCCTATCCCATGTGAAACCCAGGCCAGTAGAGTGTGCGTTTGGCTTCTGTGTCCACTTCTATCTTGCTTTACCCGTTTGATCATAGATGATCATCCAACACCCTTGATTCAACCTAGAGGATTAGCTGGTTGGTGCGACTGCCTCCATCAAAACCAACCAACCAACCACTGCAAGGGGGGCTGAGGCATCTGTTGCCACTGTATGAACCCGAGGGCTCTGACTGGTTGGTGGGAATCACCTGGCCCAGGAACTGGTGACGCTGGTTACTGACATGATGCTGCAGCGTTTCTTCACCATCATGTTGATGTAGGCCCTCATGATCTTGGTGATCTCGCCAACCTAAAGAGAGAGAGAAAAAGTGGTGGGTTAATATATGAGTCGTGATCTGGATTAGTGCAGCACTAAAAAGGGATGAAAAAAAGAATGAAGTGAAAAAGAAATAAAAGGTAAATTAAAGAAAATTCAAATTCGTGCACGTAGGTGAAACGTGCGGCGGGGGCTGCTTCGTTAAAGGTCACTTCCTGTTGCCAGCAGGTGGCGCTATGACTGTGGGTGAATGTCGGCATGTACATGTGTTCAGGGCGGGACTCTCATCCTACATGTACACTTTGGTCCAGATGTGAGCATGTACACTGAAGTTACAACAACTTCCTGTTTCATGGCGAATCATGGACGCCACGGACACGCCCATTGACAAAAACTCGCAAATAGCACAACTTTTCATCATCAATGCCTTTAGAAGGCACAGCAGAAATTTGACGTCGATCCGACTAAATCCCTAGGAGGAGTTTGTTAAAGTACGGAGTGTGTAAATCATCCAAAAATGGCCGTAAAATTCAAAATGGCCGACTTCCTGTTGACTTTAGGTTATGGGTTCTTGAGACATTTTTGTGCGTCTTGATATGATACATGTCCCCAGAAAATGTTGTGCATGTAGGTTGAACGTGAACGAGGGGCTAATTTTTTCCAATTTTCTAGGTGGCGCTAGCGAGTCATTTTGCCACGCCCATGCACGAAACCCATAAAATACGAAATTTTTCACCAGTTCTGACATGTGTGCAAAGTTTGGTGAGTTTTCGAGTATGCTCAGGTCCCCAAAATGGAGCGTACTTTGCAGAAAAAAAAAAAAAAAAATCTTAGCAAATTCAATAGGGACCTTGCACAGTCGTGCTCGGGCCCTAAAAAATAAAATATAATCTTTACAAATTCAATAGGGTCCTCGCACGGTCGTGCTCGGGCTCTAATAATGAGGTCTCACCAGTGGCGTCTCAAAGAACATCTCCCTCTCATCCACGATGATCTTGTAGGTGCAGGGCTGTGAAGCCCCAAAGAAGGTGATGTGTTCATACTGGAAAGTCTCCAGCGGTTTAGGTTCACCTCGTTTATACACTGACACGTTGTCCGCACTCACACTCAGCCACAGATCATGAGGGAAACCGCCCTCTTTACACTATAGAGACAAAAGAGAAGAGAGCAGGGACAACAAGAGGTTACTCATCAGGTATTTGCACAAATCTCTGATACCCAACATTTCCTCTATTATCTTCTCACCTCCACATCAAACAGAGTAGATCCATACCCAGGCCACTCTTTGATAACGCTCATATATTTAAGCATGGCCTGATGCTGAGGCATGCCCTGCAGCCGGGTCCACTTCTCCAGAACACTGGTCCGTGTGGCAGACGTCTCCTCCTTCACCCACATCTCCAGCATCTGCTCCTCCTCCACCTGCAACCCAAGCCAATACTCAAACAATCGGTCAATCAGACAGCAATCCAGTTTGTTGGGAGGTCCATCTGTCATTTAGTGAACCAGAATGATTTGACTGAGCTTATGGGAATGCAAAGATCCACCACATGAGACTTGTCACACTCCAAAACTACAGCTGGAGAAACACAGCTCCTGGACTGGATTTCACAGGACAGCTATGACACAATCTGAATAAATATTTCCATGTGGACATGGGTAAAATTATGGATTACAAGACTGTCCAATTCACTAAGGCCTCCTGAGCTTCCACAAAGTCAGAATTTATATTTACATTGACATCAACAGAGAAACATTGGTGTGATGATAGAAATGATAATGAAAGTGGTATTTTAAAGTAATGAGATCACACAATCATATAGTGCTATTTTTTAAAGTTACAAGCAACTACAGTATTTGTTCCCATTCATTTCCATACTACATGAAAAAAGATTAGTAGACTCATGAAACTAGCTTTAGTTTTGTAATCTTTGTTCAAATCTACCAAATTTTTTAAAAATCTGCCTTTTGTGGTTGCAAAGTGGTCAGGTTTAATATAAAGTACACATGATTTGCAGTAAATGGGCTAAAATCTTATTTCCGCCACTGACCTTCTGCTTCTTCAGTGAACCAGTCTTAAAGCTTCTCCTCAGGGTGCCATCCAGGAAGCTCGGGGTCTTTCGTTTCTCTGCCCCAGGTGGAACAACTCCCTGACCTCCTGCAGTGCCCTTCCCATCTCCTGGTCCTCCTCCTCCAGCTCCTCCAGCTCCGCCTGCCGCCCCCACGCCGGGCTTGGTGGAGTGGAGGATGCGATTGCGCAGACGACCAATCGGATAAACGCTTCCCAGGCTCCACCCGGCGCGACCTGCCCCATCACCATGGAGATACTGGAGACGTAAAGCGGCAAGGTGCTGCAAAGTCTCCTCTGAGGCAGGGAAGTGACCACTTATAAGAGATTCATGGGCCTGAGAGAAAGAAAGAGAAGAAGAATAAAATTGAAGAAGCAGTTTAATGGAATTACATCACAGTTTTTTACTTAATAAAGCATCACATCAATCATTATGTAATATTCTCAACTAGTTACTAAGTAGTAAACATTTTATTTATGGTATATAATATATTAATGCAATATGATATTCCCTGGTGTGTTTCCCTGGTGCAAATAACCAATTTATTGACTATAGAACCAACCACACCTGGTCCGAAAAAAAAGTAAATTGAATTGCAATGTACTTACTTTTATGCAAGAGAAGAACAACTGTCCCACAACAATCATGCAGCAGTGTTTATTGTAATAATATTTAAAGAGTTAAATAAAGCCTAAACAAAGTTACTTCTCATACTGTACAGTGAAGCTCACCTGCTCAAACATGAAAGCAAACTCCACTCCTTCTTTTGGCATGCTCTCCACATCCAAGAAGCAGTAGAGTTTGAAGTAGAGCTTCCATTCTCCTTCCTCCTCCTCTTCTTCGCTGCCTGCCAGTCTGGAAAAATAGGTAAAGCAGCTCAAAACAACCACAACATATTGTTAACAGCTAAACTAGTAAGATGGAATCTTTAGTTTTCAGACCATATGACACCGAAGACCATCAAACAATCGAAATTTGTGCAGATATAATTATTACAGATTAGAGAAAGAAAGAAAGAAAGAAAACATTTATATACTGTTCATAGAACCTTTCAAACTTGGCCAGAACGTCTGCCACAATCACTCTGCTCTCCAAAGCTCGGTCTGTGAAGGCGTTGTGTTCAAACAGAGAAAACAGGTTCTTGCTCTCCTCCATGGCCAAACCTCTGATCAGCTTCTCCACAACCTGCAGCAGCAACATAACAACACTGACCAGTTTGTAACAGCACACTGCAATTCAACCATTAGGGATAATATTTGACTGAGAGGAGGATGCATCAGTATGTTTGTGTGTGCGTTTTGATGTGCACCTCTCCAGCTGTGGTGTGTGAATTGATGGAGATCTTGCAGGAGCCTCCCCCGTGGCAGTAGACGGTGGTGCTCATCTCCTGTCTCACCAGCAGGGCGGCGATCTCCTCCTGAGAGGGAACAAACTCACGAGTCTTGGTCTTCTTAAGGGATTCCCCGATGAAACTGGCGTAACGCTCAATATCTGTGCCGGGAAAACGCTCACGGATCCTGAATCAGATCACAATACAGATTTATAACATATTTATGTCCCTGAGTTATATCTCAAAAAAAGCACAATCTATAATGCAGACAGACACACACCTCTTGAGGTGGAAGCGGAGGTATCTGAGAATGGCACGACTGGGTAGGAAGGTGCAGCTCATGCAGGTGAGCAGATGCCAGTGTGCCCGATTGGCTGGGCTGTTAGGTTGAGGCACATGATTGGTCTGCTTGATCACCTGACAATATACCTGAAAAACAGAAGTATGGAGGGGTTTGAGAAATTCAAAGTTTAAATCAGCATTTAACAGCAAACAAACATGTCAGACCACTGCAGAAACATTATGTTCGTATATCTTATGGTAGAAAAAGCACTAAGACACAAGTTCATAGGCAATGCTAGGATAGACAACATTCCGGGAAAACTTGTAATACTTATATTACTACTGTGTCACCTTTACTCCTGCATTTCTTTATTCAATTTTATCTGTATTTTAACACATAAAAATAATTTCCCACTAAGATTTGAGAAGAAAGTAAAGTAGACTTTTCTAGAATAATAAAGTACCTCATCCCTGAGAGGGCGCAGGTCCTGGCAGGTCTGCAGGATGCCCTGAATGATAGGCACCGTGTCTGCCAGCGTCTCCATCTCCTGCAGTGAGTTGAAAACTCGTACCGCCTCATCCTGCAGACTGGCATATCCCTGCTGCCTTTGTACTGCACACAGACAAAGCAAAAGCAAAGCAAAAAATGAACAAAGACACAATGTTCATTAGGGAAGAAAAAAGAAGAGGTGCGGCCATGCATGATGAAGAGGAAGAAGAAGAAAAGGGTCCGTCCAAGGACCCTCACTTGCGGTATTGTGTGTGTTTATCAAAGCTCACTGGGACACACTTGATTTATAAGGACATCCCGTCACTCGCGCACGCAAATACAAATACTACAGTAGTACATTACACAATCCAGTTCAGATTAGTTGTTTGAACAAGTAAAAAAATGCACACGCAGGAGCTGAGAGCACATGTACATAAAGAAGCACAAAATTATATATTTTTTGAAAGGTTATACTACAATTTTCAAGGATGGAATATATTTCTCGAAATCTTTGATAAAAGGATATGATATTTAATATTATTGGGTGTGAATGCTGCAAGCATTCGCATCCTATGTTATTGCTAACCTTTATTATTCTTCCGTCACGTTTTTCTGTCCGCTAACTAGTCCCACAGCTTTTGACGTAGAAACTCCGTTCAAACTCCAAGTTGTCCGGCTCAATGAGGAATGGGGTGCTATTACTTTTGTCATTGATACCTTGAATACTTTAATATTCAAGGTTTTCCAGGAAAATTCTCCCATTGTAAGTGAATGGAGAGACGTCGAAATCCTCCTCATACCTGCTCCACTTTGAAAGCTCACCAGTTCAGCATACTTTGAGCAACAGACTTGACTTGACTTAACTGTAAATTGGTCACAAGAAGTTAATATATTAATGATGTATTCAGCTTTTTGATATATTTTATGGTTTGTTCACGGTAACTGTCAAAGTTTTATGCTTTTTTGAGCTCTTTTCTGAGTTTATAACGGGTGTGTATTGTGTGAATTAGAGTGGGTGAAATCATAACTACAGTGTAGCAGGCTCAGAAAATCTTCTTAGAATTTTCTCTTTAACTCGCTGACTTGACCACAATTTTAACTCTTCATGCATAATTTTACACCAGAAACATAGTAAATTTTGTTGTGGTTCCTCAAATGGGCTTTTTAAATCCCTCGGACTTATAGATTTGTCTCTGTGTCCTTCCAAAGGACAAGAGTGACAGAAAATTCATCCATTGGCTGCCATTGTAAGTTCTCCTCAATTTTCTTGACCAAGGTACCAGTTTTTCAACTCGCCAAAGTGGTCACTTTTTTCAAGTTTATCCAAACAAAAAATACATCATATTGTTCACAAATGCCTTCTGCCGCTCTCGGTCTAGTCATTTCGTCGATACGACCTATAGTTTAGCCTCTGGGGAGGTTTGTTTGAGGCAAAGTCTCAGAAAGAGATTCCTATCTGTCTATATAGGATAGCTGGTTGCCCAGGTGATGATAATAAGCAGAGAAAGATCAAAGGGAGACACACACGCACACACATTATCTCTCTCTCTCTCTCTCTCACACACACACACACACACACACACACACACACACACACTTGGTCCTGTGTTCCGATTGGTGGACAGACGTTAAGCTATTTCTTGAATGAAGTTAAGTGTACTACATCCAGAGAACTGCATCTGCTACTACAACCACTACTACTTCACTAATTACTACTACAACTACTAATAACAGACACAGAGAGAGACAAACAGACACACACACACACTGTTCTCTTCTTTCTGAACAGTTGGGTCTCTGTATCTCACAGTCTCACAGTCCACCTGTCTCTCTGTCTCACAGTCCGTCTCACAGTCTTATAGTCCACCTGTCTCTCTGTCTCACAGTCCGTCTCACAGTCTTATAGTCCACCTGTCTCTCTGTCTCACAGTCTGTCTCACAGTCTCATAGTCCACCTGTCTCTCTGTCTCACAGTCCGTCTCACAGTCTTATAGTCCACCTGTCTCTCTGTCTCACAGTCCGTCTCACAGTCTTATAGTCCACCTGTCTCTCTGTCTCACAGTCCGTCTCACAGTCTCATAGTCCATCTGTCTCTCTGTCTCAGTCTGTCTCACAGTCTCATAGTCCACCTGTCTCTCTGTCTCACAGTCTGTCTCACAGTCTCATAGTTCATCTGTCTCTCTGTCTCACAGTCTGTCTCACAGTCTCACAGTCCACCTGTCTCTCTGTCTCACAGTCTGTCTCACAGTCTCATAGTCCACCTGTCTCTCTGTCTCACAGTCTGTCTCACAGTCTCATAGTCCATCTGTCTCTCTGTCTCACAGTCCGTCTCACAGTCTTATAGTCCACCTGTGTCTGTCTCACTGTCTGTCTTACAGTCTCACAGTCTTACAGTCCACCTGTCTCTGTCTCACAGTCCGTCTCACATTCTTTTAGTCCACATGTCTCTGTCTCACAGTCTCACAGTCTTATAGTCCACCTGTCTCTGTCTCACAGTCCGTCTCACATTCTTTTAGTCCACATGTCTCTGTCTCACAGTTCATCTCACAGTCTTATAGTCCACCCGTCTCTCTGTCTCACAGTCTTATAGTGCACCTGTCTCTCTGTCTCACAGTCCGTCTCACAGTCTTATAGTCCACCTGTCTCTCTGTCTCACACTCCGTCTCACAGTCTCACAGTCTTATAGTCCACCTCTCTCTCTGTCTCAGCATAATCATCCTGCTTCAGGATCTTGGCCAATCAGAACACAGTGGGCTTTTGGAGGGGTGGGGGGTAAGAGACAGGAGCATCTACAGCTTGCAGCTTGAGAGCTTGCATTCTGGGGTTGTAACCCAGAAATTTATTTTTGAAAACTGTGAATCATTCAAAATTATACAAAGTTTAAGGTTAGCAATCCAGTTTAGCATAAGTCTTCAACAGCCAGCATTCACACCGCAATTTCTCCAGAAATTGCACTGTCTAGTCTAATCTTGATAGTGTCAGATATGCAATATTTTTCTCATCAGTCCCATTAAGAAGAACAGATTTTTAATATTATGTGAAAACATCTGTGTGTTTGGAGATTAATAATAATAATGCTGAATCCAACATGTCATAAACATCTTCACGTCTGCTGATTGTCGTCAGTCCTAAAACCAGACTATAGGTGCACTGCCAACAACCGTACTGATGTTGTGGTGACCGTGGTGAATTGTGGGATATTCTTAGCTCTGAAAATTACTTCAAAGCCACCTTAAGAAAAGTGTGCATCAAGTGTGGGTCATCCTCTGTTGGCATGTTTCCAAAGTTGGATACTCTTGTCTACTACCTGGCAGTGAACCACAAGTGACCACAAGGGTGATGGGGCACACTCAGACTTGTTTTTAATGTGTGGATCATTGAATTTAAGCTTTACTCACGGCTGGTGACCTCTCCATAAGGGAGCGGCAGAAGAGGGGAATGCAGAGGATGCTGAGTGTATCTGAGGATGGGGTTCCTCCTGTACATTTGTTCCACGATGTCTGGGTTAACGCTGTTCTCCTGAGAGGGCACAAAGAGATCAAATTCAATTTCGAGTTTATGATTATGAATTTGAAAATTAACATTTTACTAGGAATATCTCTGTGTGTTTTACCTTGATGTCTCTAATGAGCTGCAGAGTTGGAGTTTCTATGGGGGTCTTGCTGTCTATGACCCCTTGTATCGCAGCGGTCCACCTCATGGCCTCGTTCAGCATCTTGGTATAAAGGCGGTAGGAATGCTTCCTCCCGTAAACGATGATGTTCCAGTAACCTGTGAAAACATTCATTACAGTCATCACATCTGTAGTACATCTGTAGTATCTATTACCCCAAAATGAAATAAAAAATATTTCCACTAAGGGGATGTTTCAGTTTTATAACACAGATATAATCATTCTCCTTTCTTTAGTTTAATGAAATCCAGTATATTTTTTATAAATAATATAAAACCAGAATCATCTCTTTACATGTAGTCTCAAACCTCCTATATCTAATCCCTAATTAAATTTGCCCTTTCTGCCTTTTCCCTTCATTCCTCTTTCCTCACCCGTCTCCCTGTGCACTCGTTCATCTGGCTGAATGATGGAGCAGAGGGAGTTAAGGACCAGAGTTCCCATCTTCGATGAGTTTCGCTCTGAGCTCTTGTAGTAATCCAAGGAGTTGTGGGTCAAAACAAACCAGCGCTTCTTCAGCTTCAGGGAGGTGCTCTTAGCATTTGTCTTCATCTCCTTTTGGAGCCAGCCTGAAAGATGACGAGGCAGGAAGAGAGAAAAGACAGTGAGAAGGTAATGTTTTATTACAGTAACACAAGGTTTGGAAAATTATTCAATGATTTGAAAAATAATTCAAAAAGTATAAGTAAGAATTTCCCTGTTTCATATTTAAAATGGATACATTTACCAAAAATCTCTCACAACATGATATTTTAAATATTTAAGAACATATATTGTTTTGGAAATTACATCACTCTCTAAAAAGCATTTTATTACACATATTTTACACTTTGTCCACTTTTTCACTGATATTTTAAATGGTAAAATAGGCTATACAAGAAGTAAACTGACTACTCTTTGAAGCTCCCAACTTTACATTTATCAACATCAATAACTGATCCTATTTTATGTCTCATAATATTCAAACAATTCCTAAAGAGTAATGAAATCCTCCGATAGAGAAGTACACGTGAAGGTTTACACATATTGCCAAAAAAAATTCATACTCACCTCTGACAAGGAACTCCTGCCCATCTATCCTGGCGTCTCCTTTGGGTTTCTGCAGCAGACTGATCCAGTGGTGCATCTCCTCTGGCGTGTCACTGTTGCAGTGGATCACACGGTTGGCCGTAATGATGACAAAGGAGTTGGGCCTGCAAAGGTCAAATGGATACTTAAAGGTGGAGAAAGCGATTCTAATCCAAAGTACGTCTTTTTGTCAGATTCAGTGAATATCTCCTCACGGTTCGCTAGCTGTGCGCTGAAAATAAACCCAGTGTTTGTACATAGCCCTGGCTCAGTAAACAAACAAAGAGGCTCGGACCAAGCACACAACACTAATACAGCTAACGTTAAATGACTTGCCCACAGACATTCAGCTTACTTTCTGGAGCTGTTGTTTGGTCTATATCATGATTTTTTTCATGGTGTTGGATTTTGCAAAAAGAACCACTCACTGCACCTTTAAGGGTTGTATAAATAAGATAGATAGTGATGGCATATTGAGTTTTCAAGTTTTCCAGGTAAGAAAAACAAAGAGACAGAAGCAGGTCTGTTGTGTGTCATTTGTTCAATGTATTTTTTTATGTTAATTTTGTTCTCAAACACTACACTACAGTGGATATGCTTTTTTCCATGCATGCTTGAATAAATCAGCTCTCTTTTATTTGGAAGAACTGACATCAAAAAATCTTATTATCTATAAATTATGTATTAAACGTGAACAAAGTCAAAAATGGTCCTCGACATGAAAATTGAATCAGGATATCCTTTCAGGATGACTGATCCAACTTACCTATCAGGGTTGTCTGAAGCACAAACAGAGTCAATCAGCCCCACATCAAGAGTTCCCTAAAGGACAAACGAAGAAGGAAGACGAAGGGAGAACCATTTAAAATGTTATTATTATTTTTTTATTATTATAATTTTTTCCCATTTAAAATATCATTAATGGTGCATTAATTAGCAATTGCAAAACATTAGCAATTGCAAAGTAATCGAACTCAACACAAAGTGATCTAAAATCATGCATTTTTCCATAAAAGCCATGACATTGAGTGTGACAGAGGAATAACTTAAAACAATAAATTGTTGTCATCTTGTTTTGAGAGACTGACCACAGCATTCTTTGGGTTAGCCTGTTCATGGGACATCTCCAGCAGCTGCTCAGGAGTGCACACACGCACCTTACTGAGCACATTAAACCACCCACTGCACAGACAGACAATCAGAAGTTAGAATCTACTCAGATACAAATAGAAACATGTTGCTGTTTTCTACAAAATCACTCGTCTCCAACACACCTTGCATCCTCTGGTGACTCAGCAAACACCTGATAGGTCCTTTCATCCGTTACAATGTTCAGAGCGTTTTCCTTTTCATGATTATCCACGATCTCCCTGTAACAACACAAACAGTGTACATGTCTGAAAGATGTTGCAGCTGTTGTCTAGACAACAGAGAACAGTGAATAAGGGATCACGTGTGATATATGGTTGGTTTTATTTGACACTGGAACTTCCTATAAATCTTACTTGGCGGCTCGGATGTCTATGGTTCCCTTCAGTTTCTCCTCACTGTCATTGTCGTAGTACATCAGCTTGCTGTCCCTCAGCACAAACCAGCGCATCTTCCAGTTTCTGAGGTAGAATTAGACAATGAAAATAAAGGCCAAGGCAACGCACTCTAAACAATTTAAAGAAAACAAATTTATGTGACTCTACAAATAATACATTTCTGTCTGGAATACAAAGTTAGCTTCTTGATAAAGAATACCTCTGACATACTACATATATGTAGACAAGGGTGAAAGTAATTATACACAAAATCTATGTTGCAATAGCTTTTTTAATGTACTTTAGGTCTCTGAATATTTTTGATTATATAGTAATCTGGTTACGTTTTAATCTAGTCAATTCATAGAGATCACATATTCATAAAGACAACTTGCAGGACCACTATGGCTTATAACATAACATACAACATGACCTTTTATTCTGTGTTATGTTTTAATTTCATGCATACCATTTTTTGTTTCAGCATGTCCAGGTCCCATGTTGGATTGAACTTGTGTCTTTTGTTTTTCTTTTTGTTTCTTTTTTTGTTGTTGTTAATATTTGGAGCAATGTGTAATGTGTACCAAACCAAAACAAGCATCAAACAATGTCCTCTTTTCCGAAATGTAACTCAGAGACTTTTACCCTAAATATATTTTAAACAATCAGCTTTTTACTTCTTTAAATTAGATTATTAACTAAGACTTGAAAAGTAAAATCTCAGGACATCAGCTTGAGTAGGAAACTGAAGTCTTCCAACACTGCAGAGGGTTCAAAGCATCAGGTTAGATATACATATGAACACCTCAACAGGACACAGGGGCTTATTCATCAATGACAGATGGTCATTCACACACTGTCTTCAAACTGCAAGACAGTCTTTCTAACAAGCAAGCCACCATGCATCAAGCAGCCAAACATCTGTTTTTAAAGAGATGAGAAGAAAAGCAGTGCTTTAAGTTAGATGAAGGTGCATTTTGAACTCCTGTACTTTTTACTTTTTAAAGGATTTTGAGTTTTGTAGGATCTTATTAACCCATGGACAAATACAAAACTACTTTATGAGGTTTTCAAATCAAAATTGTTCCGGACAGCACTTCCAACACTTGTTACTTTGGTTTCATTCAAGTAGCATGCAGGCTACACTCAGTAACAACTACAACAACCTCCGTGAGAGAGTGGAGAGGCCTCCTCCCTTCTTGTAGAGCCAGCCAGACTTGAGAGACTCTTGTTTGGACCGGAACCACATGAAGGTTTCATCCTTCAGCACACACCAACGCCTCCTCCATGGGATCATCAGACCAGCTGAAGGAGCAGAGAATAAAATGACAGTTAAAGACATCTTCAGAAAACAAGTTTAAAAACACAGAGGATATTTACCCACCCTTCATGTAGAGGTAACCGTGAAAATATGGTGGTCCATTTCCATTAAACAGGGTTACTCTGCCATTAGTCACTTCCTCATCAGTGTCCATCATGCCGTCATGTTCATCATCACTGTCTGCATACTGCAACATCACACAACAACATGAATTAGTTTTTGTATAACAACAAATGAACACAACAGTGGTTATAAGTACAGTACATTGTCAGATGTTTTAACAATACTGAGTAAAAATTCAAAAGATTTTCACTGTTCAGCTGTTCATACATATCTGCGTGCACGCGTGTGAGGATGCGTGTGAGTGTGTGTCCTCACAGAGTCAGAGCTGCCTCTGTAGGACTCGATGCTGGCGTTGGTGCAGGTCGACTTCCTCGGGTGCTCCTCGTCCGCCACAGCGGCACTCCCGCGGTTGCTCCCTGATACGGAGCTGTCGTCCCCGGCAGTGACGGACCCTTCCTCCTCCTCCTGGTCATAATCTGACTCTGTATCAGCCGGCATGCTGTAGATAGGCTCCTCGCCGTCGCCGAGGCTCTCCACCATACTCACCTTCCTTTCCGGCTCTGCTTTGCCTCCCTCTCCTGGGGGAGGGGGCGGTGGTGGTGGTGGTGGAGGAGGGGCAGCCGAGCCATCTTCAGGTGGAGGGAGAGGAGGAGGGGGAGGAATTCCAGCTACAGGCACGCCGTCTGCAGGCAGAGGAGAGGGAGGAGGTGGCGCAGGAGGCACTGTCCCCTCTGCAAAAGCAGGCGGGGGAGGAGGAAGGTGAGCAAATATCTCCTGATCCAAAGGAGTGTCTGTCTCAGCAGGAGGAGGGAAGTCAGGGAGAGGGATGCACTCCTCTTCAGCGTGAAACCCCTCGTCCACCTCTTCCTCTTTGGACGGATCTCTGGCAGCACTTGCAGCTTTGGGAGCTTTCGCCTCTGCAGCAGGTTTGGATGCGGATGCTCCCAGAGAAGGATCCACACCTCCAAAGTTCAGGAGGTCAATGAGCTCCGTGGCCTTACGCGACGCCTCCTTCTTCATCCGTTTGAGCTCAGCATCCCGGCGCAGCTGAAGCTCCTGTTTGGAGGACTCACACAGCTGGGACACCTCGTCCTCTCTCTTCTTCTGCAAGCGCTCGATCTCTCGCTCCAGCTGCAGGATCTCCTCCATCTGCCGGGCCTCGTCCTAGAGCGGAGGGAATGGAAATATTTAACAATTTAAACAAACCAAAAATTTTATTTTCAGTCTTAATTCTGTAAATCAAAGGGAGGAGAATGAGCTGCACAATCCCCGGTTAGAATATGAAAAAATCTAAACTTGACGCACTGAAGAAGCAGGATTTTCCTCAGAGGATTTATCTTTTTTCTCATCTCCTTCATTCACTTCCTCCTGCTCCCCGTCGCCTGCCGTCTTCTTCTCTCCCTCCTCTGTCTTCTTCTGTTCCTCCTCCTTCTTCTTCTTCTCCTCTCTGAGTTTTCGAACTAGAGAACGCGCAACCTGACCTCGCCTGTGTCTCTGCAGCACCAGCGCCGCCTTGCGCTGCCTCAAGAACCGTCTGCGTTGGATGTGCTTTCTGAAGTGTTTCTGGAGGGTGACGATGCTGGCACGTACCCGCTTGAAGTGCTTCCTGTAGAAAAAAATGGAAAAACATAAAACAGAAGGACTAGCACACAGTATCTTTTGTAGCTATTAGAGAGGCACAGTCTTGTACATGAATGCCCAAAATGTCATGTCATATTAGGAGGGTCTTACTTGGCAGAGAAAGTAAGTAGGTGGGCTCGAATTATCATGGCAGCTTGGCGTCGGATTTCATCTCTGTCTTTCTCTAAACGCTGCTCCAGAGACTCTTTCATAAACACCTGCAGAACAAAAGGTGGAGTGTTATCTTGAAGACATCTAATGTCGTGTATAGAAAACATATTAAATGACGGATAATGTTTATCATCATTGTTACTAGTGTTGGTGGTTCAAATCATCATATCATCATCATATCTGTCACGATAGCTTTCTAGAGTCTGAAAGGTTGTTGCAAAAACTACTAAATCTTACCTTAGTCTTGCCAAACTGCCACTCTTTCTTGGTTTTGTCATATTTGGTTAGAAGGTCTGTGCTTCTCTTCTTATCATCTACTGCTGCTGGTACCTTGTCTTTCAGAATGATCTTATACCTGGTAGGCAGAAAAGAAGTGTGAGGGACAACAAAAGAGAGAGATGGGTAAAAATTCAGAGACACAGAGATACTCACCGAGAGAAGAAATCTTTGAAAGTTCTGCGGACGGGGAACCCAGCCCGACGGATCTTCACAGTTTCCAACATCCCAGAATACCTCAGCTGGTTCAGGACGACCTCTGGGTCAAACACATTTGGATTCTAAAAGTAAAATAAGAAAGATTATATAACATTAATATATAATGAGGGTGATTGTCATTCAGGCTCTGAGACAGTATCAATGTGAATTTGAGAACCGATAGAGGTGTGAGACAAAAACAGACTTACCTTTTTCATGTTGGGTTTAATGCAGCGAATGAAGAAAGGGTTGGATACACTCAGAGTGGCCATGAGAGCATGGAGGGAGTCCTGAGGAGACAGAGAAAGGAAAAAAAAATGTTTTTCTTTTGCATGCTGTTGAACAAAATGACCATAGTTACTCCTTCAATGATCATTACATGTCCAAAAGAACCTTGAAAAAATAGTTTCTTCAAATAGTTCATCCTCAGCTCTTATGTCTCTATAGGGTTGAAACAATTAGTCATTTACTCTATTTTGCAAATATTTACTATTCCTTGTTTCTTAAAATGTAAGGATTTGCTGCTTTTCTCTGTTTTATATCACTATAAAGTGAATATCTTTATCTTTTACACTGTGTCAAACAAAACAGGAAATTTGAAGATGTGAGTTCTGGGAAAATACGATGGACATTGTCATTAATTTCTTTTTAATTATATTTTTTTTAGACTAAGCACGGAAATGTATCCATAACTATTCTCTCAGCCGCCTGTGGTTTAAACCCTTTGTTGCGAGTTGCATGTTACGTTGGGTCTCTAATAATGTCAAACTGCTTGCATCACTCACCCTGAACTGGGAGCTCACAGTAGGTTTGCGTCTGGCTGTTCCCATCTTCTCCTCATTGTTCCTGCTGCCGACCTTCTCAAATAAGTCATAGATAAAGTCCAGCCTGCAAAGCAGCAGAAATATAATGTATCACACACATGATAAGTGATTTTAGTGGAAATACTGATAATACCGATGAAACTGTAGCTGATTTCTTTTTCTTGAAAAATAAAGACATTTTCAGGAAATGTATCAATATATTGCTAGCAAGAGAGAACTTGACATTTCTTAATGAGATGTGATTTTACAGTTTTGGGGCGATTCAGTTGTCCTCCAAGCCTATCAGACATTGTCAGAAGCACATTTCTGTATATTTAGTTTTTTGGATTATGGTTTTCACCTAAAAACAGTGTATATTAGTCTTTAAAATAAGTAGAATAAATTTGCATCAAGATTCATACCAGCTCAAAAAACTGGGTAAACAGAAGGACATGCAAAGCATGCAAAGCATTTATTTGTTGAATGACTGAATTGACCCTATAACTTAATACACTCTCAGGACTTATTACAGATCCAAACAGCTCTTCATTTAGTGTAACTGAATGTCCTGCCTGCTGTCCTTGAGCATGTTTAGGATGTCGTCTCTGAAGGTGTCTCTGTTCTTCTCCAGGATCCCTCGAACATCATATAGGACCTGACCAAGACAGACAGGTTCATTTTAAATTTCCCAGACTTTCCACATTAACTTATACAGTAGAGCTAACATAAAGTGATGCGGTTATGTATAACACACCTCCCCAGCATAATGTTTGATACCGAACTGATGGTCAGCAAGTCTGGGCTTGACATAGTAAGGGTTTGTCTGTGGAAAACACAAAAGCACAAAAGATTAAATATAATGTGACATTTAATACCAGCACAGCACTATTTTTTAATAATGCATGCAGTTTGTGTGTGAAAATAACCCACAGAGTGTCTGCTGTGCAACTTCTCAAGCAGAGTGAAATCTGTTCCTTTGGGGAATCGACTCTCTTCATTCACCAATGCCAACAAGCCCAGTTTCTAAGAGAGATGGGAAAAAACATCATGTTATGGATTCAGCTTGATGAAATCAGCACCACTTTCTAAGACATCAGTCCAAAATTATTAGATCAGTTTCCAAAGAGCGTCTGAGGCACACATCCAACACAGCTCTTAACAGACAAGAGAAGTATTTTATCTCACTCTGATTGAGAAAAGTATGTTCATACAGGTGCTGAAGTCGTTTTGTTAAAGTGAACATGACTGTTTTTAGCCACCAATTCAACTTCCTGGCCGGATGCTCAGAAGATTTTAAGATTTCGAAACATTTGCTGCACTAACTGACAGTATTACTTCTCTGAACACCGTTTACCCTGCTGAATCAATCAATCAAAATGTATCTTTTCAAAATCCTGGTTCAACCATGTAAAGTATTTTGTAACTTGGTCTTTGAAAAGCACTGTATAAATAAGGTTTATTAGTATCTCCTACCTTTTCTATAAGGTCAAGACACTCTGCATTGTCCATCCAGTCTATGGCATCCCACTGGACACCTTCCCTGTGGAGAGCATACTCAAACCATTATAAATGGAAAACTGGTGTTCAGTATTTATATAACTTCAAATCACTGCACACACTGAACAAACTCAAGATAAAAAAAGATCCTTGGAACCACACAACCTGAATATCTCTTAGAAAGAGAGCATGGTTACATTAATCTGTAAAAATGAATTAAATTAGCATAGGGAAATACAATAATGTATGTTGATGATTTTTCTCTGCAAGTGTATTAACCGCCCTGAGATTGTAGTAGGAAACTGACCTTAATTGAAAACTTATAGGAACAGACAATAGTTGCATACTTGCCTAAAAACGTAAGAACCTTTTTTAGGTTAATCGTTTTGTTCATGTGGTGTTGTATTATACTGTATACGCATTATTGTTTGGACTTAATGCTTTTATTTGATCCATTAAAATACTATTTTAGCTCTATTTTCTACTTGTGAAATTACTACTTACTAAATAACTAGTAATATGCAAGTCTTTGTTTATACAGGTTTGTATAAATATACTGGATCTGGAAGTGCACCTGTTGTACTCTAGCTGCTCCAGGGAGAAGATATGCTTGTTGAAGTACTCCTGAAGTTTCTCGTTGGCGTAGTTGATGTTGAACTGCTCAAACCGATTCACCTGCAAGCAAAGGCACATATCTTATAGTCACATCTGCATCTGGTCTGCTGGTACTTAAACTACAAAACAGCTCCAAGTTCTGACCTCAAAGTTTTCAAAACCAAAGATGTCAAGGATGCCGATGGATTTAAAGTTTTCCTTCCCTTTGACCTTCTGATTGATCTTCAGGATGATCCAGGAGAAACACTGGGAATATAACGCCATCGCCACAGAGTCCCGGGAATCCACGGCCTGTAACAATGAGAAAGAAGACCGTTGGTGTTAGATTGTGTGTGTCAGAAAGAGACAGCGATAGATCAAGAAGGGGGAAATAAATGTGTGTGTATGCGACCTGCTCTATAGTGAGTGGGGAGCATATTTCCTCTCCTCTGAGGATTATGGAGCGCTGAGTCAGGACTTCAGACAGCTGGAAGGCATCCAGGCCCAGCAGCTCACTGGCATTACTGGCCACTGAAAGATGGACAAAGATGTGCTACACTTCTGCAACATATCAATCCAAGTTTTACTTTTTCCTCACTCACATGTGAACTGACCTTGCTTGGTGGTGATCTGGGCTCCTCCTGCAGTCATGAACTCGATGTTTCCCAGCTGTAAGACTCCTGACAGTAGCTTAAACATGTCTCTGATCTCCTCCTCAGTGAACTCTAACACTTTCAGCGCCTCCTACGCAGATAAAAGCACAGTGAGAGAGATCAGGTGCTACCAAGAGAGGAGGTGCTTCTATGCTCAGTGCATCCAGAGGTTTGATAAATGGTGTTGTGAATTTCAACTCCACAAACATTTCTCTGAGCTAGAGCTGCTCTGCAGGCAGAAATCATTTTAACCTCAAGATTCAATGGAAGAAGCCCCCCTTTTTCACCAGAAACTATTAAACGTAGGGACTTCAGTTCAATCAATATTTTATGTTATGAAATTTGCAGGATCAAAATAATTTATCAGCCTGTAAATATCCCCTTAAGGGTTCAAATTAGGTCTTTATATCTATTAGTTTTGTGTTTGTAGTTGAAAAAACACCCACATTCAGATTAGAATTTAGTTTAGTATGCCTTTGCGTTCATAGCTTTGTGTGAATCTGTTCATACCCTGCTGATAAAAGCAACCTCCCAGGCAGAGGTTAAGACATATAGGGCAACACACACAACAAACACAGTAAATGTATTCACACTAACCATAACACTGTTGAAAAGTTCTTTGTCATTCAGGCTCTTGTCCTTCAGACACCCTGATTGGCTGA
This sequence comes from Micropterus dolomieu, assembly GCF_021292245.1. NCBI lineage: Eukaryota > Metazoa > Chordata > Actinopteri > Centrarchiformes > Centrarchidae > Micropterus > Micropterus dolomieu. The sequence continues at coordinate 11,199,753 of NC_060160.1, read as the reverse complement.
GGTAGTGGAACGATTCAGGAGGGTCCTCCAGGAAGTAGAGGCCTGATAGAGGAAATGTATAATGTAAGTATGATATTGGGAGAAGCACACATTAAGATACTTTACTGAACTTACACTATGTAGATGTATGTCTGGAAAAGCTGCAGTAAAATTACACAACATGTATTTACTGTAGATCTTTTTGTATCACCATCTGCGCCCATCTGTTGCAACTGTATTATGAATACTTTCAAACAGTAACATCAAACCAAAAAAACAAAGATTTTTTAAAAAGACACTATTGATATTTGAATATTCTTTATATTCTTTTTTCTCACTTTTATGCTCCTTGTTAGCTCCTGCCAGTAGAGCATAGAAGATGTGGTAATTTCGTTCTCCAGGGTTTTGTCGTACCACTCGGTTCTATAGCAAAAATCAATGCAGCAAAGCAACTATTAATATTTCATTCTGACTCACAATGTAAAACTGACAAGCAAGTCGTAATTAATTTTAGCTTGATATAATCGGGCTGCAGACATGGACTTGGTTACCTTTTCCAGTAAATCTGAGAGGTAGAGAGTCAAGGAAACAAACCTGAGTAATTCACAAATATACTCCTTTCGCAAACCTTCTTATTCAGCAAAAGCACATACAATAATAATACAATAATAAAAGCACATACAAGCTCTGGTACATTTGATATAAATACACTTATTTTGTATATAAATACAGGATACAATCAATGACGCAGCCTCCTTGGATGTTGCCGACTTCAGAGAAGTGAAGTTGGATGAATTTCCCAAAGCGACTGGAGTTGTTGTTATAAACAGTCTTAGCATTACCAAATGCTTCCATGATCGGGCTGCACAGAGAGAAAACTGCAGTTATCCGTGTGTGTATGTATATATATATATATATATATATATATATATATATATATATACATATGTGGAAAAGGAAGCAGCAATGCCCTGCTTCATGTTAAGATAGTTACACACAGCTACAAGTGCTCAATACAAACTCTGGTTGCTTGCTTACTGGCTAATTGGCACTTTGGTAGTAATCAGAGCTGTAGACTTGAGGCTTGAGATATGGGTTTAAATGACTCTCTAAGGCTTGACTTGACTTGGAAAACAAAATCTTTCAAGTCTTGCTAAAATCCTTGAACTATAAAAAAAAAAAAAAAAAATTAAACCTTGCATGGGTCCACACCTTGAATATGTAATTATTAGAGCAATGCTGTAATGAATGGACATGATCTCAACAAAAACGCTGCAAAAATTAGACAACAAGCAAAAATTCCAAACATTTGATGGTACCGGCACCTAAAACGTGCTTTTCTCTGTTTTATATTACCATAAACTTACTATCTTTGTGTTTTTACCGTTAAATGGTCAGAACAAGCTCCTTGGAAATAAAATTTTTTAATACTATTTCACAGAGCAAACCATTAATCGAGAAAATAATAAGCAGGTTAGTTAGTTGCAGACAGCGTTCAGAGGACTTGACTTTGAAGACCCATGACTAGACTTACTTCTTCCTTAAAGATCTGAGCCTTCCTAGCATCTAATTTCAGGAAAGTCCTTGAAATCTTCAAACCAGACCTGGACTTGTCCCAAACAGCTCTGGCATAAATAGTAAAGGAGCAGGAAGGTGTTTCTTCTTCATTTTGCTACTTTGTACCTGCTTTGTACGATGGCCTGCTCCACTCGTGTACTTTTCTCAGATGGTGGAGTCCCGGCTGAATTTTGGCTCATCATCGAAAGGAACTGAAGCAACAGTTTAGTGCTCTCAGTTTTCCCTGCCCCTGATTCACCACTGGAGTACACACACATACATACACATTTAATTAAATACATTGTGACCTTCTCTGACATTCCCATGTCTCAAACTGGTCTTGATGTCTCATTGATATTGGGGTTTGATAGCTTCACAGATATTGCATTAGCCCCTAATTTATCTCAAGCAGGATATCAAGTGAGATAAAGCCTGAGTATAATTGAATGCACGATGAGATCCCTGATCCTACAACCAGATCAAGGCAGCTTGCCAAGCCGGCCAGGAGCCAGTTAACCATCTTCATCTAGTGGGTTTTTCTTATTGGTGGAGGGATGCCATTCATTTTCACCACTAAGGCAGATGCAACCTCTGTTCCATCCTCTAGCCCTTAATCATCTGACAAAACCTATTGTTTAGGATTGACTCGTTGAACTCAATCTTTGCTCAGTCTCTCTCCCCAAACAGCCAATGAAATCAATATGTCTGAAACGTGGTGACCCTAGCCTACGTCCTTTAGCCTTTTTCATTGGGTATAATTGGCTCTAAGTACAAACAGGACTATTAATATAAATATATTCATGCAATATAAGTGCTCTGTATTCAGCAGTGCTCTGTATTCATGATGTAAGGGAGACAAGGTTTCTGTAACATTATAATAATTTGCCTTGGCTGTTGGTTGTGGGCACAATCTTGGGATAAGTGTTAATTGCATCTCCCTATTTTTGAGAGAAGCAGAAATTTAGAGACATCCAAGACCTGAGCGAGGACATTTTGGGAATTATTACTTATTCGCTGGTGTATTTTAGAGGGAAACCGATATATTTCATTACTAACATAGCCTCCTCCATGTTTGAAACTCACCTGATGAGGACACACTGACTGTCGTGGCGTTTCCAGATGCAGCGGTAACACTCATTGGCCACGGCAAAGATGTGCGGAGGGAGCTCCCCTAGGTGGTGCTTGGAGTACAGGTCCACCCTCTCGGGGTCATACATACCTGGGATCTGCTTGTAGGGGTTGACAGCTGCCAGGATGCTGCCGATATTAGTCTGAAACAGTCAAGAAGCAACATTTCAGGTTGTGTTTCTGTATCACTTTTTAGCCTTAGGTATCTTTTCTTTTTGTTTATTTGCTTCTTTACTTATCTTTTGCTGCCATTTGTTTCCACTTCTCTCTGTTTCAAATATACAGATAAATAAACATGCACCCATACACTTAAAAGCACTGAAAAACATATCCAGACAACAAACTCTCAGGAACACATACAGTACATTTATAGCAGCCTGGACTGGAGGATAAGGGAACACAGCAGGGTGGGGATCTGACAGCAGGCTAGATTTAAATTTTGAACTGTTTGTGCTGAAACTGTGACCTTGCTTTCCATTCATCTGCACTAAAAAGCTCACGTCAGCATGCCTTCTATCGTGTCATATTACCCTGTCTGTGCATTTTGTGTACTACACCCCTATAAAACTGTGCTGAAGGACACATACAGACATAAATGCATGAGCATACAGTGACACAGAAAGCTGGCCCACACAGGGTAAATTTTTATGATCAGCTTAAGGGAAATCCGTGTATGGACAATATTTCATCATCTAGATTGGTCACACCCGACAAAGCTGTTATTGGTCCATTGTCCGGTAATCTGTCAGGTTTTTCAGACTTTTAACTCATCATAACCGTGATCCCCGCGACCCTGTACGCAGGATAAGCGGTTGACGATGGATGGATGGATGGATGGATGGATAACCGTGATCAAGATGTACTAGTTTTTGGCCTTTATCATAATTAATTAATCTCAATATCCATTTTACAACCACAAACAGAGATTTTTGAGAGATTATTGTCTTTTCAATGGTCATGGTCATGGGTGGGTAATTTTATGGACATTAGCTCAACACATCTGTACAATATATGCAGTTACACATCAACAAATTAATACAACAATTCATTTTGCTTGTAATTATTGAATCAATTATTGAATCTGATACTGCAATGTCTGCAATGATTTACTGTGCATTCATGCCTGTACACAAAACTAGAATCATGCATCTGCGTATTTTTTACTCTTTTTTTTGTCATTTTAGTGTGTTGCCTTTCAAGAAAGTATGTTTGAAATACAGCGTTACAGTTTATTATTTTATCTCATTGATAACAGCCTCACTGTTATGTGTTTGCTTTGTAATGTTTGCTTTCTTTACACTGTGATACTCTAATACAAAGTGAACATTTTCTATGGCCTCTGCTTCACATTAAAAGTGTTCAACTGGCAAAACTGGGTGGCTTGGTAGTTATAGGAAACACAGTGTATTTGTATTTGGGTAGTGCTGACCTCAACTGTTCAAAATGCATCTCCAAAATACAATGGCCATTTTCCACCAGTTTTTTCTCCGTTGTTTGGAATGTGTGTAGCGTGAAATTAGATTGGTTGCAATTATTATTGACAGACATTATTATTAAAACTATAAACGTAATGTACACACACATTTGGCCACATACATAATGCACTCTCACACATACTTACAAACACACGGGCACATGTGTCTATCTGAATGCACTTACATAGATGTTATCCTTCTGGTAGCGCTGGTACAGGTTGTGCATGATGGCGGCCTCATGCAGCTCAGCTAGTGCTGACATGTCCTCCACCCCATCGATGCTGGACTGGTGCATAGCATACACCCGCTCCCTGGTGACCTCCGCCTGCTGCAAGTACAACACCTGAAAGACAATGAGACATATACAGTCACTTATCGTCCCTCGTTTTTTACATGAGTTTTACTGTAGTGAAATGTTGTGCTTTGGTTGTTTTTGTGCGTACCCAATATTACCACAGCCTGCAACATCTATTTCCCATCATGATTTTCAATAATCTTGAGAAAACCCCAGAACTTTTGTCATAATTTGACTGTAAATAGCAAAGCAAAGCAATATCCCTCTGTCAAATTAAAACAACGCTAATGCAAATCAACCACAAATCTGTTCAGACTGTAACCTGTCTTCAACCTTAACCTTGGAAACAACAATTTGACAATTTGGTGTTCAGGAAGATGACAATTGTTTTGGGAAATCTGTTTATTCGCTTTCTTACAGAGAATTAGATGAGAAGACGGATAACATCAGTCACATCAGACCATTTAAATATGAAGCTACAGCTAACAGCCAGTTAGCTTAGCTTAGCATCAGCCAGAACAAACCCTCCATAAAACCACTACTTGTTGTCACTAAATGAGATTTTTCATAGTGATATGCCATGTTAATTAGTGAGCTTTAGAGTTGGTCGTAGGTGGATTTTCTTTGGACATAACCAAGGTAGCTGTTTCTCCTTGTTTCCTAGCTGGCATGGATCATTATATATTATTATTATATCATTATATCTGTACAAGAAACTAAATGTTACAATGGAGTCTTGTCGTCACTTGAAGTTGCTAGGCCAAGAAATAGTCCTGCACAAAATAGTGTATAACCATACCTTAGGAAAGAGCCAGGCTAGCTGTTTCCAGTCTTTATGCTAAGCTAAGCTATCCGCCTGCTGGCTGTAGCTTTACATTCATCGTACAGACATGAGAGTGGCATCAATGTTCTCATACAAGCAAATAAACATATTTCCCAAAATTTTAGTGTTTTAAAAAGGTGTTTCCTAGTACACACACACGGAAACTAAGCAATGCGCTGTTTTGTATTACACTAAAGATGGACTGCATTGTATTGTGTATTATGCTGGTGTTAATTTGCCTTGTGTATGCTCAAGGGCAAATGAAAAAACAATACTTTCAGTCAAACCTCTTCATTCTGAGGTAAATATAATACCTTCAGTTGTCAAGCTGGTAATGATGACTATTGGATAATAAAGGTATCTTGTTAAGAGCACATACGAAAAAAGATGTGCAAGGTCCATTATTAGCATCAGCAGGCTAATTGTGATGCAACATGACGAAAAACCATATGATCTGAGCCAGACCCCCATCTCATTTATGTCATCCATTACCATGGAAACTGGAGAGCATGGGACAAGACGGGTGGGGAACCCAGGCTGTGGGAGGGGAAGAAGAAAAGGAAAAAGGACAGAAGCAGAGAAGAAGAGAGAGAGTAACAGATCTGATGTGGCAGGACCTGACAGGTAAAAGCAGCTCGGTGTGTATTCATGTCAGGCACACACATGCTGCTACAATGATCCCTCTCTTTCTTTCTTGCATTCAGTCCACACACATCGGGATGGGAGATAATTGTCTTTCTATTTCAGCATAAAGGTCATTCATTCACTCCAGCAAAATCAACTTGTCTAAGAATAGAAACCACGGCTTTTACAATACTAGGTTGTTAATATGCCAGATTAGTCTCCCAGCCAGCCTCCACCCTGTGTATGTGTGTGCGTGAGTGTGTGTGTTGCTGTAACAGATGTGTTGGAAGTCTGTATAGAGTGGCAGAGGGGCACGCTGTAGGCGTTCAGACATCTTGTTCTTAAATAAATCTATTTCACTCCACTAACACTGTCTTCCACTGCACACAGCTGTTGCATTCAGGAAAACAAAGAACAAACTCACAGCGGTATCATCGTTTGCCAACGTTTCTGCAACTAAAATGTTGTTTATGGCCTACAACTAGAAGCCGGTGTGTTACATGCTGCGTTTTATGCATTTGTCGTCTTCTTTCTCATGTTTTGTAAAAGTATAGACGTCTTTTGATACTTTGCTGGTAACTGATGATGAAGGTCTAACCAATCAAGTCACTAACCTTTCCCCACTCGCTTAGCTGTGATGAAATGACCCAATTATCCCTCGTCCTCCATTAGACAGAGCATAACTGATGTAAGGGTCAGGGCTAAAAGCTAACCATCTTCAGTATGACCCTTTCCACTTGACTCTTTGTCTTCATCGTAAGCAACCATGGGTCAAGAACAGTTACATACCAACAAACAATCACTTGCTAGTTCCCCTCAGCTCTAAACTTTGTTGGAACTAGCTTTAAAGTTGATGTCAATGTTGTGCTCACAGCTTGTTTCCATTATCCCCATGTAGCCAATGCATACATGTTGCATGATGCATGTGTAATTAATTTATCTTTCCTGCTACCCTCAACCTTAATGTTGAGTTGATGTCACCGGCAACTTTTACTTCTGTGTATGTGTGTTTGTGTGTATGGCTATGTTCTTTTTAGTGGTGTGCACGAGAGACGCGCTTGTCCGAGTGATGAGATGTATTTACATGCCTGTTAGTCATGGCTCGGACTGCTGTACACATACAGTCATATTGACTGTTTTACAACTAGACCGGGGTGTATTTCTGTGTTTGTAAGAACAGAAAGACGAAAAGTCCTTCAAATTATATCCAAGTCCATTAGTTTTAGATAAGGCTTTTCTCTCATCCCTATTTCTTTACTTTCTCACCCTATTAAATCTCCCACTGCCTCCATGGCTTCATACATATCCTCTAACATCCCTTCTCTGTCTCTCTAATTTCCCTTTCCCTTTGTATGTCACTTCTCTTTTATCGCTTCCCCCTCTGTTATTAGCCTCTGTTTTTGCTCTCTGTTCTTTCAAGCTCTTCCTCCCTCACATCTTCATTAATTTACCCAGTTTCTCTTCTGCCTGCCTCGCACTATATTTCCTACATTTCAACCTCCAACAACCTCATCTTTCTCCCTCCATTTTTCCTCTTCTGCTCTTCATTCCTGAAACCTCCATACTTAGATGGGTCCCTTCAGTTCAGTTTTCTTTCTGGTCTGTCTCTCCCTCTGTCTATCTAATGTACATGGATCCCTGAGTGCTCACTCACAAAGACTCACTTAATTCCTAAATGGCTCAATCTGGGACCCCTGCCTGTAATTGAAGGCTTGCTGAGAGCCATTTCAATCACAAAGTCAAGCATGTCTTTGCAATCCAGGGTAAATTATAGTGGAGCAGAAGATAAGGATTCACACACACACACCACATCAGGACACATGCTGAAGGGATGAAGGACACTGGGATGACTGAAATGGAGGCCTGGGTCTTAGTTTTCAAAATTCACCTCCACTCGTCTCCTTTCCTTCTAATACTGTTATGATGCTTGGTGCCAGGGAATAACCAGTTGTTGGAAATCACAAATCAATTTATATATTTCCTTCCTTTTAACATTACTCTAATTGTAAAGTACTTGTTGAATTGGTCATGTGTGTAGAATCGCATCAGGAGGGGATCTCTTCATGTCCAGTATGGCCAAGAGGAACACTTACAGCAACCAGTAATGGTTTTAATGTACAAAAGGCACAAGGTTTTATAAGACAGATTTGAAAACATGTGAACGTACAAAACTATGTATCCTAATACACAGATTAAAGGGATTTAGTATTGATCTTTCATAATGTTGGGGGACTTGTAAGAGACCAATTTTAAAAAGAATGCGCAAAATCAATCCAGCACAGACGAAGTTTCTCTGACTTTTAGTGCCTTGAATGAAAAACATTGTATCTGACATCTCCCATAGACCTTTCCTTCATGATACATGCCTATGGTTATTTTCTCAGTCTTTAAAATTCCCTACAGAAACACAGAAGACATTAAACAAAAGGTTTTTACAGGCTGAGTAGTGCTCCTCATGATGGGCAAACTGAATTTGACATGTAAAATCTGTGGAAAAAATTAAAGGAAGATCTATCTCCAAAGGTGGTCTTTCTGGAGGGGAAAGCACATCAGTGCCTGGGCTACAAATTCTGGGTTTTACAATTTTTTCTCATGCCAAAGCTGCTTTCAAATATAAAGGCCTTGAACAGCAGATAAAACAGAGGTGTTTAGGGAAAACCACTTGGGACAACGAAGATGCATATGATTCATAAAATTGAGATGCCACAAAGTGAGAAAGTATGTCAGTGACTGAAATAAAATGCAGCTGAAGTGGCCCTCTGGTGGGATTTACTGTAACACACATTCTGTGCATGGCTTCATGGTGCACTTTAACACACACACAAAGGACACATATACACACACAATAAGTTTGACAACGCAGATAGTCTAAAATGGGATACCTCATATTCAATAATTCATAATTAGAGAGAGGAACAGAAGAAAGACATAGAATTAGTGAGGTGGGGGGAGTGACATACAGTAGACTGACAGAGAGAGAGAGAGATAGATTAAGAGTAATGTAGAAGTAGAACATGGTTAACCAACTCTGATGTGACTTCAGTGTAATCTTACACTTCTCTTACTAGGACATGAAGTAGAGAAGAGGAAGTGGCTTAAATGATAAGGCTGGTGTTATTCTGTATTTTTCTTATTGCCAAAAAATTCCATCAAAAGACCAAAACCAGCAAAGCATTAGTCTCTTAATACTTTCTGACATTGCTACCATGTCTGTGGCACTTAACCCAAAGCCCATACATTACCGAAAATGTAAATCTTTAAAAATTGGTTGCAAATATTGTTTCACTTTTTTTTAAATGTAATTTCCTAAAACGGCTGGGCATTGTTGTTATAGGCAAACACAACATGAGTAAATTCTGCATTTGTTGATGACTATTTTCAGCTGTGAAATAATACACATCTGATACACTTGCGAGTATTTACAGCAGGACAACGGTGTATATATCTCGGATTTACCCATTTTCATGGTAATGAAGGTCTATTGGGATGTCCGTCCGTCCGTCTCCCACTTTGGTCCAGACTGAAATAAACTATTGGATGAATTGCCATGACATTTTGGGAAGACATTCATGGGCCCCAGAGGATGAATCTCTGGTGAACTTTGAAACTTAGTATCCTGTTGTTAGCATTAAGCTCTATGAACCACTGTGCCAAATAATCTCACAGAGCATGGCCGTAGACTTAGTTGTGTTGAATAACGATAGAGCACAGAGGAATACTTAGCAATACTTGTTGGTAGGATTTGTTGACACTAATTACTCTCTCAGACACACATTCTGCTTCTTCCTTTCATAACTTTCTGTTGCTTCTCTTTTCCAGGATAATTGCTTCATTCTTAACCTGTTTTTGCTAATTTTAACACACGTTCACAGACATACAGTGCATGGAGTAGTCTTCCTGTAAGGGCCCTCTGATGTCTAAAGCTTTACTTTCCATGATTCCATGATTCAGGAGCAGAGCCAGGGGAGACAAGACCTATTCATCTGACTTCACATATTAGCAGCAGCCAGAGTGAGGAGAGGGGGCGAGAGAGATGAGAGAGATGAGAGAGAGTGCGCTATGGGCACAGTGACCTATATATTCTGCAGATCTCTTTGCAAGATACAGCATCACGCTGTACTGTAAGCACCTGCAGCTCTCCTCACTGACCTTGGATCAGATATGTCAGACCTCCATGGGTCAGATTAGGATTGGGGAAAATTGAGGAAGTATTTTGTGTAATCTGACCCTTCAGAGAAGAGTATATAAGAGGCAAATGGAGCAGCTGCAGACAGTGGTGCTGGGCAAGTCACTTTATCTTCATCCAAAGTGTTATAGTGAGCTCTTTTGCTACAGAAGCCAGGTTACTAATTTGCTCATGTGCAGGGTTATACAGGGAATTATCAAAGGCAAAAGTGATGTATAATCAGTATGTATATTTCAAAATAAACCTCAGAAATCTGAAACAGATTTCTGAATTGGAGCCTTCAATCAAAGCAAATTTCCTCATCATAAAGTTACGTGAAATCATTCACATTAAATTTGTTCAAATAAGAAGGAGAAAATGCTCAAATCAAGCTAAATTGTCATTCAACATAATATTGTTGCCTCTCACTTCCCTCAGTGCTGCGTGTGTGCAGTGTAAAATTATTTCCAAACCTCTACAAGAGCATCCTTCCCCTTAAATTGTTCTTTCTTTTACCACCAATCTTGGTAAATTGGATTGATAAAAGGATGTTAACAACAACCTTTAACTCTGTTTATTCCTTCTCTGCCCAACAGCACCAATTCAGCACTGGGGTGTCTAACACCTTCCATATATCATCATCCTTTAGGATTTGGCAACGCACATCCCACCCCAAAAGGGATCTCTGCTTCATTTTCCACAGAAAAGGGACACTGCAGAGAGACAGGGAAGGTGAGACAGACAGAAAGCAAGAGACAGATAGGGAGATGTGTGTGCGTGTTTGCATATCATTGTTTTGGTGCACTAGTTTGACGAAGTGAAGTTAATCTCATTATGTGATACTAAGCGAGTGGGTAACTACAGGTTCCTCAGAGGGTTAGAAATATGAAACTCTGAAGAGGAATATGGATAAGGAGATCACACAGCAACATCAGCTTGTTTCTGTGCCAAATCAGACCAAACTAGTCATTCCAGCACTTTTCATCAGGCGCATTTCACAGTGTAGTTTCTGTGTGTGCATTTGTGTGTGTGCACAAGGAGTAAGGCATCCCTGCAGCATGTTCTGTGCTCGCGTGAGCTCTCGCTGCAGCTTTCACGCTAGCTATTGAAATCCAGGTCACATAACACACACTGTCCATAACTCAATACTAACGTAACCTGCGTGTGTGCATGTTTGTGTGTGTGTGTACTGTTTAGGGATACAGGTGCGTGCGTGCGTGCGTGTTATATTCTTTTTTTATACATATTTTCCCATGTGCAATACATTCCTCTGTGGCCATATATGTGTATCCAATGGAGGTATACACTGGGACATCACAATTACAGCATATGTAAGGAGGAGCCTGATGTGACCTCTGAGACTGTATCCATGGCAACCAGTCTAGTAAGACCTCTGTCAGGCACAGAACTGCCTACACATGTCTCATTATAAATGGGTTAATAAGAGGTTGGAAATATAAACTTTCATATAAAGACCAAATGTCTAAACTCAAAAGATATTCAGGTAACTATTCAGGTAAGTTAAAGCAATTCTTCACATTTGAGAAGCTTGAACCTAAGAATGTTTGGCATATTTGTTTTAAAAATGGCTGAAACAGTTAATCGATCGAAAAGTTGTCAATGTCAATCAATATCGCAAAAAACATTTTATAAGCCAGTAAGAGCTCTGTCCTACCTCTAGTTTGTATTGTCATTATTTTAGGATGTCTGTACTCACAGAATGATGTGCACAGTTTAAAAGTAGAAATGCAGTTCCTTCACTTTGAAAGGAAGTTGAAATGGTTCAGACATCTGTTGAGAAGACCTCCTGGAGGCCCCCCTTTGGAGACCCCAGAGCACACCCAGAGGAAGGATTACTTAACCTTCTTGTGTTGCCTGACAAATAAATCAATCATCAGCCAACATATTGGCAAAGTTTGTCCAGTGGAAAGCACATACAAGTTTTCAACTATATTTTTCAACAATAAAATGTCTGGCTCAGTACATATCTTAGTCACATTACCAAGGAACTCAAAGAAAAGCTAGAAGATGTGGCTGGATGAGGATGTCTGTGCTACTTGCTGCCACTGCACCCCAGGTTATGGAAAATGGATGAACCAATGGATGGATGGATCACAGACAGAAGTCTACACAAAAGCTGGAGACTTGTGGCTTGGGCTTGGTTCTTGAGATTATTGTACAAATGTGACTCAACTTGGACTCAAGTTGACTGCAAAAAGCTTGACATCAGATCAATAAAAATTGAAAATCACCACGCTGCTGTGCATTTAACTCACATAGAGATGCTTTGATGCATGTACAAGTATTGTTGGGAATTTGGCCATTGTGCTATTGTAATTAGCAGACTAACATAGAGACTTGCTTTTGATTTGCAAGTCAAGTATCAAAGACTAGAGACTTGACTTGGACTCAACCTTAAAGACTTGAGACTTGAGATTTGACAGGCTTTTTATACCATCAAATAAGCAACACACATCTAACCTTTGTGAAATGACAACGGCTGAGGTTGACATTTTGCAGCTTATTTTTTGATTGGCACTTTGCACTGTTACTTCTATAACATTGCTGTGGTAACAAAACAAAATCAAAAGATCAGTCAGCGTGTAGTCACAAATGACTGACATGAGATGACAGAATAGAAGACGTAAAACAAGTAACATTAGCCTACCACTCCAAATATCTACCATAAGCTTAAATTGACTCTTTCATAAAGATTCACAAGCTGAGTAAAAACGACAATGAATGATGTAAAGGCTTGCACATATACCCCTGGTAGTTGCGAGCTGAGCTGATTTGAAGGTTTGTAGTTTTGCAGCCACAGCATTTGTAACCCAGAATTAGTAATGTAGTGAGCTGGGTCAGGGTGTGTAGATTACAGAACAAGAGTGACATGGCAGCTGCAAAGAGAATATGAAAATGTTTCTGGGATTCACTTGGCTCTTTGGACACTGACAATTAAAAATGTATTTTTTTTACAAGATCAACAGAACCAGGGGCAGAGCAACAGGGAGTGATGGGAAGACCTGGGACTGTTTGCATGGGTTAGATCATGTTGTAACAGGGTAAAGTCCCCCATCCTGCTGATTCTCTATCAAATATTCACGACCTCCTGCAGAGCTAACAGTTAAACACCAACAGCTAGTAGAGAGGGAGGGCAGAGGGAGGAAGGGAGCACTGGATGGGGGTTGGGGAGGTTAAGGGCATTCATAATCCAGAGCAAAGAGAAAGCCTGCTTCTATAACCCATCCTCTATTTTGGGAAATGCCTGTCTGCCCCTGCTGTGTCCCTGAACAAGAGCAGCAAGACAGCTACATCAAAAGACATTGCTTTTAGAGCCGCATTTGGCCATTTTATGTCTTAAAGGCCACAAAACATGAATTCATTGTACATGAAAAAAGAGAGAGTAGATGTGGCTGTTGTTTGGGGGTATAAAGTGTGGATGGAGGCTCTTTAAGTTAGGCTAAAGAACCAAGTGTATTATTAGCGCCATCTAAACGCTGCCAACTGGAGCGCATGGATGTGTTTGTGTGTGTGCCAAACACATCAAGCCATAAAAAAACATGGAATCCAAAGAGCAACGTGTGCATGTCCTCGCTCTGATAGAGATTAGATGAGAACACGCACGCACGCATGCACACACACACACACACACTCATAATGAGATTTAAACATTCAATTCCATTATTTTGGCAGGGGGTATGGTGTTAAAGGACTGGGGCAGGCAACACTGACATCTGACATCCTGAGACGAACATGTGCATTTGTGCTCCCATAATGCTCTCTATCTATTCTACTTCTCCTCTGGAAGGCTGAATGTGTGTCAGAGATGAATTTTGCATATGTATGAGGAAGAAGAGGAGGAGGAAGGAAAGAACTGGGGCAGGAAAGTGGAGCAACATCACCTGGAGTTTCTATTGATTCACACAGGAGAGGATGAACCTTTATCTGAAAATGAATGCACTGTCCAGTTGACACATTACAAGCATTTTTTGCAGCTTTCGCTCAGCATTTCTTTAATGCTGACACTGTTTACTCCTCTGTCTAATGTAATGTGTTTTGAGTCCATACAGTGTTTCCTTCTATTTATACTGTACAAACGAAAAAAATTCCAGATCCAGTTTTAATGAAAAACCTGTGTAATTGACATGACACTAATGTCCCCAGTTCGAAATCAGCTGGGGGACTAGGGATAGGCGGATCAATACTGCTTCAAGCTACTCATTTGGTATCAATTCCATTAAAAAAATATAAATAATAAAATACATATATAAATACAAAACCTGGGTGGCTGCATCACTTTGAAATGGTTTCATTACTTTTGTGTAATGTTTGCGTCAATGATCAGCCCTGACATGTTTTAGCTGGCCTGTGTCACATGACTGTGGAAACCTATGTGACATGAGAACCTGCACAGTCGCACACTTCTGCATTAAAACCTGTGAGAGAATGGCAGAAAGGAAACGTGTGGTGTGGTGACATGTAGATAAAAATATAACAAGAGGCGCTATTTGTGGCATTAAAGTGCCACATATAGTATATATAGTTGTATATAGTTGGTATTGTAATATATTTTATTCATATTTGTGTTATAATGTTCTTTTCTTCTTTTATTGTTATTTACTAGTATTTGTAATAAATGTGTTATTAATTGGTAGATTTTATCAGGTGATTTGCCTGTATGTGTAATCATCTTTTTGTTCCAAAAATGACAGGTATCGGTTTTAGTGTCGTTAAAATTGTAACAAAATTCACCCATCCTTCCTGGGGACGTTGAAGGCTACCCGCTAAACGTGGAAGATCTGAATCAGTCGAGAAGGCCCTGAGCCGACTCTCTTTTTGTCAGTTGGATCACTTTTTTTTAACTTCATGTGTGTACACAGAGCAACGCAGAAGCACCAGCATGGCAGGCTGTAAACTTTTACAAACTGAATATTTTCTCTAAAACTATAAAACTAACTATATAGGAAACAGAAAGGCAGGGCAAATTCTTTCTGTTCACTGTTGAATGTTAGCAAAGTCAGCTGAACTACTTTTGAACCAGACGCTGGTACAACCTCCTCTACTGTTCAGTGTGATTGACTCTTCAGCCGACAGCGCTGTCAGCAGCCAAGCAGCAGAGGAGCTCTATGGTGCGCTAGGATTGTATGCCTCAAGTATGACTAGAAAGCACACTTTTAATTTCTTTGACTGTGTGAAAATCTGATGTTTTCACATCACAGATGACGAACAAAGGCCTTACAGGTGTCAAATGTCTTACAGGTAAAACGTGACACATGAAGGCGGTTATAGGTGGTGAGTACATTACAGCCTTAGGACCTTTGTTGCAGGTCGTTCCCCTCTCTCTCTCTCTCTCTCTCTCCCCCCTCATTCGCTGGCATCTCTCTACTGTCAACTCTATAACAATGGTAAAAACTGTGTAATTAAAGTAATATGTAAATCATCATCCCTGTATGCTCATGCAAACTTTAGCAGTATTATAAATATTCACCAAAAATATTACATAGACATTAATGTCCATATTTTCAAGAAAACAGTCTTTATTTAACAAAGTAAAAACTGGGTGTTGTCCTCCTATAGCTACTACACCAATCAACCTGTGTCTTTATCTAATAAATAATTTAGATTATTAATAGATTATTCTATCTACCCAGTAATTACAAATTATATATTCATTATAGTCCACATACAACAATCATATCTTATATCTCATATTTCCAGGTCTCTTGGGTCTCAGTTCAATCTAGTTCTACCTGTACAGTTAGGTTTACAGTGACCCTTCGCTAAGCCCCGCCCCCCTTAGTTGCTGTCGCTAAGTCCGAAAAACTGTCGGCGCTGTCTATTACTGCAATCCCCGGAGAAATATTGTTGAAATTGTTGGAAAAACCGATCTCAGAAAGAAGCAGACAGTTTTGCCGTTGCATTATACATTTGAAGGTTGTGTTCAGGCTGTCAAACTGACTGAAACGGACGTGAAAAAAATGAAAGATAGAAGCTAAAACCTACCAATCACACAGTACAAGTGAACCACCGCATTCCCCGACGATTGAGACAAAAGACAACGATATGAACGATCAACACTGTTCCTGTAAAGCTGGGTAGGCCTCTATTCAATATTACAATCATTAAAAAGCAGAACAGTAGGGCTTTATTACGTTACATACAGTAGGAAGTTAGCTAGCGTTAGCTAACTAACATTACATAATGAAAAATCCACAGCTGACATTTTTCTGGATATGTTGTTTGAAACATGAATAAATCGTACTTCTCCTATCAGCCTAGCTAGCTGCTGTAACTATTACAAGTGCCCCAGGAACAGCGTTTGACCATTTCTTGAAAAAAAGTACAGACAAAAAAAGCTAGAAAACAACTCTTTTTGCATTAGAGTCAATGGACCATGAAAGTGTCGGACCTCAGTTAGAGCGAGTCCTATACTGCGCTGTGATTGGCCAGCTGTGTATTCGGGCCATGGCTTAGCGAAGGGTCAATAACCTACACAAGATTGTGTAAGCTGTGAATTACTTTGTCGTAAATGAATACTTGACCAGAACAGACAAACATGAGCAGAAGGGCTGAACGATTTAGGGAAATAATCTAATAGCAATTTTTTTGCCAGATATTGCGATTACAATTCGATGCGATTTTTTTTTGTTTTTTAAGTTTAGCTAAAGTTGAATATTCACTGCAAGTCTATTTTTGACGGAACCCGCGTCAAACAGCACAGAGCAGATAAACCGGGCAGGAAGTCAGACACAGAACAGCATAGAGAATCCAGTCGATTTTCAAAATAAAACACCCTGCACACTCCCGATGGTTAGCAAGTTTGTCACATAAGGATGACAACAGAATGAATAAATTTTAACCAGCGTCTTTGCGGTTAGCTAATTGCGTTCTTTCAAATCGCAATTTTTATTTGAAAACTATTAATAACTCAGCCCTAATGAGCAGTTTGAGTATGTATGTATGTATGTATGTGTGTATGTGTGTGTGTGTCTGTGTGCGCACATTTCTTACCTCTCCATAGTCGGTTGTGACGACAAGGGTTCCATCTCCACATGAGTTGACTGTGGCGGGAACCAGCTGCTCCTTCTCTCTGACCCAAACACGGGCCCCCTGGATCATAAACACACACAAAGACTGAGGTTAAGCAGTGCAACCAGTAAGATTGGTGTGTGTGGTTGTGTGTGTGTGTGTGTGTGTATGTGGGGGGGATTTGGTTACGTATAAAGTAATGAACCCCTAGTGACCAGAGTAGAGGTCTTCAGAGCTACTTGTCTGTCTTTTCCAGGTGACTGATGATTTATAGTGGTGCTCTACATGTGTGTCACAGTCAATTGCTAATGTACAATACAACAGACAGCAGTCTCTGTGGACAGCAGCCAAGGATATCTTAACATAGTTTAAAATACAGATTATCTCCTTGTGCTTTTAGATCTAAACTGATAGTTTCTCGCTGATATATCATAATGATTACGTATGATAATACGTCTTCTGGTAAGTGGCAATGCACAATGACTTTTCCAATTGATGTAAAATGAAATAACACTTAAGATCAACGCAAAGAAAAGCACAATGTCAAGGTTAACACACAATTTTTTTGACATGGCATTTGGAGGGATTGTGTCTGACCATTGCTATAACTTTTTTCGAAACCGGCAATCCAACATTCACACCCACTTCACACCATTGTGGGAAAGCTATAAACACTATGAATGACTTTCAGGAGAGACCATCTGAAGATGTGTACTGTTGGTACTGTTATCCTCATAGCCTTCCAGTGTGGTCATTTGGAAGAAACTTTAAACACAACACAACTAGTTCTGTTCGAGCAAATCCTGACCTTTGACTTTTTACCTACAACACGCAACACAGTTTGTATGTATGATGGGTGTGCATGGGTGCACAGACAGATGTCACAGATGTGTTTAATGAGAGCCAAAGACGGTAACATCTGGACTTTCTACCAAGGTGAAGCAACAATGCGTGTGTGGTGTGTGTGTGTGTGGTTGACTCAGGGTCAGAGGAAGTGTGCCCTTGCTGGACCTTTCCACACAGACAAAGCCCTCTTTCACAAAGTCGCTGACCTCTGATCTTAAGCCCTTAAAAGGGGGCACAGCATCACAGATGAGGGAGAGAGGAATGGACAGAAAAGGAGACAAGAGAGGAAGAAGAAGAATAGGACGCCGTCAACAGTGCTACTGAAGTACTGTAAAGACAGGAAATGGGCCACGTGCCCTCCCCTAAACTTGTACAATTTAGTGTATTGCACCAACACTGAGTCGTTTTTGAATGTACAAAAGCGTAAGCTCTCAAAGATGTGACAATGTAATTACATCACGATGAACAAAATCAACCAATAATTCAGAGGTGTAATTTTTCAAATCAGAGATAAACAGTAATCTTGGATAGACTAACTGTTAAGGCTATTACTGCTTGTTCAGGTATTGTCCTATATATGTCAGATGCTATTGAGTCCAAATTTTATGTCAAAACAAAAAATAGATAATGGCTGGTAGCGAGAAGGGATGGCAGATTTTATCATTGTAGAAACAATTAAAGCAAAATGCCAATGGTTTCAGCTTGTACAGTGCATCATGTAGTAATCATGATATTTTCGGGGTTGTGGTGTGTTGGTCTGACAAAACTACACATTTTTAAAGTGTGATGGGCATCTTTCACCATTTTCTGACATTTTAGTCCAAACCATTAATTGATTAAATGATAATGAAAACAATTGCAGCCGTAAAACGTTATACCATTTATATTGTCTGTCATACTCCATGTTATTCTATATTTTATATTCTATACTACAGTAAGGTCTTGCGCAGTCAGTTGCACCTCCTTTCAGATTTTGTGTGCACAAGCTTCACAATAACGTGTGTCCATGTGTTTCTTGACTTTTAAAATTTGAGCAGTGGTGAGAAGGTGTTTAAAGCCCTGAAAAGACTCTGTGGGACACCAGATGTGTGCATCTGAATGAACTGAGCAGCAGAGGAGGGTTGGAAATGAATTGTTTTAGCAACAGATGGTCCCTCACCCCCAACTTTTATTTCTTTGATTTTCCTTTCTTCTTGCTCTTTTTTAGTCTGTTTTTAGTCTTTTTCTTGCACTCTATTTCAATCTGGCGCACATACACACTGTGTGACAATAGAAAACCAGCGAGCCCTAGGCCAGTTAGTTAACCAGGCAGAAATCATTCCCACACACATACAGTATACTATATATACACACACTGTTTGGTAGCTCAAGGTAAGGCTTAGGGGGAAGAATGTCTGAATGCTTTTAGATACAGAGTTTAACACTGCTGGTGTTTCCCTGTAACCTCTTAGTCGAACATTTGCAATACACATCATTGTGCAAGGATTGCTGTGAATTTGTGAACAGCCCTCATATCCTCATAGAGGATGAACCCTAAAGACTTTGTTGATCAGAGTGAAATGCCAACTATTGGATGGATTTCCATGAAATTCAGTACACATATGCATGCTCCCCTCAGGATGATTAGCTTAATGTTCACCTGATGTTTCCTCTAGCAGCTTCATCAGATCAAAATTGTGTCCAGTACTTTGGTATATGACCAAATACCTGCAAAACTACTGACATTCCCATCAGCTTCAGCTGTATGTTGTGTTTAGTGCTAATTAGCAAATGTTGTCATGCAAACACGCTAAACTAATATGGTGAACATGGTAAACATACAGCCTCACAGAGTCCATTTTGATTTATCTCATTATAAGCTTCATCTGAACTTGCCTCAATGAGGACATAAAAGTCTAAGATCTAAAATGTATTCATTTTCACACATCTAGAATCACTCTGACAACTGAAAAATTCAAGAGCCTCAGCTGCTCTCTCTCTCTCTGTTGTTCTCTCCTCAGCAACTCTCTATATATAGCCCCTTCTAGATCCTCTCTCTCCTTGCAGTCAGTCAGCCTGTCTCATCCCTAACTCCAGCTCGTCTGGCTGTCAGATTCCAGCACACAGAGCCATTGTAATGATGGTGGTGCCGTGACTTGACCTGATGACCACTCCAGCCTAAGGCTCTATGCTCACAGTTCACCAGTGCTTCACTGCATTCATCTTTAATTGATAAAATGACCTCTGACCTCACTTAAACCTTTAGCACTAGTCCTGAAGCACACTTATGGTACATAAACTCTCCTTGCTTTCCAAAAAACAGATTATAATGTATGTTTTTGCTTTCTGTCTCCCTCTCTTTCTGTCTAATCTTCAATAAATTGGTCTCCAGTCCCAGATCGATATATTTTGCCTGAGCCAAATGCAGCAAAGAGAAGACCTGCCAGCATTACAACCTACACCCATAAACACCCTCATACTCCTCCTCCTCACCTTCTTTGTGTCTTCCTCCCCTCCCCCCAGACAGACAGGAATGGCAATGCATGACAACAAACTCCAGTGCTCTCTGTGTGCTGAAAACTGCACATGGTGAAAACCATGGTTCAGTAAAGGTGCTTCTAGCATCCACACATCTCTCCGTCTCTGTTTCACACTATCCTGCTCTATGAAATTCAAACCAAAACACAGTTATACTCAGGCCTCAAGCATCGTCCATCACCTTTTCGTCAAGCTCCATTAAACCTCAGCCAACTTCAATTGTTACTTTAGACTCAAACATGACCCCTGACCTCATATCTCACACCATGCTCTCTAACCAACAGGAGTTGAAAGAGTACCAAACACCCTGCCAAAGAAATGCTGTTTGATTCATTTCATTGTGCAAGTTAAGAAAAATTAGTGGTGCTTCTGTAACAGTATGCCATTTCAAATAAGCTAGTAAATTATTCATGAGAAGATTATTGTTTTATCTTCACTAAGATGTGATTCTGTTGTGTACCTGATTGGATGAACACACCACTTGTGCAACGTGGCAGTGATTCTGAAAACATTAAATGCATTAATTTCTAGATCTATTTGAGGCAAGAATTAGGCCAGAAACATGCCTGATATAGCCCTAACCTATATTTGAAATAATAGAACCTAAAAAAAGAAAGAATCCACGGATTCTTAATGGATGATTTTCAAAGTAAGATCTCATGCTGACAGCTGAGATTGGATTGCCTGAAAGCAATATTTTAAATGGAATAAATAACCAAATTCACATTGTGTTTGCCTATTGTTTGTTTACTTTGTTTGATTTTCTGACACCATAGATTCTGAATGCAATGCCTGTTGGCTCTCGAATCTTGGTTGGTAGAACATCCTTGATAGTCAAAGACAGACCCTGCTTGAAGCAGCATAACCACCCAACCAAAGCAGGACCTTTAGCAAAGCAATAAGGGCAAGGGCATATTCAGTGTCTACTCAAAGACTTTTTAATGAATTTTTATGCTGTAAAAGCACTAAGAGAACTTCCAGGAAGGTAGGAAATCTATCATTATAGTAAAAAGTCATGTAAAGAATATAGGATTTGTAATTGATGGCTTAATTATCCATAAGATCAAATCATGTGGTTCAGTACTATATTTCTATTTCCTCTATGTATCATGGCCTCTATGCCGAGAAAGGTTGGCAAGGTTGATTTTAAGAAGACAAATTCGAGAACTATTAAGAAAATCTGACTATAATTTCTCATTACTTTTAATTACTTAACATACAAAAGAGTGCATCCCCAGAGCATTTGGCCCAGACTCCTGAATATCTTTTTGTGTATGCGTGTGTCTGTGTCTGATAAAGGGCTTGCTTCTGCTCCAGCGATCACACCGACAGGCTTGCCATTTGACTGAGGCATCGCCTTGGAGACAGTCTCTGATGAAGGACCCCTCTTTGCTTACGCCCCGACAAACACCAGCCACCGACCCAAACATATTGTTAATGTGTGCAGGCATCCACACATTTTTTCAATTCACCAATGACACTCAACTGAGCTGCAATACACCTTGTTACATAAAAACATACATAAATACGATGGGGGGGGGGGGGGGTTAAAATCTTTGGTCATCAGTCCAAAAGAGTGGTCTTAAGCAATGTTGAGACACATCCACCGATGGCTGATTTGGAGCTTTGGTGACCAGAGACAGTAGTGTTGTCACAATGTGACCAACCAATCACAATACAACATTAAATCACACAGAATACACTGGTTGGTGTGACATTTTGCCATTTTGGTATAAAGTTTAGGGGGGAAACACACACACACACACACACAAAAAGTGTCTCTGCTCTTGTATACTTCTATAGAAAACCAGCAATTACAATTCACCACAATCTATGTCATTTTAATATTATACAGTCTCACATAGATTATGACCAAAATTTTATCCGACATATCTTGTACAGTCTAACATGCAATAAAATGACACGATCTTTGCATCGTAAGGCACATTAAGAGTCTACAGACACGCCAGCGGCTCTGTGAGGCTGTCCTTTATGATAAAATGCTCAAATGACATTGCTAACCTTCTGTTGATAAGCAGGTATAATGTTTACTATGTTCCCCATTTTAACTTAGTGTGTGGCCATGTTAAGATTTGGTAATTTGCTTAAGGGAATGTTATTAGTTTTGCAGGTGTTGGACAAATAAAAATTTTAACCCCCTGGTGGGGGAACATGAATGTCTGTACCAAATATCTGTCTTCAATAACTGCCGAGACATGTTTTTCAAAACCACAAATTTGAACCTTAGGGCATTGTCAGAGTGAGTTGGATACATTCTCTGGGGACTTTGAATGTCTGCAGAAAATTTCATGTCAATCCAACTATAGTTTGTTGAGATATTTCTGTCTGGACCAAGGTGGTCGACATTGCCATTCCTAGAGCTACATAGCTAGCTGATTGGAGAAAAGAAGAACAAAAAAAGAAAATAATTAAATATAAAAGGAGGCAGAAAAAGAGACAAGAAGTAACTCACAAGAGTAGAAGCATATTTGACAACCTGCCTGTCATCGACTGACAGGAGGACAGAGGAGAGGAGACAGACAACAGAGAAACAAGGGGAATGACAACACAAATTCTAGAAAATGGGACCAAAGTTTAAAAGTAGAAGAGGCTGAGGGAGACAAGAAATGACAGATGTGAGGCACAGATGAATAAATAATGACAGAACAGCTGACCAGTCAGCGGCTAATGGAAGAACAGTATAATGAGGTGGGAGGACGCAGTAGGATCTCTGGAGACTAAAGGTCAGGGGTGCATTTTGAGATGAATGTGTCTGTCTGTCTGTCTCTGTCTAGCTGCTTTAGCAAACTCATTAATTACAGTTACTTCTACCACAATGTCGAAGCACCCAGTACACATCCAAGACTCACTAAACACAACCAGCCATCAGTTATTAAACATGATTTACTTCAGCTCAGTCCAGCTGTGTCTCACACTGATTCTCTCTTTTCATTGTGTTTTGGCACTTCTTGACGTCTCAGGTCCGGGACACAAATCTGGCAAACAATCACTTGTTGTTTTAACATTTTAATCAAGCATCACGCTCCACCAAGTTTGTTTGTCACAACTTCAGTTCTCTACCTGCACAGACTCTGTAGTCTCTACAATGATGGATGTCTTAGGAGAATGGATGGGTGTGTGGTTATAAGTGCTTATATGAGTTAATCGGGCAAGGAGGAAGTGTTCCTCTGGCCATTGTGGTTCTTATCAATCCTGGATGGAGTGCTAGTTTCTGCAATTTATGTTATATTGTGCCTTCAAATGGAGCCGATGTGGTAGCTTAAAGTGAGTTATACTGTAACGTTTACTGACGTTCATCAGTCAATCAGTTTAATGCTGTTAAGTCTTCTTCTTCTGATAAACATGGCAAAACACAGCTGGTTTATGGTTTCAGAACATAAACCAGTTGAATTCCAGGTCTGATTGTATATCTCATGATCAATATACAACCTCTCAAGTTACATCTTCAAAAAATACCATATTACTGCACATTGCTGCAGCTCCTCTTTTCATCCTGTGTGTTGAACGCTTCGTTTTAGCTATGGATTGATCTCACCTCTACAAGATCTTTGTTGGGAGTTGCACATGTGCAGTTCCTAGTTAAGGACTACTAGCCAATTTGAAGCAGAGTAGGCAGGTCAGTGAGAAGCCGGTAAACACGGCTTCGGTTCAGCTGTATGTGTTCCCCTTACCAGCTTAGCAACATGGGCTGGAGCAAGAGGTTCAGAGTGGTGAGTTATTAATTTGTCACAAATGTATCTTTCATCCATAAAGTTTTAACTGAGCTCTGTCTCTACATCATGGTAACAACTTTATGTCTCCTGCAGCTCAGTGTGTTTTTCCACCGGTGTTTTTGAGGGAGCGTCAGACTAGCCGCTCGGCGAGCATTATGAAGTGTATTTTGATGTGTCGTTACAGGGATCAAAGGGAAAAGGCTGGACTACAAACGAGCTGTTTTCAGGCAGTTCAGAGCAGAGTTTTCTGTGGGAGATGGGAACTCCCTTTGGGGTGGACTTTGGGCTTTTTCACTTTGCAAACGTATTACATGCACAAAAAAGGTATATAATATGACCTCTTTAAATGTAGCATTATGGTGGTTTTAGACCAAAGAGCGAACTGTTTGTGCAAGATAATATGTAAAGTAAAGAGGAGCACATACAAAGCAGCTAGCACTAAGATTGTCTATATCGAAATGTAAATTATCACAACATCGTAATATTCTATAGCATCCCTATTTTCTGCCATGCTTTAAAGTTTTTCCTCAAGTGCAAGTAGGACTGGAGAGTAATTGCATAACTCCAGGAATTCATCATTCTTCACTACAGTAATATTTTGGTCGTCACAACTTCCACCTCCCTTCAAAGGCAGAATCCCACAGGAGAGTGTAGCCCATCCTTATATCAGATAAAATGGCCTTTCTGTCCCTAATCTCAAACTTGAACTTTTGGTGTAAAAGCCATGCTACAAGCATTGGCTGCCATGGAGGCAAAGTGAAGTACATAGGTGAATTTGTGTTTATTAAAGGGACTCGTTGCTTTTGTCATTTATTTTAACATTACTGCGATAAAGCTCTCTGATCCTTCTCCTCTAGTGGAGCCCAGCCGGTGTCAGGGTCCTAAACTGTGTCAGTAATATTCCATTAAAGGTGATAATACAATCAGAACAGCGAGGCTTTCAGCAGATTATGGTGGCTGGAAGGACAACAACATGTGTTTATGTGTGCGGGTGGCTGTGTGTGTGGGTGCGTGTGGGAGGGTGTCACCTGTCCTGTATGAGTCACATCTGGCAGTGAAAGAGATTACGTCTGATGTTCAACGCTGCCTTTTAAAAACCAATTCAGGGATTTTCCCTGAATTGTAGTCTTCAGCTGTGGGTGCACATATAGGTGAAGATAATAATGGCAACAGAAATTGTGATAGCAAGCTTTTCCAAAAAACACACGACGCACCATCATTCAAAGTGTGTCTTGTGGCATCATTGCCTTAAAGTCTTAACAATCCACCAAGAAATGAGTGCCTCAACTTAGATAGATATTAAAATATTTATTGTTGCAAACTTGACTCTACCATTCAGAAATGATGCGAAAAGGGTACCTACAGCATGATATTTTGAATCGGGGGGCGCTGACAAAGTGGCAGTATTTGACAAAGTGAGCACGTGATGGATCTGTCTACTTTTTGCCTGATTGATGAAATGTTTGCCTGCAGTGGAAGCAATGTTTAAATCCAACATTTCTACAAAATACAACCAGGTGCTGGCTAAGGTTTGCGCTGAGGTCGCAAACGGAGTTAACATCATTGTAGTCTTGTTTGAATTTTTGTTGGAATGAAACCAAAGCTTGTCATGAGATGATCAAAATCTTTTTGGAAACAGACACTGAGAGATACAAGGTAAATATATACACCTACTGTAATAGCTCAATATTTTGGGGTTTCGGACAAGACATATTTTATTTAAACTTGTTCTCTCATAATTAGTCTTTAAAACATCGTTAATGAAAGTAATTGTAGCATTAGTTGCAGCCCTAGCTGTGTACGTGCCATATTTCAACAGAATTAAATGTGTTTATTTTAACCTGTATGATTCCCACTCACACTAAAATGGCTCAGTTGCAAAGCCTTTCATTGCAATGTTCTCTTCTTCCTATTCTTGTGAGGCAAACACACAGAGAATCAGGCATCATGTCAAAGCTCTTTCACACAGAGTTACTGTAGATCCAGAAGTGCCACGAGTTTTAAGTTCATAAGCGCTTCATGTTCCCTGTTTGGCTGTTTTACTTAATGTTTTTATGGAATAACTGAAGCTATAGACAGATAACCTTTTAACCCGTCCTGAATTCCAAAACAAACACACGAATGATTTATCCAAAGTAAACCAGATCAGAGTACACTGCTAAACTACTAACAGGGATAACGGCAGCCGGTGTGTGTGTGTGTGTGTGTGTGTGTGTGTGTGTGTGTGTGTGTGTGTGTGTGTGTGTGTGTGTGTGTGTGTGTGTGTGTGTTTGCACAGTGCAAATCCTCTTTGAGAGGCCTGTTTTGAGCAGTCTGCTAATTATCACATTCTCTCTTATCTTGGATTAAACTACAGTCACACACCCCCACCAACACCCTGGCAACAAGACTCCACCGCAACAGTGTGGAAACGGAACCATGGAAACAGCCTCTTGCCTCCAGGCACTGGTGGATGCTGGGAGATGGTGTTCAGGTGGAGACGATTGTGGGATATGATATATTGTACCTTATCACAAAAACTTTTTTTTTTCAGAATGGTGAAACATTTATAATGTTTTGAATCTCTTAATCTAAGTTTACTCATATTGCAATAAATTTTCAATAAATAACTGAATCACATATAATTAATCTGACAATATCAATAATAATAGAGTTGAACAATCAATCTATTAATCAAAAAATGATAATTGGCAACTATTGTAATACTCAATCAATGGCATGTTTTTTTTGTTTTCTAACATTTTACAGACAAAATGTCAAATCAAGAACATAATCAACAGATTAACAGATAATGAAAAGAACTCTTAGTTGCAGCAATATATATTGCTGCAACTAAGACCAAATACAATAAATTAAATACCGTACAATGTACTTAAAAAACAGTTATTCTCACATTTATTGTTATCAAAGTAATTGTTACAATTTATCATTATATGAATTTTCAGTCATATTGCCCAGTTCCATCACAGCACTTTTAACAGAAGAGTAGAATTCTGGGAGTTTTCGTTTTATTTGCACACTGTAAAATAGCTTTAATGCAGTTTGACTGAAGCTGAAGTCTTACACCTACACATGCAGAACAAGCAGGAGAATGAGACAGGGGGAAAAAAAGAGGAGGGGGGAGGAGAGAACAGACAGAGCTGGAAAAGTGCCAGGAGGAGGAGGGAGACTGGCAGAGGAGCACCAAAAGTGGTTGGTTGACTGAGATGGAGAAGCACCAAGCGAGTGGCCGCAGGGGGAGAGATAGCATCAGAGGGAAGGGAAGAGAGGAGAGAGAGGGAGAGAGAAGCAAAGCTGATGCAGCTCCTGAGCAGAACAAATGTGTTTGGAGCTGCTGAATATAGGTCACACATCTCCAGTGACTGTTCCCTTCCCTCCACTGAGCCAACTTCCTGCAGCATGCACTTTATACAAAAACCTGCATAATTAGACCGCAATCTATGGACACAGGCTCAGCTAAAATTACGCCTAAGCTTTTTATGTCAAAATGCATTGCACAAAAGACTGATTTTTTGGTGTAATTAGAAGACACTTTCCAAAGTTCAAGTTCAAAAATTGGAAGCTTAGTTGGTTTCCTTGAACGTTTCACAGCGCATGTACAAACAGCCATGCTGTATGCATCCAGGTGATTCAAATTTACTGTAGAGAAAGACTTTTGCATGATCAATCATCCTCAGTAAGAGAAAGTATTCATTGTAACTCTTCTCAGTAAGGTATGTAGTGGCCACTCAACAAATTTCAGAATAAATGATTATTTATAGACTGTTCAGTTATACACACTGAGGAAAAAATGACTAAGAAGAGAAAGACAGAACAAGAGGAGAGAACTGTTGACTGGACAAAGACAGGTCAGAAAGTGAGTCTATAAACAGACAGATATGATACAGCAACAACAAGTACAGCCAGCTTGAGATAATGTGTCAGAGATGTTTTTCCCCCCATTCACACCTGTCTGTCTCCTGGTTATCGTGCCTTTGCACCTGTAATCCAGTCCAGACCTATCACATACACACAAAATGTCACCCCTGAGATCAAATGTAATCCAGCTTGCTCAGACGCATACAGACATGTAGGTGTCAAGAGGACAAGGTACTCATTAATGAGACATACATTACATTGTACTGCTGGGAGGACAGAGATTTGCAGTATAAAAGTAGCTTCTCGTGTGATAAATGCACTCCAGATTCAAAAGAGGTCCACCTTATGGTATGAGGACAAAAGAAAAGGAAGTGGAAATAAATGTATACTTTCTCTGAGCACTTTAAGGACTTCACACTTGCTCTATTGTCTATTCTATTCTAAAGTAGCCTACTTTAAGTCATTACAATGCAATACTGAGTTTGAGTAATGCCCTATTTGATTCTAAATCAAAAGAGCTGATGTTTTGGCATCAAGACACTAGCTGTTCGTAAATTCAAAGTTAGCTTAGTTGCAACGTAAATGTTTGAGTGGAGATTTATGAATTTCTAAATTAAAACATGTCACACAAACAGGTTTTTATAGATATTAGCTGTTACTAAATATTGAAACCCAGTAACTGCCAGGTGTGACTGCTAAGTAGCTAACTGGACCAACTGACAAAGCTAATGTTATCTTGTTAATATGGTGAGAGATTTTAAATAACATTTTACAAAAATAGTACAACATACTTCAAATTAAAAACACGTTTGTGCTAAGTATTATGTTTTGATATATATGAGCAATAACATCAGCTAGATTAGCATAATCAAAATTTATGCCAGAATCACATTTAATCACAATTTCTTTGCAATAGTTTAATGTCCCTTAAGGTTTCTTGTTATCACTACTACATGCATGTTGTTTTTTAGCTGCCCCAACCAGAAAAAAGTATTGATTTTTCTTTTATTTAGGGCACATAATGTCACTACAACTACCATTACTAACCAGTGTAGTTTGAAATATGAGGGGATTACACTGTAGTCTACTGCCACCTGACATTTCATTCTTGGCTGGTCAGCCAGCCAGAATGTTTTCTGCCTGGGTTGACAGAGGGAGAGGTCAGCTGTTCACTATTTCTGGTTTAAGGGATAGAGAGGATAGAAAGAGGAAGAATGCAGAACACTGTGGGATGGAGCAATGAAGATAAAGGAATGAAACTAATTTGATCTTGGGCAGACACCTCCTGAGAGGATTGATTACTCAGCGCCCTACCTCCATGAAGTCATGTTTCTGGGTATCAGATATGAAGCTTGTGCAGAACTGCAGGCCAGAAAATCATAACTCAATAAGTCACTCTATTTTCAGGGTTCATGTAGGCTTTTTAGAGTATGTGCTGTGTGAGGCTGCAGGGTTGGTGATGTGGTGGTCTGTTAATCGATGCTATGATCAATATATTACCAACAGACTGATGGGAAATGGAGCAGAGGAGATGGTTGCTGTATGATCATCGGAACAGTTGTCATGATCATGTCATGCAGTCATTTATTGTTACTTTGATACATTATTATTATTATTATTATTAGCATCCGATGGATCACACCTCTGTATTCTGTTGGACACCAGTGCTCACCATGGCCCTGGTACCCACACATATACCCACACAACCACTCACACACTAATAAATGGCATGACATCACTGCCAATGTGAGAGGCATTTAAACCCATATCAGATTAACTTAAGAGGGGGGAGGATAAGTAGCTTGGAGAGGACGGATATTGGCATCAAAGTCAGCGGACAAGACCATGTTTCATGAGGGTGTGTGTGCATGCCGGTGAATGGAGCAGGTAGACCAAAACACAAATGAAATGTAGGGAGGAAGAAGAGGTTGTGGGGGGTGAAAGTCCACAATGAAAACCCTAATTGGAGGGAATAAGGAATGGAAATAAGAGTGGTCAATTAATGGTAAAGCTCTGACATCAATGCGTAGGCCTATCTAAATGAGCTAACCATCAGGCTTGGTTTCAGGAGCATTAGAATGGATTGTCAAATAAATCCCAGGATGCTGGAGGTGAAAGATGAGATTTTACCCAGCAGGCAGTGGCGGAATGAGCATTAGGCAGAATTAATAACCACAGATTCACCTAATTTGTCTTCCTCCTGTTTCAGCTATATTCCACACACACACACACACACAAATATCCCTCATCATTCTCCACCTCTCTTCCACTTTCCAGATAGCCACCCCTCCTCCTCTACCAACCCCTCCTCAATTCCTGCAGCCGCGTACCGACCCATACCCACCCATGGGTCCCTGTTCAATCCCATTCACAGCGCACTAAAAAGCACAGAAAGGATCTCTTAACAGCAGCATGGTGTGGGAGGGCTGTTGCTATAGTCCAACACGGTCTACCCTCCGTTAACAGATTGGCTTTAATCCGAGAGCCAGCCTTATGGATGCAAAAGCCCGTGTCAGCTCTCGTTTGGCCAATTTGTCTGCGGCTCTGCTCTGAATTAATTCACCAAGCCGGCATCCTGGCCCTGATGTTCTGCAGGGATAAAAAAAAATAAACGGAGTGTTTAGATTATGTTGAATCGATATAGCCTAGACATGCAGTTAAAGGTACAGGCCTATTGCTTGTGGGTTTTGTAGGGAACGGTGAGGAACGTTTACTGTCGACGAAAGCAAAGCAACACCTGCCGCAACCAAGCCCGATGTGAATAAAAAAAACAAAAACCGTAAAAGCATCTTGCACTATTGGTCATGCAACGGTGCAAATGTAGGCTCTGTCATACCTTGAATGCTTAATATGTCATTATTGTTTAGCTCGGCAATATTGACACATATTCTCCATAGCTTACCTCTGTGAAAAACGCCTCCATCGTCCCTACTCCTCCCAGACGACGCGCGCCCGGCCCCGCAGAGCGCAGACACCGGCTTCGGTCTCGGGTGCGCAAATCTTTCCAATGGAAGGGCGACGGTGTATGTCAGGTTCGGGGAAAGGTAGCGTTGCCCGTGTGTCGGTGTTTCCCATTCACGGAGCGTTTATATTCATCTCCAAAATGGCTCAAATGCTCAAACACACCTCAGCAGCGTCCGCGCTCTATGCGCAAAAAGGCACATGGAGAAAAATCCAAGGAGGTTGTGATGAAATATTAAAAATGTCCACGCCAGGGATCCGTCGGAGTAGCGCTAATTTAAGTGCCCCGGTTGCCTCGTTCCCGTGTGTAGCCTACATGTAGGCATACGTGTGTGTGTGTGGATGTGTGCGTGAAGGCTATATGTGTATGAGGCTATGAATGGGGTTCAGGGAGAGGACCAGTCCGGGGGCAGAATGAGCTTGACGCTGCCCACTGCACACACCGACGGGGCGGTGCAGACACGGCCTGCTCCAATACAAAACACACATTTCTCTCTCGCGCGCGCCCTCTCCCTCGCGCGCGCACACACACACACACACACAAGGTGTTATAGGTTTGCAGTTTTGTTGCTGTGGTCAACACTGGGCCAACATCTGGATTTTCTCTACTCCATCAGAAAAAGGACCCGGTTTAGTGTTGTCTAGACCAACAGTGGGAGGGGAAAGAAGTTGCTTTGGTTGGCAACTAGCTACTAGAACAGTGAGCCTCTATCCCACTTCACCCAATTGCAGGTGTTACAGCAGCACCATGCAGCATGTTGGATTTCACACAGCAGTGGTCCCAGACAAAAAGGAGGGAAGGATGATTCATGTAAAAGAATGATAAGGAAAGCAAGATCTCTCTCCACTTGACAAATTCCAGAAAAACAGAGCTGCTTTTGCCAGGAGGGCTTCAATGCCTTGCTCAAGGGCTCTTCAGCCAGTCCTCTGTGTCATATGCTGTCTTCTTAAAAGTTGTTACTAATGGATTAATAATAATTTGCTATTGCCTTTTGTGCCATTTATTGGTGCATGAAGTGTCATTTTAGCTCTTTAATTCATCAGGCAGACTCCTCTAAAGGATTGTTTGACCTGATCGTCTGCAAAAAGATGCAATGGTCACATCTGAAGCCACTTTTTCAAAACTCTCAAAAGTCTCAAAATAGACTCGTTCAACCAAAACACTGGCAACAATTCTCATTTAGAAAGCATTCAGTCTCACTCAACACACTGGCCTGCAAAACACTAAAAACAGGGAGCATTACATAAAAGAACTTTTATCATTGAAGCATGAGTGAATTGACGGTACTAAAGTATATGTAACAAGAATGCATCAGAAATGCAGCAATTTGCTTCAATATCCTTTATTTGTTCTATATCTGTAGATAGTATTGTAAACTGAAAAAATTTACTGTAAGTTCAAACAACCCCCCCCCCCACAAATTTCTGGAATTCCAGGGCTGCAAACAGTAATACAAATAAGAAACACCTCAAAAACTCATAATGTACAGTACCTGAGGGTGCTAGTCTCATAAACATCACATCTTATGTCCTGGCGATGCATCTTGGAAAGTATCTTCTGGAATGTCTAATCCAACTCTGGCAGTCTTCAGGAGAAGTGTCTCCACGTCCCGCATTCATGGCATCCAGTAAGGTCATCTGGTCATGTGGATGGTGGTCATACACCTTCCACCTCCATGTAGAGAAAAACTCCTCTATGGGGTTTAGGAAGGGGGAGTATGGAGGCAGGAACAGTACTGACATCCTGGAATGTGCAGCGAACCAGTCTGTAACTGCAGCAGAGTCGTGAAATGCCACATTATCCCACACAACAACAAAGATAGGGGAGTTTCTTGCTCCTCTCTCCTCCGCTGGCGCAAGGCGATTATGCAGGTCATCCAGGAAAGACATGAGCCTCTCTGTATTGTAGGGGACAATGAGTGGTTTGTGTAACAGCAAACCATCCCTCCTGTGGGAGGCAACCTTTGTATCCAACAGTAAAAGACAAAAAAAAAATCAATACATTTTACTGTAAAATGTACATGTAAAAATGTAAACATACTGATTTGTACCGTAATATGTAGTTCAGTTTTCATGGAAAGATGCACATCCTGTTGTGTTGCCGGAAAATCCGTACTATTGATGCAACTTTTGAACGCTGCAGATTTGGTTGCACCCTTAAACCAGCCTCTTTCAAAGAGAGACCATGTTTTACAACATGGTCAATAATTGTGGCCCTTATCTCATCAGAGACCACCGCTCTTGGTTTTCCTCTCCTTTGTCTTTGGTTTTCCTCGAATCCTTCCCCTACTGCCAACTGAAGCTGTCCCGTTTTGTCTGTGGTAACAAGACTAAACACAGGACACCTGGGTAGGCTTTCAACTGAAATTGTTATCAGCTGTGTTTGTATTGTGTTCTAAGATTTTCCACTTATTTCAATCTGGTCACTGCAGAAATGCAGTACATTTACCATCAATCTGTTTTGAATGTGTTAGCATTTGAAAAATGTGCTGCAGATATACAGTGTTTTGCAGGTGGTAAAGTAGTAATGAGAAAAGAGTTCATGAATTTTGGAGAAAGGGGTCATTGAATGCATTTTGTGTGAAAGCAATGAAAAATGATTCACAGTTTGGTCCATATACACTTCTGTGTGTGAAGAGTTTTGACAATGTGACTTCAGTTTTGACCAATGCAGGTTAGCAATTGAAAAAAACTGTAACAACTGCAGACTTGCATTACTGTAAGAACCCTGTTAATGACTTACAGTTATCACTGCCGACTGGATATGAATATGTCAACACAGAAAGAAATCCCCCTATCTGAATGAAAGGATGTCTAGCCAAGAGGCAAGAGCTGTCAGCAGTGTTCAATCTAACGTGTATCAAAACTCACTCAAAGACAGAGAGAGTGAGGGGGGGAGAGTTAATATTTCTGTATGATCTTTCCTAGAAATGCTACCCATTGTTGAGGTGGAGAAGGCTTGGTTACAGGGTTAGTCAGAGCCCCTGTAGGGTGAAAAATTATATCTCACAAAACATATATGCATACAGGACCAGAACAGGCAAGTGGGGGGGACCCCAAAATCAAGCAGAATAACACATAACGTACCCAAAGACACCAGTTTGTATGAATGAGGTGGAAATGGATAGACAGATGGTTTATGCGATGTTGACCGTGTGTATTTTTATTCTCCTCCTCAGAAGACCAAGCTGCGGAGGCCAGGTGCAGCTATCAAGCCCAGCAGGCTGAGGCCTCTCTGGGGTAAAGTATTGTCAAGCTCTGTTCCCTCTGGAGCCCTGGAGGTATAGAGGGGGCCTCCTGTATGCATGTGTGGAAGTATTATTTAGCTGTGCCCTCCATCT
The DNA here is from genome assembly GCF_021292245.1 of Micropterus dolomieu. Lineage (NCBI taxonomy): Eukaryota > Metazoa > Chordata > Actinopteri > Centrarchiformes > Centrarchidae > Micropterus > Micropterus dolomieu. Next base: position 11,165,421 of record NC_060160.1, on the reverse strand, counting down.
TCATCAGGAAGACAGATCAAAAGCTAGCCCCAAAACCGGCGCCGTCCTTTATGTTAGAAGTGTGTGTGTGTGTGTGTGTGTGTGTGTGTGTGTGTGTGTGTGTGTGTGTGTGTCTGTAGGGGTACAGACACAAATGCACAAACACTCTGGAAATGAGACCTGATCTTTATAATCTTGAGTATGGATTGGCCTTGAGAGACATCTTGCATGGTGAACCTGAGACTTCAGCAGCTCAGACCACTTTATTTCATCACTTGCGCTTGCAGTGAGGAATATTATCTTGACTTGTATAAGAGGTGTATAAATAGTAGCCAATGCTCCAAAATAGCATATATTTCATTTGGTGACTGGTGCTGATTACTGTATGATAATAATTATGAATAACAATAATGGTGATGGTCATGATGATGATTTGGTGGGGATTTTGTGATCATTTTTGTTATTATTGCTTATATAAGGGGCGGATTAATACTATCCATCATCTCCAAACCCACCACAAGATCTCCAAATAATGAAGTCAACATTGTCAGTGACACAATCAACAAACTAATTTAGGGTCATACAGCACTTAACATACACATTAGAAATGGCATGAAACTATTTTATTAAAATATATAAAGACCAATCCTCATAAGATTAGTGTTTTATTGGCAGAGGGTGAAAACTTGAAAGCATCACCACTTCAACAATGATCCAAGTCAGTTACCTACACTAAAAACAATTGCATATGTTATTTTAATGATGCATTCAGTTACCAGAAGCTGTTTGTTGACATAGAGACTAAGAGAGGTTACAGCATTGTCAGACTGATTAGGTGCCTGCAGCAATGCTAACAAATCACAGTGGACTCTCAAATTATCTCTATTGTTTTTTCAGCAGTGTTTCTTTTAAAATTTAATGAAGCCTCGCTCTGAAAGACACTGACATCATTTGCCACTTTGTGAGAAAAGTGGAGATTCATATTCTGCCTGCACTGAAACATTTTGAATAGACAGTGCATTTACTGTATATACCATTCATGATAGTTGCTATGTTCCCATAATCCAGAGTTCCAGGTAGTGTCAAGTAAAGGTGAAAGGCTTCTCAAATGTAGCATGAGGATTTGCTGCTTTCCCCAGTTTTATTTCCTAGTAAAGTGAATATCTTTTGTTTGTTTTTACTGTTATTTGAACAAATCAAGACATATGAAGAGGTTTCCTAGAAGTCTAGGAACTTGTGATGGACATTTTAACTATTTTCTGACGTCATCAGAAAATAGCATTCATCAGAAGTCATCCTTATCAATGAAATCAAAAATGGAAATAATAATTAGTTGTAGCCTTAGTGTGAAGTAATGCTGTAAATGCACACTTTATTGATTTTACAAAAAATTATGCTGACTAAACTTTCTATTACATTTCATATTTTCTGCACTTAACCCCTCCCGGCTGGCTGGTACCTTCGGGATGTATGAAACAAATGTTCTGAACATATTTTTGATCTGCAAAGAAGTCAATATACAAAATACAACAGACACAAATTTGCAAGGAAAAATCCCTAGAGTGGAAAGACATAGGGGGTTGCTGCTGTCCATAATTACTAAAAAGCCATCGACCCAACAGACGACTCATCTAACACACACTTGTGTACAAGAACACACACATGCACTGAAACACACATTGAAATTGACATTAGAAAGCCTGGGCTGTTAAAGTCTCATTACCATGACAACACCAGGACTGAGTGACCCTCAGTGGTGAATTGTGGGATAGATTTTGTTCCCTGCAAGTCAAGAGCAGAACTCTGCTTTCTCATCTAACCACTGTCTCGCTCTTTCTCCTTGATGTCTCCTTCTCCTCTTACTGTCACACTGAATGTGTGTGTTTCTGTGTGTGTGTGTGTGTGTGTGTGTGTGTGTGTGTAAATCAGAAGTCTGTGTTGTGGACAGATCATCAATAGGTCCTCCTGTTCTCTGAGTAAAAACACAGACAGATTACCGAAGAGCTCAGAGTCTTCATCTCTATGTACGTATAAAAACAATAACATATAGTTAACTACAAACATATATAATTTAACACATGTATCTAATAACTGGTGTGTGTATGCATATTTGTGCATGTCCTATGTTGCATGTGCTAGTAGGCATCACTCACAATGTCATGTCAGTTTTATGACCGGAGCCTCCATAAATCTGTCATTTATCAACCTCTTTCTCTTTCAGTTGCCCCTCTTCTGTGACCAGACTGCAGACACATCTGTTTATGGCTGTCTGAGAGTACACGCGGAGTCAAAGAAGTGCAGTGTGAAATGTCCTGATTGATCATCAACCTTGCTTTGTAATGGTTAAGTGGTAAAATGAGACAAATTAAAACAAGGCCTGGAGGCTTAATTTGGTCCTTAACAAGCTCTGTTTTGGCTTTTTTTAATGGTCTTGGAGACACAGTCTAATGTAATGCAATTTCTGG
>NC_060160.1:11112221-11162877 GCF_021292245.1 Micropterus dolomieu | reverse complement strand
TGTGTGTGTGTGTGTGTGTGTGTAAATCAGAAGTCTGTGTTGTGGACAGATCATCAATAGGTCCTCCTGTTCTCTGAGTAAAAACACAGACAGATTACCGAAGAGCTCAGAGTCTTCATCTCTATGTACGTATAAAAACAATAACATATAGTTAACTACAAACATATATAATTTAACACATGTATCTAATAACTGGTGTGTGTATGCATATTTGTGCATGTCCTATGTTGCATGTGCTAGTAGGCATCACTCACAATGTCATGTCAGTTTTATGACCGGAGCCTCCATAAATCTGTCATTTATCAACCTCTTTCTCTTTCAGTTGCCCCTCTTCTGTGACCAGACTGCAGACACATCTGTTTATGGCTGTCTGAGAGTACACGCGGAGTCAAAGAAGTGCAGTGTGAAATGTCCTGATTGATCATCAACCTTGCTTTGTAATGGTTAAGTGGTAAAATGAGACAAATTAAAACAAGGCCTGGAGGCTTAATTTGGTCCTTAACAAGCTCTGTTTTGGCTTTTTTTAATGGTCTTGGAGACACAGTCTAATGTAATGCAATTTCTGGAGTAAAATGTATAAAAACCTTTGAAAATGTATTAACAGTATATAAATAAACCCCATCAAACGGCATCAAAAGATGCCCCTTTGTTATATATTTTTAATAATCAAACATTTAATGCCTATATATTCTTCATTCTTATAGTAAAATATTTCTGCATGACTGTCACTCTTCTGGCAGCACAAGACGTGGATGTTATTACAATAACTGCAGCAGCTTTATTAAAACCTTGTTTTCATTCCTCTAAATTATGGTTTATATGGTTTGCAATGACACACAAACATGTATAAACAAACACAAACACTCTGGATGCAACATAGAGCAGTCAATGCGATGTAATTTACTTTGAATTACTCAACATTAAACTTCTGCCGGCAGAGGGGAAACACTCTTGTCCAAACCAGTAATGTTTCAACATTAGTCCAACACTCATCAACACATCAAGACACACAAAATTAAACCAAAACACCTTGTGTTGCCCATATCACTTTTTTTGAGAGGTTCTCCAGTAGTCCAATCATTGATATCCCACTGATGGAATACCTCAACTGGATGTCAGAGAACAGGAGATATGTTCGATAAACTTAAATTATGCTTTTAAGCTCTCAAAATCACAAGGAGGACTGAAGATGTAGAAGTTTGACATTTTGGGAAATACGCTTATTTGCTTTCCTGCCCAGAGTTAGATGAGAAAATTGATACCACTCTCAAGTTTTTGTAGTAAATATAGAGCTATGCTTCCAAAGAGCAGCTTGTTAGCTTAACCTAGCATATAGACTGGAAACAAGGGGAAACAGAAGACAAAATCCACCTACCTGGCACAGGCTTTCTGTCACTTTCTGGAGTTTCCACTGGTTGCCTGTTGGGATGACAAGACTCCAGGAAGTGACCACGCCTGTCTTCGTGCTTAGCTAAGCTAACTGGCTGCTGTAGCGTCAACAAGAGAGTGGTATCAATCTTCTGATCTAACTCTCCGCCAGAAAGCAAATTAGTGTATTTCTGAAAATGCTGAACTATTTCTTCAAAGGCCACTCTATATATTGTTAGCTACTGTTTCTGTTATTTTGTCTACTCACTCTGTGCTTACACGCCACCATCTTTCAAAATCTCTTTACTTCCGTATTGATTATCAACAGCACTGATGACCATTAACCTTCCTAATGAGAAAGTCTCAAGGATATTTGCATGTCTGGACGCACAATATTAATTCATTGATAATACATGGAGAGAATGACGACAAAGAGACATAGCGCTAATGGAGAGACAACTGCTGTTTAAAATAGTCAATTATATAAATCGATGATAAATAAATGTTTGGATTTTTTTTACAGTTAAAGGTCAAAATGGTGGAAAAGGTTGAAGAAAAGGCCAAGTGGAAAAATGAATACAAAGACGCTGAGCCACTGTGGTGGTTCTGAGGGGACAATCCATGCAGTCTGGTGTCAGAGTTCACTCCCTGGGGACAGTATACTGAGCGATACAATGATTCATATATTCATGTCTGATCCACACCACCCCACACACACCAACACATGCTCTCAGAGAGTGACATATATGATGTCACCCAATCTGTATGACTCATGCCACACACACACAGTTTGTGGCTCAGAATTCAAAATGAAATCACATTTCTGAGATAAAGGACGACCAAAGACAATCACTTATGAAGAAACTTACTGACAAGGCCTCATTTTATATGGAATCAAATGGAGGTGTTCAAGTTATAAATATTCAGCAGACTGTGGAGTGTATTATTTCTCTCATCCAGAGACAGATGCAAATTATTTTGAAAGAATATAAGCCAACAGTGCCATATCAGTGACTTATGAATGAAAGTTTGACCTCCTCTCCTCCACACAGGTTTTTGGATTTTTTTACTTTTGGTGTGATAACAATTTCTTTTTATCTTTCTTGGCATCCTATACCAGTGATTTAGATCCCTTGCTCACCCTCTACATGGCAAAGATCAGTAATCCCTTTGTTCACATTGCTTTCAATATCCTTCACACACGTAACACACACACACACCACACACAAAAACAATCACACTAACGCATCAGTCAAATATCTCCACATAATTCAAACATGGACAAGAAATCACTCAACCACTATGTGTGCATGTCTGTGTTTTATTTTCTGGAAAGTGTCTGAAACACGTGTCAGGGGGAAATAAGGGACCACAAAGGATCTTCTTGTTATTGGTTCAGGTTAGGAAAATTGCTTGTTAAACATAGCTGACCACACCGGACTGGATGGTAACAGAAAGCTGGCACATTTCAGAGATCAGCTGGAGAGGAATCTTACTAAGAAACCATTGAGGAAACTGAAGTAATGTCCTTGGAGTTTTAGAAATTAGTTGTTTTTTTAGCAACCTTGGTATATTTGCCGAGCCCTGAAGGAAATCGGCCCCAGGGGTACTAGCAGGGAGAGGAAGACAAGCAACAATTTAAATTTTAAAGGTGCACCCTGTGTAAATTGTATGTGCATGTGACTGTGTGTGTGTGTGTGTGTGTGTGTGTGTGTGTGTGTGTGTGTGTGTGTGTGTGTGTAGATTTCATTCCTGCTGTGTTGGGTTTGCATGGGTGCATGTACAGGAAAGAGCTTATATGAGAGGCCGATTAGGGTGAAAACACTGAAAAACAGACACACACCCACTGAAAACTGTCACACACGCACTGACAATGTGCGCACATACACTGAAAACACGGAAACACTGGCACATTCACATTGACAATGTGCACATACACACTGAAAATGATCATACATGCACCAACAACACACCAAGCACACGCACTGAAACCAGGCACAGACACACTGAAAATGTGCGCACACACATTAAAAAGGGCACACACCACCGACTGTGCATGCACACACAGTGAAGTATGTGTACATCCACATTGACAAAGTACACATACACACTGAAAATATTCACACCACACAAACTTCACACAGAGTAGGATACAGGCTACTTGTCTGTGTGTGTATCTAAGTGTGTGCCTGTGAAGTCATTTCAGTCACAGTGTGTGTGTGTGACAGTTTTCAGTGTGCGTGTGTCTGTTTTTTAATGTTTTCACCCTAATCGGCCTCTCATATCTTGATCTAATTAAGTTGCTCTAGAGAGATGACTTCATCCTGATTCCCTTTTCCCTACCCCCTTCACAGCACCCCCACCTACCACCCCCCGACCCGCAGCCCCTGCTATCCCAACCCCACCCACGAGTTGCATGGCAGCATGACAGCAAGTCTTTGGACCAAATTAGCTGTCAATGCAACCCCCTAATTCCCAACAGACAGTAGGTTAATTTAATCAGTCAGCTATAGCCTGCAGCGGAACAGACATGCTAACTCACACACACATACAATAGTCCAGAATTTTCATAATGCACAATAACACAAGGAGAAGTTATTTACAATGAGTATGGTAAAGAATTTAGCAAAACAATAATCATTCAACCTAAAAAAAATAATTCAGTACAGAAAAAAGGAGATGGGTTCTAATAACTCTAGCTTTAGCTTCAGTTTAGTTTTGAAAAACTTTAACTATCTTCTTTGTCATTTATCTTACTCTATGTCAATGCAAGGTGCTTTTTTCTAACATAATATCTAGCCTGTTGCCCTTAAATTCCTTTACAAATCTTAATAAATCAATAAAAATAAAATCAAACAAAGCAGTTCAAACACGTTCTGGGTGGGGATTCATCAATGTTTCTCAAAAACATTGGTTTATAGTGAGCAAATTAGAATTATGTGTAATTTTTTACTTTTATATCTTAGTTACTGTTTGGTGGTGACAGTGTTTTTTCTACTGGATTAATCTGAATGAAGCCTAATCCTAAACAGAAGAGATTAAATTACCCAAATCACTATAATAACAGGATTACACAGACTTCCCTCTGACTCAAGACACCCTTGCCCTTTTTGAAAAATCTCTGTCCACACACACACAAACAAACAAACGGACACGTTGTCAGAAATGGTTGCATAATTGGGGGGAGAGGACAGTAAATTTATTGTGGAGGTGTAAAAAAGTGAGGTTGAAAAGTAACCAAAGCACAGTAAACTGTAGACCTGTCAGATTGCTAACAGTAATGACTTTGTGTGTGTGTTTCTGTGTGTGTGTTTCCAACTTACCAAGTTTCTGAGCATGAAAACAGAAACCTACTTATTAATTCACTTCTGTCTGGGGAGATTGGTTAATAAGATTGTCAATGGTAAGTTCAACACATAAAGGTACACACACACACACACACACACAGTGATTGGTGTTAACAGTGTAACTAATGCAGTTACACAGTGAACAAAAGCCCAGCTGTCACTCCAGAGGCTTAACAGTCATATATGAATATTCATCGCAGCACAGTGCGACAGAAGGTGAGCTTGGCTTTGCAAAGCACCATCTTGGTATTGTGGAGTCCAGAACCAGACTCATCAAAACATGACTCAAGTACAGGAGGGAAAATGCTTAAGGATCTGATTATTGATATTGTATTATTTTATATTATTAGCCTAATAAAACAGATGTTTAAATTAACATAAAAATCTCAGTTTGCATCCAAACAAATATCAAATCAGATTCAGGTTTAAAGTAAGAATCTCACCATTTAACTGTAAAAACAAACACTAAATGTTAAATAAACCTATTTTGGTAACACTTTATTTAACAGGTCTGTAATTTTCCTGGAAAGTTTCCTTGAAAGAACCATCCAATATAGCACTAATTATAGAGCTTTATAAGCATTATTATTGGAAACCTGTAGGATGAATTGCATGTTTGCCTGTAGGCACATTTGAATGTTCAGCTGATCTATGTGCACCAACTAAAACATTCTCTTAAACTAGAAATTAGTGTAGCAGAAAGTTTAGCAATTTAGCCTAACACTGTCTCTCTTTTCCTTACAATTAGTACCAAATTACATTGTTCTCTCCAAGAAACTTCCTGAGGAAATATATTTAAAAATAAAATAGAGCATTGCCCTTATTTTGATTTATTTCACTGTACATGTGTGTCTGCACATATTCATTGATGTTGTTACCACATCCCTGCACAAGCTTTGAGCAACCTAATGCATGTGGGCACAGTGTATATTAGGAATGACACATAACTCGTATGATCATGTAGTACAACTGATCAAAAGCAGTTTTCTATCTACACGTTCCAATATATTTTAAGACATAAAACAACAAATAATTGATATCAGAAATATATAAACAATATATAAATCTGTTTAGTAAAAGGATTTCGCATCATCATGATCATTGTTAGTTCTGATCTCCATGTAGCAGCAGCATCATGAGTACACTTGCAGTATGACAGTACCTCTGACCGTGTTGTAGTGCTACTGAAAACGACCAGGCGGTGGTAGTAAACAGCCATTTAATTAGACAAACCAGAGCAAATGGTGAGGAGCCCATCATGGAGGCGTCTCTGAGGGCGTGCATTGATGTACGTCCGTATACATCCATGAGGGCGTGTCGCTAACCACGCAACGCGTTCTTCGAACCCGCCTCTGGCTGCATCTGATTGGCTGCTGTTGTCACCGTTAGGGAACTCTTTCCCTGATTTGATAATCTTCCCGTCACTCAGCTGTGACAGACGCCACACTGCTTGCTGTTTCGAAAATGAAACTGGCGTCGATGGATCCACAAGAAAACGAAAACGAGACGGTCATTAAATAAATAAAAAAAACGTGGATTCACTGTTTTAATCTGGCGAAGAGGTGGCAGAAGAACACAACTGTAAGGAGTCCTTGTGGCGGGATTTTAGAGGTGACATTTTTGTGAGGGAGGCAGGCCTATGCTGTCAAACCACGACAACAACAACACCTGAATCGGTGCTCCTGTGTTAGCTTCGTTCGTTTATGTGTTGCTGCTAATTAACTACCAGTTTCAAGTAACTAGCTAGCTAGCTACTCAGCTACAGTCAGCCCTCATTTTCTGTGGATTTAGAACTGTGCTGTTACTGTATGTGGTCTCCGAATAGAAAAATAGAAGGAAGCCCTGTCTGACAGTCTGTTGTGGTCCTAGTTTAGACTGCACAGGGCAGCTTTAAAGGAAATGTCTCTTCCTTTTTTCAGCTGGGAATGTTGAGCAAACACCGGAGTTGGATAGGACGTACTATACTGCAATGGAGGTAAGCAACTTTCTGTAGCTGACATAAGTCACACGATGGGTTTGTTTTGAGACAGTATGTGTGGTTAAGACGTGTTCGTAGTCAATTGATAATTCGTTTAATTTTAAAATTCAGTTTTCAAGGATCTGAAGTACCTCTTTCCACCTATAGCATAAGTTACATTACATGTCATAGGAGGGTCCCTGGTTGTGTGATGCAACGACTGAGGTGTAGGGACAGTCATTACACCACATAATTTGTTATTACAGTTGAGTAAGATAAGATAAAAATGCCTTCTTGAGAAATATTTTGACTATTCTTAAGTAATTTTCATTGTACTTTTTTGTCATTGTCATTGTTTTGTATACCTTGTTTGTGCTCCAGGCCATGTAATCATGTCTTGAGTCAACACAATCCTAATTTGTGGAGTTCCTGGTGTTATTATTATTATCTACCTAGGGTCTTGTAGATTTTTGTCGTAACTAGATCTTGAGACAGAAACTATTGTCAGTTACTTATATGGTTGGTTTTAGTTTCTAAGTAGTTAGTTTCAGTCTAACTGACAAGGGCAGATGCAGCATAAAGGGGCTATACCACAAGTTTGATTTACACACCAATTACTTGTTTCAGTTGTATAAGAGAAAGTGTGACAATCTGTGAACAGAGTCAGTCACAAACTCAAATTTACCATGCTTTTGGGGCACATTCTCACATGTCTAACGTTACTTTCTCTCAAAATGTGTGTAGGTAGTTCAGTAGTCCAGGGTTGCATTGTTGAAAGAGAGACTGCCCTTTAACCAGAGAACATAGTTTTGAACCCCTTTGTCAGCAAGATTCCTGACCTCTGACCTCCCCCTTTAGAAGGATCAGGCAAAATAGAATTTTCCTACAGTTATAAATATTGAATAATGAATATATCAGTAATGAGTTACACTTTTATTTATATTGGTGTTTAGCCCTCCAAAACCAAGGTTCATGTTGATGGTAAGACCTCAATGAAGGTTGTAGGTGTTTTCCATAATGCAGGGTGTAGAAGTGTCAAAATGAGTTGATTATTAACCAACATATGATTTAAAAACCTTAAAACTTATATCATTCTGTTTTTCCCTTCTCCTCCTCCTCATTTTTATGACTTGTCTGTATATCTTTAACCCTCTTGCCTTCCCCTCATCTCTCCCTGTTGTTCTCGGTGCTCCAGTCTGTAGCAGTGGGCTCGGCTACTTGGTGAGACTGAAGCTGCTGTCACTATGGCACACTTTGACACAGAGTACCAGCGCCTGGAGGCGTCCTACAGTGACTCTCCCCCTGGAGAGGAGAACCTGCTGATGCATGTGCCTGAAGGAGCCAAATGTAAACGACATGTATACACAAATCAAGAACTTATCACACACAGAAACACGTCCTCGTCTTTTGCTCTGATAGCGATGCCACCATGCAACAACACCATTACTAATGTTTAATAAATGTTTTGCAGCACAATGGCACCACATAGAGAACCTGGACCTGTTTTTCCAGAGAATATCCTTTTACTTGGTTGTGACATGTTTTCCCAACGTGTTGTGTTCTGATTGTTCCTGACAACTGAGGCCCCATTCACATTACTGCATTTTTTAATTAAAACGGAGACCTTTTGCTACGTTTGCACCTCCCGTCCAGACTACAACGGCGAAAACGAAGACCTAAAACGGAGAAGTTTGGAAACGCTGCCAACCCCATTTTGCGTTTCAAAACTCCGGAGGGCGTTTTAGTGAAGACCGGCCAAAACGAAGGACTTTAGAAACGATGACGTAGCCACTCACGCTCGGCTCTCTGATTGGGTCTTGCAAAGCAGAAACACGATGCTGCTGACCGGGTTTTTGACATAGTATTTTTATAAAAATATTCTGTACCATGATACCATGAAAGTTTTAACACAGTTACGACTGATAAACGCAGACACATTTGCACTGTTCCTTAACATCCATTACGTCTATAATCTGCACCAGAAGAATGGATTCACCTGTATGCTTCTGGGAGAGATCTTTGAGCTAGTGTATGTATCCCATCCACCTGAACTGATGTTTTTAAGGAAATCTTTATGGCATGGAGCTTGATGTACCCTGTAAGTGTGTTTTCTTACTGTCTTTTCCTTTCTTGCCTCCTCCTCCTTTCTTTCTCTATGCAGTCAGTTGCTGTTTGTGGTTGGCTTCACAGTGTTCCTAGCTAACTGTGTGGACTATGACATACTGTTTGCCAACAAGTTTGTAAATCACACCGATTCCTCTAAAGTCACCTTGCCTGATGCCTTCCTCCCAATGGATGTCTGCAGTGCCCGGTGAGTGTGACACTGTATTTAGTTCATTTAGTTAATGAAGTGTGTACCTGAGGATAGATGTTATTATTGTATAGAAGGGTGTTTGTGAGATACAGAAACACTTTGTTATGCGCATTATTGTTACTCACTAGTTTTTTTCAATATAACATTTTTCTTATCTGAATGTGTAAAGTTTCCTTGGGTTACTTGAAACATTTTAGCAGACTTTCTACATTTATATGTACATTATCACACGGGACTTGGAATGGTTATTTTACTATTTATTCCTTACTTGTTAATCTGCCAGTGATACCTTTTGAATGACAGAACTCAAAAGAGTGATATATATGATCAGTATTTTCTTCCATAGTAATAGCAGTGAAATAACTTTCTTGTTGTCATTGATAAAGCTGAAAAGTGGCATGAATTAAATTATTTACCCAGGTTAGCGCTGGTGTGTTTATTTTTTTTATACAGAAATATTTAATCTGCCAAACCAATTGGACATATGTGAAGACCTTAATGCCGTTGAAAACATACAACGTACTTTTAATTATAGAAGAAAATATTTTCTCCCACAGTATCCGAGACAATGCGTTTGTGATCTTCGTGCTGATCATCTCTGGGGTGTTTTGGCTACATCGCCTGGTAAAATTCATCTACAATGTCTGCTGCTACTGGGAGATCCGATCCTTCTACATCAACGCACTCAAGATGACCATGGTGAGTCAGTCACACAAAATTATGTCTATAGAGGAAATTATTTTTAGAGTGTTACTGAAGATTTGTTTTGCTTGCAGATAAATTATAATCACATGCAATCATTGTACCTACTAATTTCCATCCATCCATCGTCAACTGCTTATCCTGCATACAGGGTCGCAGGGCCTACTAATTTCCACTATGCTTTTTCTTTTCAGTCCGAACTCCCCTATGCAACATGGCAGGAGGTTCAGGCCAGGATAGTGGAGATCCAGAAAGAACACCAGATCTGCATCCATAAAAAAGAGCTGACCGAGCTTGACATTTACCACCGCATCCTCCGCTTTAAAAACTACATGGTGTGTACATTTGCAGTGAAATTTTGCAGCTTGGTTGCTGAAGAGTCTGACACAGCTATTTGCAAACATAATGAAACGGTGTGACCTCAAACCAAAGCTTTCTTCCTGTACCTCGCTAGGTTGCCATGGTGAATAAATCTCTCCTTCCTGTGCGATTTCGACTTCCTACGCTTGGGGAAAGCGTGTTCTACACCCGGGGTCTCAAATACAACTTTGAGCTCATCTTCTTTTGGGGACCAGGTGTGTTCATGTTTGATGTAATTCATGTACAGTATGTACAGTACTCTATGTGTCTGCATTTCCATGGTGTAATATTCAAGTGAAATTAACTATATGCATGCATGCATTCATACATTTGCCTATTTGTCAAGGTTTAGAATGACAAAGGGGTCTTCTTTTGTATGTCCCTTGGTTTTGTCTTGGTGGCTCTGTAGGGTCTCTGTTTGAGAATGAGTGGAGCCTGAAACCAGAATACAAGAGAGGAGGGAACAGGGCTGAGCTGGCAGACAGGCTAGCATCCCGTATTCTATGGATTGGGATTGCCAATTTGCTGCTGTGTCCAGTTATTCTTGTGTGGCAGATTCTCTACGCCTTCTTTAGTTACACAGAGGTAAGTGGTTTGTATGTACATACAAACTTTATACAGTTTTCTTTTTTCATTTAGTGCTCTAAACATAGATCATTTGGTGTGTGTGTGTGTGTGTGTGTGTGTGTGTGTGTGTGCGTGTGTGTGTGTGCAGGTGATCAAGCGAGAGCCGGGCTCTCTGGGAGCAAGATGCTGGTCTCTGTATGGTCGATGTTACCTGCGTCACTTCAATGAGTTGGATCATGAGCTCATGTCACGCCTCAGCAAAGGCTACAAGGTCAGCGTATCTCCTGCCAACACTGCTCATAAGTAGGGCTGGGTGATAAAGCGATTATTTATTATTTATTATTATTATTTAATTATTATTATGATATAATGTTCCTCAATATAAATAAAGTTGCTTCTCCTCTGAACCCTAGTTTTATAACCCTGCTAAATTTCATAACACTGACATATTTTTCTTTCAATGAATTGAAAGAAGTTGTTTGTATATGGCAGTGCAGAACATCACTTAAGATTCACATGGTTTTGTATAAACATCATGCTCTTAATGCTTAGCCTGTAGAGTTAATAATAAGTCTGCTTCCTGCTTTTTTCCATTCCTCTACCCCTGTTCCTCTTTCATTCAGGCTGCATCCAAGTATATGAACTGTTTCCTGTCACCACTGCTGACGGTGGTTGCCAAAAATGTAGCGTTTTTTGCCGGGTCTCTCCTGGCCGTGCTCATCGCCCTGACTATCTATGACGAGGATGTTCTCGCAGTGGAACATGTTCTCTCATCAATCACTCTGCTTGGAGTGTGTATCACAGTCTGCAGGTGGGGATTAGTGTTACCCAGTTAATCTCTCTGCTATTCTCATTTACATGGTTTTTATTTACACAGCCTGCAGCAGTTAATCATCACAAATGTATTAACAGCTAAATAGCTCAAATAAATCACTAGCTCATTATTAATCAGCCATAAATTAATAGCTTTGTCTCTATAAAACTGATATGAAATGGCAAACATCAGATACAAAAATAAAATGTGAATATATGACACAAATCTTCAACTATGTGGAACGTAGGGGACCCATTTCTTTATTGCCTGTCTAAAGCTACCCAGAGTTGTAATCCCTTTAATGCTCTACGGCAGCTTATTCTGCTGTATAACTGATGAGTTTAAGAGGGTTTCCTTCCTTAAGTAGCTCAGACTATTTGAAGTCTGTTAATAGCTCTGAATTGAAATAATTCAATATTTAGGAACAGTCCCATGAACTGAACTTCTATCTCGTAGAACCATCCAAGACACACAACAATCCATCAGAAATTTCACCGGTAAATTTTGCATCAAATTTGTGATTTGTTTTGAGAAAGCCTTACAGCTGAATAAGAATGCTTCAGTCTTGTAAACTCCAGACATATAGTTAACAAGCAAATTTCCACAAAGTAGTTAAATCTTTGCCTTTGATTTTCACCCTCTTATGTTGTAAGCCTAACTTCTTTTCCTGTCTCTCTTTTCAGATCATTTATACCTGATAAGCACATGGTGTTTTGTCCTGAGCAGCTATTGCGGGTTATCCTGGCTCACATCCACTACATGCCTGACCACTGGCAGGGTAATGCACATAGATATGAGACCCGTGACCAGTTCTCCCAGCTCTTCCAATACAAAGCCGTGAGTATGGATACTGACGGGGATAAATATCAAGACTGAGGACTTGTCAAAACAGTGTTATATGGGCATTTTCCATAGTAGACATTTTAACATGGCACAGCATGAATTTAATTAATTAATGGGTTTAATTAATTAACATTAATGATGGCTGTATTCAATATATATATATGCCAATTTTAGGGCCCTGCAAGTGTGCAAGCTGACTCATGGACATGGCTTTCCAGCACAGTTATAAAGGCATTTATGTTAAAACTTACACTTGTGCTGGTTCTATTGTGACTACTCAAAATGTCTACTGTGTAAAAGACCTGTAGTTGTTTTGTTAAACCCTCTCTGAACATCTGCTTCTATTAAACTGTTATTTTTCTAGAGAATTAGCATTACCCTCATTCAGTTACTTGTATTTATATCTCAGACAGACTACTATAACTATAGTTTTCTGCTGTTAGCTATCTAAGCAGATCCACTGAAGCAGTAGGGGTCTCAGTGCCATGCTGAGAAGCACCTTGTTGGTATTTGTTAAGGGAAGGGATTTGCTCTCCACTCCCAGATTGTCGCAGCTGGTAGCATTTGGATCTTAAATCATAAAGTGTTCCTCAAGATTACAATTAAAATGAACGTGCTATTTTAAATAACACATTTCAACTTATGAATCAGAGGATCAGTATACCTTTGATGTGCTTGCTGAACCCTACCTTGCCACACGAGTATACAGTGTTAACTTTTCCCCTATGTTTTTCTTCCAGGTCTTTATTCTAGAGGAGTTGATAAGTCCAGTGGTGACTCCCATTATCCTGATCTTCTGTCTGAGGAGGAAGTCTCTGGAGATCATTGATTTCTTCAGGAACTTCACTGTGGAGGTGGTCGGTGTAGGAGACACTTGCTCCTTTGCCCAGATGGACATCAGGCAGCATGGACACCCTGCGGTGAGTGACTGCCACACACAAGTGCAGCCACACAGACATACATAAATGAAGACACTTGTCTATATACTGTGTGACATGCGTAAGATTTATTCATTCAAAAGTGAAATATGAATGAATGAGAGTCTGTGTGTATATCTGTGGCCTGAACCTCTCTCCTCCCTCTGTAGTGGATGTCAGAGGGGAAGACAGAGGCGTCTATCTACCAACAGGCAGAGGATGGGAAGACAGAGTTATCTCTGATGCACTTTGCCATCACTAACCCCCAGTGGCAGCCGCCTCAGGAGACCACACACTTCATCAGCCAGCTGAAAGAACGAGTTCACAGAGAGGCCGCAGGGGCTCCTTCAGATACACGTCCCCTCTCACTGTCTGAGTCTGAGGTACACTGATGAACTAACATACGTGCTCAGGTATCAAAGTGGTAATACATCAAATTTCATTACATCTTCAGAGGTAGAAACAAATGTACTGTCTTGTCTCTCTGCCCTTTCTCTCTTGTAGCCAAGGAGCCTCGTTGCAAACTTCTTGGGAGGTCCCTCTACGCTGGCCTCCGTTCATTTCGGCAGGGATGGCTCTTTGACCAATCATGCAGCAGCTGGCATAAGTGATGGGGCATCTGCCTTACGCTCCCTTTCCCCAGTCAGCAGCAGTCTTCACTTGAGAGGCAGTTTGAGTGCAGCTCACAGAGCAGCTGGCCACACTTCAGCCATGAGCAAAGCAATGGCAGGGTCTGGGTAGGAGAATTCTTCTTCCGAAATGTGTCTCGACTCAATTCTGTCTAACACTAACTTTTTACTGAGCTGCTGGCTGAAAACTCACAGTTCAATGTGCAAAATCTAGCCTCTCATCTTCTTATCTGTGTCACCTCCTCTTCATGTCCTCATTTTCTCCATGTTTTTGCTTTCTTTTTTTGTAGGACTGATGCCCGAACTGTGAGCTCAGGCAGCAGTGCATGGGAGGGTCAACTGACCAGTTTGGTCCTGTCAGAGTATGCCTCCACTGAGATGAGCATCCATGCACTTTACATGCATGAGGTAATTGTGTGTGATCGTGTGTGGGAAGAGAGTAGAGGACATCTGTAGGAGTTAAAAACTGAATGAAGCACAGTGTGTTCCCACGTTTGTCTCCTCATCCTGAATATCCAAGCGGGAAGCTTCCGGTCTACAATATGAAGCGAATGCGGAAGTCCCTGAAACCTGCATTCTATTGAAAATCCAGCAGGGGGCGACTCTTCTGGTTGCAAAAAGAAGTCCGGCTCCATTAGAAATAATGAGAAAATGACCCTACTTCTCAGCTGAATAATTACCCCAGTAAACACTTTCCTGATGAGTTTATGGTCTCAGTCGCTAGTTTCAAGTCTTCTTCAATACAAAATGATGTTCATTTAGTAAATTATGGACCCATTTATTTTACAATAGACCAAAAAGCAGAGTATGTTTCAGGGCGGGATTATCTATGATTGACTAGTCGTTACCATAGCGACCTGTCAATCAGGCTAGAGCAGACTCGTACCCACGGCACTGTGTAAATTTAACCAGCGCCATTGAGAAAGCTTATTAGGAGTTGGCTGTTCACTTTTTCTGGTGAGTACATTTAGTTTTAAGACTGTTGTCCGCTAGACAAAGTTATCAGCCCAGTTAAAATGACAGTTAACGTGAGTTACAGTTGCACCTATCTAAGCAAGCTAGCTAGCGCCGCACACGGCCGTTAGCTCCGCCGTATAGTCACTTCCGGGCACTTCCTGGTTGCAAAAACTCGACATGGCGGCGCCTTATCTGCCAAACTCGAGGCTTCAAAACGGCAGTCCACAAACCAACGGGTGACGTCACGATGACTACGTCCATTTCTTATGTACAGTCTATGTGAATATCCCCCAGATTTTCTTCATCGCGGGTGCCATCCATTTTTTCTCCTATCTTATTTTTGTCCTTGTAGCTACACAAGCAACAGTCCCGCGGCGAGCTATCCCGTCACACATGGCACAGGCAGGAGAGTGACGAAAGCAGTGACAGCGTCCCTGATGAAGTGAGAAGTGAACCCAACCCTCACTCCAGACATTTCCCACGCTCACACACTTTCCCCACAACAGTCCCCAGTCCCAGTGCTATTCCCACTTCAGCTTCAGCCACCTGTAGTACCACCCTGGGCCAACAGGGGGCTCCCTCGCAGAGCAGCACCCAGCACCGCTATAGTGGACCTACCACAGGTACTATGTTTTGATAATCTCCCCATGTTTCACACTACATGCATTTGAATGGTCTTATTAAATGATCAGTCGGACTTTGGAACAGCATGGAATTGATTTTCACCTGCTATTCTTTTTCATAGTCTCACTCTTTTTAAGATAATTAAAACTGTAAATGTCCTTGCTCTCGTTGCTGCACCATTATTTTTATGACAAAAAATTTGGATTTGTTAGTCAATTAGTTTTAGAAAGATATGATATCAGTTTAAGACAGGAAATATTCTCTTGCCATGTTGCAATATGTACAAAACAGTAAAATGTTCTCAACCCTTGTGTAACAATGAGTAGTTAAGTTTCTCACTGAGTAATTACACAAGTCTCCCTTAGTTTATGTCACACTGGCTTAGTATAAGAACTATATGGCTTTCAGAGTATTTCATTATTTGTTTAACTCAACTGAGGACAGTTTACAGTACAGTAGCTGTACATGCTATACAGATCAGTGTTAATTGCTGACACTTTTAAACAACACTGTCTATGTCTTTCTGTTTTCCAGACTCTTTTGGTGCAGGTGGGAAAGTAGTGAGGTCAGCCCGTGTGCCCATGGGAGGGTGGGCAGAGGAGGGTCAGGCAGCACCACGACACCATGAACCACTACCAGAGGAGAGTTCAGAAGATGAAATGCCTCCTCACATACACAAGGTGAATGTTGTTTGTGAATGATTGCAATGGCAATGGCAATTTGCCTGTGTGTGGTGCAAGTAAACAGACATTTTTGTTCTCTTTCTCTCACTTTAGGTTACATAACCATGCCATGTGAAGAAGCATCAGCGTCCCACCCTCCATATATAAAAAAAACCCACACCCTTTTCCTTGACCAAACTTTTGTCCAGGATTGACCATCTGACCTGACACGGGTGAAAATGGACAGGAGTGGTGTCCCATGAACACTTAACTTGTAAAATCATCTGGACAAGTTAACATTGATGCCACCACCAACCTTTCAAAGATAGTATATTACTTACTACACACCAGTCAGGGTATACATCTGAATTTGTGAATCAGAAGAGGACCTACAGGATCAAGTTATTTCTACTAGCCATTAATACCATCAGATTATACTACGCTCTTTTATAGTGTCAAAAGATTACATGATGAAGGTGCATGCCTTACTGCGATGTTAACAAAACTTGGGAACACATTATCCTTGGCGCTTTGCCTGCTGTAGAAAAATACAAAACAATTTGCCCAAAATGTGATCACAATAATCCAATTTTTGCTATCTGTATTGTTTCCCTCTTTTACAAATCCGATGGCAACAGAAGTGAAATTTGAAGAATGTGTGGTGTCTCTCCAACAATAACAGCATTCAACGAAATGTGTTCAGAAAGATTCTGTTAACACACTGACTTTCATTGTGTATCTATTCTTGTACCAATAGCAGGAGGGTATGTATCCTACCCTGTGCTCTGTATTTCAGCTTGCATTCTGCCTCCTTGCAAAACATTGAAGGCCTCAAAAATTCAAATTCACTTTTTCAGATTTTTAATAACATATTTCCCTCCTTACAGATTTTTTTCTTATTGCATTATAATGTTCATTTGAAGTTTCTAATATGTTCTGAAACTTTTCACAGAGTCTGCCTCCGTTTGCACAGAAAAACGTTTGTATAAAACTTAATTGTACAGCCTAGCCTGGTATTGTGCACGTACACATGCTCTGTGTAAATAAATGTTATCAAGTTGTTTCAAGCAGTCATTCAGAATATTAAATTAATCAAATTTACACAATTATAAGGCCAACATTTTTTAATGTGTAACGCGAGATGCTGTATGCAAGCACATTTTAATCTGATTTAACCCATGTTTTTATTAACCATTCTTTTTTTTTTTTTAACAGACTTGGCACAGCAAACAAACAAGGCTTTTTTAAGCATGTAATATTGACTTTTGTGCCATACAAAAAGCCCTTAAGCACAAGTGCATGACTATCATCCACACATTCTCCTAAAGAATTGTAACTCATCTTCACAGTAAGAATATTGTTCAATGGCCATCCTCCACATCCTGCTTAATACAGCATGACTGTACCTTGTTCCCCTGTCATTAGGCCATGCAATTCTTTAAAAGAAGTATGCACTTTAATAGTTTGTTAATGCAGAGGGTGTCA
The DNA here is from genome assembly GCF_021292245.1 of Micropterus dolomieu. Taxonomy (NCBI): domain Eukaryota; kingdom Metazoa; phylum Chordata; class Actinopteri; order Centrarchiformes; family Centrarchidae; genus Micropterus; species Micropterus dolomieu. The sequence continues at coordinate 11,145,331 of NC_060160.1, read as the reverse complement.
GTTGTTTATATGTGTATATTTTATTTATCAAAGGGGTGTGCCATGATGATTGGCGGTTGTGAATCCAGGTTGTGTTTTCTGTTGTGCATTTGGGATCGGGATAAAGAAGCACTGACACTTGTAACAGACTGATAATGTGGTCCAGGATGCTCACAGTGATTCACTGCGGTAAAAGCGACTGTTTGAGGAAGTTCTGTTGTTTGTTTAATAGATCCTGTAAAATACCATTTTGTACAGCTGTAAATTCATCCAATAAAGACGAGGCAATGATTTTGTGTGTAGCGTGAAAAAGCGACTTACACGACAAAATGACACGGGCAACGTTAGTGACTTCACTGAACAGGCCGAATACTGAACATACCCCTATTTTAAAGTGCCGTCACATTTTACATGTGCGTTCAGTCATCATAGCGATTTAGTTAGCTTAACAGCTACTAGCCGTAAATTAGCATACGGCTAGCTTACTACTTCGGATAGTTAGCCTGCATTAGCTGCGTACAGAGCTAACGTTGTGGAGACTGATGGCAAAGCAGTTACAGTAGTCAGGAGAAAATGTTTTGTGCTGTATCATGTTTTTAATGAGTCCAAATACTTAATCTTAACAGGGCCCGGATAGCTCAGTCGGTAGAGCATCAGACTTTTAATCTGAGGGTCCAGGGTTCAAGTCCCTGTTCGGGCGTTAATTTTCTTTCTCCCCCTATGGCCCATCAATAGATTGTGTAAATCGCCAACTGCTCTTATGAAGGAACTATAATATTTCATCTGAGGGTCTGTGGATCAAGTTCCTTTAAGGGCGTCGATTCTTTTTATCATTCATCCCTTTCAGCGCCGTTGAAGTTGACCCAAGTGGTCAGAGGCGACTACTATAAGCATACAATAATTTAGTGTAAGGTAAGGTTACCTTGTTTGTTTTGTTTGTCTACCATTCATAATCATAACGCTACATGATAGCCTACATTTAGGAAAATTTCAATGATATTAAGTCAACAGGGGAGACTCAGAGTGAAATCTGTGTCCTGTAAGGACACACACACACACACACACACACACACACACACACACACACACACACACACACAAAATGTATTTGTTAGTAAAAATAAAAATAAAACAATTAGGCTGTCTGTGTGAATATTTGCACATAAAGTACATGTGCTGTTAGTGAGGCTTACCATTGAGTGGTGGGAGAGTAAAAGGGGCTGTTGCGTGGTGTATGGAGGGTAGATGTCTCGCTGCTTGTCCTGCTGGGACAGATGACACCCCTGGTAGCCATGTAGGGTTGCTGATGGGGGGCAGCTGTGGTGCCACAGAAGTAGGACCATAGTGATGATGATGATGGACAGCATTTCCTCTTGGTTTGACATCTGGGCGTACAAAAATAGGGTTTCCCTGGAAACTGTCCTGGAGCGACAGATTTGGGACAGTTTTGCAAAGGGTCAGAATTGAGACTTTTTGCTTTGTCTTTATGTGTCGAGAGAGTGTGCATGTTTGTGTGTACCTGCCCGAGATATTTAGCACAAGGGGCACAGTGACTGGGACCTCCAGGTGGTGACAGGGCTATAGGAGGCATGGCTTTCAGCATCATATTGTGCATTATGATCTGATGCATCTGGGCATTTTGCATCAGCATCAATTCCACCATGTCTAACATGCAAAATACACATACACACACAAACATATGAATACAGGAAGACTCAAATAAGACAGATCTGTATTTGCTGTTGCATACCCTCTTTGATGCTGCCTGAGCGTGGTGCAGGGTAGGGCTTAGGGATTTGAGTAAACAGAGGCTGCTGTTGTATGATGGTGGCAGGCTGCTCGGGTAGCTGCAGAGAGAAAGAAAGACGGGGGAATGACTGCTTCTTTTGCATAATTTATTTGCACTATACTTGAACTCATTGCAAGTCAGATTGAATAGCAGCGTCAGTATAATACCTAATGTGAAAGGAAATAGAAGGGCAAAAATAGAAGAGAAGAAGGGGCTCAGAAAAAGAAGATTGAATATAGGGGGATTGGTGGTGTTTTTTAGGGTAATGCTGAGTGTCTCACAGTCTGCTGGATGATGCGAGGAGGCTGGGGTCGGGCAGGCGGTGGAGGGGTCAGGAAGTGCAGAACAGGGGCCGCCTGGTGAAGTGGGAGTGGTGGAGGCGGCTGAGGGGCAGTGAAGAAATGTGACTTGTACTGTCTTGGTGACCCTCCCCAGGTGTGGGGTCTGTTGAGGTATTCTAACATGTGCTGCTCCTTCACAGAAGATAAATGCAAACAAAACACAAACAATTATATACTTCTCACAATGACAGGCGAAAGACTAAATGCTTGAGACATTGGTTAACTGCTCAAAGGTACTAGGAATGTCTTCTGTCTTTCTCTTGCTCTAGTTTTGTATCTTACTGTCTGAATTTAGTTATGTAAGAAATTATATTAATAGGTTAACAAATAAAAATGTGTATTCTTGGAATACAAAGATAAAGATTCTCTACAAACCCGGAGTATTTGCTGGAGGGCCCGCTTGCGCCTCAGTGCAAGGTGAAGTTGATCCAGCTGTCCATCATAACTCCCTGAACAGACAAAATCATGTTCTCAATAGCTACTCCCATAATTTTTTTTATCTTTCCCTGTGTCTGCCTCTTCTACTTGTTCTGTCCACCCTAAAGTAAAAAGCAAATAAAAATCCTTCTACCTTTTTCATCAGCTCCCAAGACTTCTCCTTAGTGCTCAGCTTCATATCCATTTACTACCAGGTTAATTTTACTACTAAGTGTATTCAAAGTATATTATTTTAGTATATTCTTCATTTGTCATCTTGGGAAGTCATTGTCAGTATAATCTATAATTGGGATAGAAAGAAGTCTTTAACTTACTTGCAGACTGGGCAGAATCTGCTCTTGTGTCCATATTGTGCAGTCTCTAGAAATGTAAGTAAAGGATATTTCTGAAAGATTTTGATGTAAAATTTTCAAGAAAAGCATAAAAGGCACGCTGAACTATTTCACTTGAGAATACTAAACAACCAAACAAACTGTAGCTTGAGCAGTATTTTTCCAGCTGAACACATTTTAAACTAGCCTCTCACCTACCTTCTCCAGTAGTTTGAGTTTGAGTATTGTCATCTAATCAACTGCAGAACTGCCATGCTAAGAGATCACACAAAGGAGAGTTACTCTAACATTTTCTAAGGACTTTAATACACATAATTGGATGAAATACTAGACACAAACATACAAACAGACAAGCAAACTTATGCTTTTAATATCTTATTTACCTGAAATCTTGGCATCTGGAGTCACACAGACTGTGTGTATACCTGTGTGTTTGAGTCAAGACAAAAGCCAGAAAGTGGTTGCCATGGGACACACCTGTTTAACACCTAGACCTAAACATGACTTGCATAACTACTTTGTTTCTATGCAGAGAAAGAGTAGAGGGACATCAGATAACCTTCCTACTTCAGATCCCACTTTCTTTTGATTTGTAGATGACTACAGACCAAGGTAAAGTACCCAATGTCATTCATTCACTCATCTTGGAAATAAGCCCTGCTCATAATATATTGCCCACATTTAGATTATTTTATTTAGAAAGGTATAAATAACTAGAAAAATATGTATATTAAGTAAAGGTAATAACCTACAGATAATACAAAATATTACACTTGTTGTCATGGTTTCAATAAATGCCATCTGAATGGTGTCTACCTTTTGATCTTATTTTGTAATACATGCTTTAATGTAACTATACATTCGTCGTCATAAATTAGGTTGTTCAAATGCCAAAAAACTCCTCAGACAGTGGACGATTCTGTACATTCACTTTCAAAACAGATGAGTGGAGGCATGGTTTCATATTAGCCTGTCCTGATTGGCTACAAGAGCAGTCAATCGAGCATTGGAGACTTGACACAGCCATTTCATTGGTCAACTAGACTCTAGTTTTGAGTGATGTACAAAATGGGGGGTGGTTCTATTAGGCATGCGGGAATGCATTCAAGCGTTGCAATTGGCTGAAGAAGTGGAACGTAATGATTTGATTGGTCCATTTAGTCAAGGAAACTCGATAAGGGCGGAGTTGAACTGACTTGGCGGCCATATTGAATATTATCTGTTGACAGTTGTAGCTGAAGGAAGCTCAAAGATTTTGTTTTAGCTAACTCATGCTAGAAGTCTGTTGTGCTTTTCAGTTGAATTAGGACGTATGTCCCAAACACTTAATGGTTTTATTTAAACCAAGAGATGGATGAAGATGAACGGCAAAGGAAACTAGAAGCTGGGAGAGCTAAGGTTTGTTGCTAACATTTAACGCACGCTAACTGCTGAATGCTAGCAGTTACCGCTAGCCAACTCTTTTGTGATGGCTTTGCGTTTGTCCACTGCTAACTGGACCGTCCTCCAACATTATTGTTTCAACGTTTTGTTTGTCGTTGCTTAGATGTCGTTTGCCCGTTAAATTACAGGCTCTCGTAACTTTACTGTTTTGCGCGCATATGCCGCGGGTTGATCATTAATCTAAGGTTGCACGTAGCTAACGTAAAGATAACTATAACGTGTATGGAGTAACGTTAACGTTTGGTTAATCGGCTAATAAATTGAATCATTTCGTATAAGGTGATACTTGAAGTTCAACTGAGACTGACAGATGCACCCTTTTTCACAAAGACTAGGGAAATGCCTCTAATCTGTTTTTAAAAAAAATTAAAAAAAAAAAAGTTTTCCTTACATATTTCAAGGTGTTACATTTGCGCGCGCAGGTGCATCCAATCCAATGTTGTCGTCCGAGTTTTTAAAAGCATTTTTGGCACATTAACTTTTATGTAATTCATTTTTAGTGCTGCATTTCAGGAACACTTGCTTTTTGCATCCCAATAATCAATCCCATTTTTCAACAGCCATAATAACTTTCACCAACTCAGAGAAACTATTTTACAGCTAGAAAGAGTATCCCCTATGGCATTTTTTCAGCTGTCTGTGAAAATTGCTACTGTGGTGTCGCCAAAATGGAAAAAGCAAGCAGCTGTTTTTACTAAAATGGTCAAACTGTCAAAAAACAGATTTAAACTAGGCCATGTGTTCAGAGTAGCTAAATAAATTGCATTTCTTCAATGTTGCATTTCTCCTCCAGCTCATGGTAGAACTCATTCAAAAGATAGCTTGGTACATTAGTATGATGCATAATACTTCATAATATTAAATAACTCAACTGAACCACTGATATTCCTTGTGACAGAAATCCTCCAACATGCCGCGAAGTCAGTCGGTAAGTAGAGAAACTGGTGACTGGCAGACATTATTCCTTTTGTGATTTCGGTCTTGCTTTTTGTTTTGTTTCTCTTGGGTGGACAATCAGGGGTTTCTTCTCCTTTTCTCTACTACATTTTTTATTAATTGATGTCAGCATTTGAGATTGAAGCCCACAGATACAAAGAAGAATGACTGGAGACAGATTATCAAGACTGTAAACCTGAATAGATAATCTGTTGTGCATTAATAATTTTCATGTCTAATATAGCCAAGCAACTAGCACACAAGTTGTCATGCAGGTTGTACGCCATTAGGCGGTGCAGTGAGCCCATGAGATTTGGGAACGCTGAATATATTGCACTTGTATCTCACATGAATGGTGTTGCTATGGTAATACAGCGCTGTCAGTTGCCTTTACTGTATTGGGCGCATGAAAAAGCTTATTTATTAGCCTCACTTTAAGCATGACACACACAAAAAATCAAACCCCACAAGGTGTATTGGTGCAGAAATTGTTGAGAACACACTAGCAGCATTCAGCAGTCCAGCAACATCTGATATGGCCACAATAGGCTCCAGCTACAATATGTTAGTCATAGTCTCAGTAGTGCAGAAGTGGCCTTGGGTAAAACGCCGCTCATCTGGCTAATGTTTCAATCTGAGATGTGTGTTATGGCAGGCGGAGGCGGTGAACAGAATGATGGAAGAAAACGAAGGGTGGGGTTTTAAGTGATTAATGAGAATGAAAGCAGATGAACATTGGGAGGTGGGAATAGATTCAAGTGTTGAGGGAATTATTGTTTTAAGCAAAGCTTTAACCTGGTTATTTTTGGGGGGTTAGAAAAAAGAGGCACTAAATGGGAGTACAAAGCAAATTTACAATGGGGTTGGTTTTATGACCAGGCACGTAACATGTCATCAAAATAAACAGTGCCACACATGCGCACATAATGGTGCCATTCACATATATGTGACTCATCACACAAGGCAAACAAGTAGCTCTCCCAGGGCAATGTAATTTCAAAATTGAATTGAGCATACACACTCTTATGCTGCTTGCCACACACAGAGCTCTGTCTCCTCCTCTCCATGTGAATGCATCTACCAGTCTCCACCCTCTTTCCCTAGTCTAGACACATGCCATCTCCTATCCAGAGTTTGTGGATCTCTCTGCACTGTATGTTGGCTGTGGCAGGGAGTTTTAGGATGAATGGGTTTGCAGAGTGTGCTGTTGCCTACAGACTGCAAGATCTACATTTGGACACTAAAGCAACTGCCCTGATAAAGAAAATCTGACGGGTCTGACCACCACCAAGAAAGGAAGTCGATGATTGACTGTCACTCATGATGGAGGGCTTTATGAAGGTCCCTGTCACAATGTGAATAGCTCTCATCTGTTTTAAGCTGCTTAAAGAAGAGCGAGAGAGACAGACATCGCCTAAAAAGAGGAGTGTGGTGTTGAGAAATGGTGGATTTGTACCAAATCGGTCTCTCCGGAATTCATGCTAAGTATTGTAGCTTGATTGGGGATTTTTTTATGTAAATTAACTTCTCAGGTTCAGATTCTTGATTTTTGTTTTATTCTTATTTATTTATTTTGATGCTTCAAAAACTCCTGTCAACCAGTTTGGCTGCCTCTGTCTTTGACTTTCTTGCATGCTGAAAAGTGACTGAGAAGGATGAGTACTTTTTTTTTTCTTTTTTTCTTTTATTTTTTTGTAACCTTGTGCTGTGTCTAAGGTTGTCCAATGTGTGTCACTCAAATGTGCACTTCTCATGGGTTGGATACAGCTCTCTGGAGATTTGAGAATATTTAGCATCACCTCATTTTGAACTTGGAGACCTTGTCAGGCTATGGTGTGATCTATTTTGGGTGTGAGTTTGGGATTCCGGTCTCTTTTAATTTTTTTGGCTGTACAACTCTGACTCATCAAAATAAGGGCTGCCAATCTTAATTTCTTTTCTACATCTGGAACTATCAACACTTTGTACACATGCATTTATACTTTGCGTAATGATTTCAGAATGTCGTTTTGATTACTTTTTTTTCAACTAAGGATCAGTCTGGACTCTAGTTTTCCGTCACCCTTGACCCCTGAGCTTCATCATGCTGATAGTGTGGTGGTGCTCAGTGGTCCTTACTTATGTGTCCATCTACCTCTCGCTGTCCTTCCTGCGCAGCTTGCTAGCTTCCGACAGAAGCGGGCGAAAAGCGACGGTGCGGGGGCGGCGAAAAAGGCGCAGAAGAGGAAGGGCCAGACTGTCTCGCAGAATGACAGCACAACGCAAGACGGCCGCGTAGTACCAGCACTTTCTTCAGCTAGTGAGGCGAAACTGAACAGCAAGACCAACCATGAGGTACACCATGGATCACACAGAGATTATCAATCATGTATCACTAATAAAGTTAGACAGGAGACTGAAGAAATCTGATTTGTGTGGAAATCTATATGTTTGGTTGAATTAAAACCACTGGTCCTTTTCACCACAGAAATATTTATTGTATGACATCACTCAGGACTATTCACCTGGTCACATTACATGACCTAGAGCATTTGTCTAATTTGTATATAACTGTATATGCTTTAACAAGTGGGCCGTGCCCCCTGCTCAGTAAACATACATTAGAGAAATGGGTCACTAACCATCACATTGCCTGTAGGACATGTTGTCATAGCAACCTGGCCAGGATTAACTGTGGCACTGTTTACTGCGTTTTTAAAGGAAAGGTTCACCCACACTGTTAGTTGTACATATTTGTGGCACATGGATTGCACTGACACTTTCTTTACATTATTAGGCAAAGTGGGGGAAAAATGGACTTAATTCTGAAACCGTTTAATACTTTAGGAACTCCAGAAGCAAGAGAAATCAGAGGTTCAGCCAAACCGACAACAGAAAGATCAGCCTCCCACCCTGAAGCAAAGCCTGTCGCCTGTGGAAGATATTAAAGAGGAGTTAGTTGCACTCACTGGCAAAGAGCAGCTCAAGGTATATGCAGTCAATGATTATATGTTTACAAAGGATATCAAATTGTTGCTTTTTTTTAATTTATAATGTTTCATAGTCTAAGCGTCCGACAAGCCCTATTTTTTTGTGTGGCACAATTAAGTTTGTCTCTGCTGAGCTAAGTATGACTCGATGTTACTAGTAAAAGGAAAGAATTTATACATAGCATTATAATCCTAGGCTCTAAATTCACACAGTGGAAACTGGCTTCTGAAACTATTTTTTAAATCAGTGTTTATGTGCAATGCAGTGTATTTGGATTAGTTTGGTCAGATGGATTTATTTGTCTTCATGCTTTGAGTCTTGTTATGCTATTACTATGTGTATGATCAAGAGGGTGTGTGCATCTGTGTTCTGTGTCATCCCTAACCCATGGGGGAATGTAACAGTCTGCCTGGCTGCACTGATTCGAAGATGCCACATAGTTTATCTATAATATATATTATGTATGTCAATGTGTAGAGGAATGAGTTTAAACTGGGTGTCTAAAGTCTTAAAATCTTGTGTGTGGTCTTTCAAAAAACACTATTTGTTTTTTCAACAAGGAATTTGGTCTTGTTTTCTGTTCTAATTTTCTCAAGTAACCTGTGGTTTAATCTGTTGTCTGGCTGGCCACTGAAGAAAAGTTTTCTTTATTAGTTTATTTTTTATTATTTAATATTTGGACTGCTTAAGGCAGAAATGCATGTGTGCTGCACGGTACCTTAGGAAAGTATGTGAATGCATGATGGTATATTTGTGCTTATAAAACTGACTGACGCTTTTATTCCACCTGCAGCAGTTACAGGAGGCTGTGGAGAAGCGTAATGAGATTATTGCCAGGCTCAGCTCCAACCTGCAGGAGGCCCTGGCCAGCAGAGACCAGGTACAACTGGAGGCACAGTCTCTTACTGGACAGATTCAGGCACTACAGAAACAGCTCCAGCAGGTAAGTGCCACTCAAAGCTAAATCTGTCTGGCAGCACTTCGGCATTATTGCTGATGAAAATATTCACTTCATTATTCATAAGCACAGTACCTGAAGTTGCATATTCTCTGAATGTTCTTTCCCACAGACCAGCGTAGATTTTCGACGCATCAAAAGTCAGTCAGGGGCTGAAGTCTTCAACACTCATCGACAACAGCATCAGTATGGCCATTGCTCCAAAGATGCCGACATCAGTCATAAGGAGGCACCATCAGAGAGTGCAGGTCCTGGCTCTCAGTCAAGTGTTGAAGGCTTCAGCACAGACACAGACAGTGAGACTGACGCTGTTCTGCACAAACTGAGGGCTGAGCTGGAAGAAGAAAGGGAGAACAGCCAACGCATATGTGCTGAACTAGCGGAGGAGATGGAGAAACACAAACATGTGCTTTCTGAACTGGAGAAGGAGAAGAAAGGCAGGGAAGAGGAGCGAAAAGAAAGGAATGCACAGCTGCAAGACCTCCAGAACCAGTTAAGCTTAGTCCAAACTCAGTGCCTTGAGATGCAACAGTACAAAGAGGAGAAGGAGAAGCTCAACCGAGAATTGTTGGAGCTGAAGAAAAGGCTTCAGGAGGACGAAGATGTAGAGAGATTTAGCGAGGAAGTGGCCGACTCTTCCCTTCATCTGCAGACCCTTGAGGAGGAAAGACGTAGACAGGAGGAGATGCAGAGGCTCAGAGAGGAGCACAGAGAGGAGCTGGAGAGAGTCAGGCAGCTGTTGGAGGAGAGGGAGAAAGAACTGAAGTTCAGAGAGGAAGAGGTCATAGGACTCAAAGCTTCAAAGAATCGGCAGAACCAAGCAAAAGCTGGTTTTAGTTGTGATGAAAGGATTACTATAGATGAGGCGAATCTGGAAAGTGAACCGCATCAGGACAGTATGAATGTATCAGTACCTGGGGATACTCTAATGGAGCGCTACTTGTCCTCAGCTCCTCTTGCACACTCAAAATCTTCAGTGGTCAGTGAAAGCTTTGAACACTGCAGTCAGTTGGACATCTCTGCAGACTACAGGTTAGAGAAATGCATATTACCGTTTGTGTGTGGTTTTTCTTTTTAAAGGCTAGTTAATTCCCAATATTTGTCTATGTGCCTCTTTTCACAGTTTTGAACTGAACAGTGAAGTGTTTGGAGAAGAGCCTCTGTTGTCAATTTCAAACCGTTTCCCTGAAGAAAATGACAACCTCTACAACAGTTCTAGCCCACACCTCCCCCCTGACACCCCCGTGGTTGATTATACCAACCCTCAGTCTCCATATCCATGGCTTCACAACCCTACTTTCGGCGAGCTGGAGATTAGTAAACTGTCCGAGCAGCAGTTGGAGGAGACGGACTTGGAAAAGGAGCTGCTGAATCAGCAGTGTAGGGAGCTCCGTGAGGAGCTGGCTCTCAAGGACAGGGACTTGATTGTGTTAAAGGAGGAAGTTATCAAGAGTGCTGAAGAATTGGAGGAGGCCAGGAGCAGGTACAGTAACAAATTTAATTGGGCATGTGGTTGATTGTGGGGTGTGTGGTTTTTTTTTTTTTTGTTTGTTTGTTTTTTCTTCTTCTTCAGATACATTTCTTTGCATTACTTTTATAGCTTATATTTTATTGTAGTTGTTTTATTCCTCAGTGTTCAGTTTAGTTACCTGTGCTGACTTATATTTTGAGGGGGCCATTTTACATCTTCAATAGTTTTCTTTTCGCCAAGTAAAAACGCGTTCATGGTTTCTTAAAAAAGCACAGTACATTTTTTGCCACTGCTTTTCACAAACTAGCTCCCCCTGAATTTCGTTGTGAATGTTATTTTAAAATATATGTTAAACATGAATATACATGGGTTAAACTCGTGTACTAGTGTTAATGCATCTATTTTTTTTTTTAGATGAACTATCTCAAGAAAAGTCACTCTAGTTTATTGTTGCTTAAAGCTATTCTTTTTTTTTTTTTTAACTAAATTTGCCCAGGTGGGCTCAAGTAACAGAAGAGCTCAGGCAGGCTCTCTGGGAACTTGAAGAGGAGAAGGAGAGGAGCAGACATGTTGAGGAGGAGATCAGCTTGAAAACCCATGAACAAGACAACCTGAAAAACAAACTCAGTGCCTTCGTGGAAGAAAGGGAAAAAGAGAATGCTGTAACACTGATGGGAAAGGAAGGTGCTGAAACCTCCCTGCTGGTCCCTGCTATCTCTTCATCAGAAGGTGGAGATAAACTGGTAGGGAAGCTAAAAAATGAGCAGGAGAAGGAGGCTGCACTCTCGTCTCATCAAAAACAGCAGGAGCTGCTGATATTGTCTCTGCGGGAGATAAAGGAGACTTCAAAGTCTTCCAAACAGAGCCCTGAGCTCAGAGATGACAACCAGCTGCAAATGCTACAGGTAATAAGTGAGTTAACAGCTTATTGGAATGTAAACATGCTAGTCCCTGAACGCATTTGTTTGTTGTTTTTTTTTTTTTACCCAACTCTATTCAGATAGATGGAAATAATGCTATACAGTAGTAGTAATGTTTGTGCTAAAAGCCTTCAAAGGGAGGAGGGAATTAATGGTATGAAACAAAATAGTATAATGTACAAAAAGCTAAAAGAATTTCGCTTTCATCTTTTCTCAAGGCTCATTGTGAACTTGTCATCTCGGAGCTAGCGGAGACAAAAACAATGCATGAAAGCACAGTAGCCCTATTAAGTCAAAGGACTATAGAGCTGGATGGAACATTGAAGGAGCTTGAAACAACTCGTGCACAGATTCTAAATGTTCAAATGGAGGTGCAGAGATTGCAGGAAGAGCTGGAGAAGAGCCAGGCCTGTCTGGACAGTGCTGAAAGAGAGAAGAGTGAACTGGAATCTCAGATCTTCTGTTTGAGACAAAACCTGGTCAACCTAGAGGAGGCCCAAGCCCAGGCAGTGCAGGAGAGGGAGGTGCACAGGAGAAAAGAAATGGAGATGGATGAACGGATTACAAAAATGGAACAAGTCTTGGAGGAGGAACTGGAACAGTTTGAGAACCTGCTAAAAGCCAAGGATGTTGAGGTGAGAGATAAAGTGAAAACACTTGATTTAGTTTGCTCTGTTTAACACAAATCTGTTTAATTCCTACTGTCAAGAGATTAACATGATGTATAAAATTATTTTTACAGTTTGCTGAAGAGAGGGAGAAATGGGAGGAAGAGAGCCAGGAGAAGGAGAAAGAGCTCCTTGATGTGAAGCATCACTTGGAGGAGCAGAGGAGAGAGAGGCAGGAGGAGGTGAAGGCCCTCCTGGAGAAGCAGGTTGTGGCTGTTGAGGAGGCTTCAGAAAGGCTCAAGACATCTCACCAACAGGATATCAAAAACCTGATGGAGAAACATCAACAAGAGGTGTGACTTACAAACGCCATTGGTCGTTAATTTTACAGATTAATGATTGCGTTTATTTAAAGAAATTGCATTGTTAAAAGATTAATGTAAATATTTTTTATGTAAAACTCCAAGAGCTATATTTGTTCCTTATGCCAACCCCTTCATTGCTACATTCTAGTTATTTGTTTGTCCATTATATATTTATTTATAAAGTATAATATTATATATTAAATTGCGTGGTGGTGAAACGTACATTAACATAATGTATTTTTTTGTTAGCAGGGTATCTCAAAAACTTCAAACTTCACATGTATTGCATGTTGTCTTTTTTGAAAAACAATCCTCATTTTATGTTCTTTATCTGAATGAATTCCTAGATTTCTGAGTTGAACACTCACCTGGAGTCAGAACTGCTTAAGCGGCAGGCTATTATGGAGGAAGAACAGAAGAGACAGATCAGTCTGATCAAACAGGTATCTTAATACACAGAGCAAGCATTTCACCTTTTATCTCTGACACACTACACTTGAATCTCCTAGTTATTTAACTTTTTGCATTCTTTAGCTATATTTTATATTGTTTTTCAGCTTTTCATGTCCCATTATGTTTTCCCTCAGGTAACCGAACGTGAGCACGAGAGGATGGTTTCAGAGCTGACTGCCAAACACAATGAGGAGCTTAGTCAACTGAAGATAGAACTGTCCTTGGAGCTGAGGGAAAGCATGGAGGCTGCCCACCAGGTTGAACTGCAGCAGGTTCAGGTATAATATACAGTGTATACACAGGCAGTCTCATCTTCAGCTGGAGCATGCTGCAAAATATCACTTGTCTCCTTACATAACCATTTTATAGTCAAAGGAATGGTGCTACAGTAACTCCTTTCTTGTACTTAATACTGTTGTTTAGTAACTTTGGAGATTTAGGCAGTTAATATTTTTTTTACTTTGCACCAGTTATGGAAAATGCCTAACATGTAAATAGAAGACACAAGCCTAGGAAAAATTCTCACACAAAAACTATACCTTTTATGTTTTCACTTCCTTTAGGTCCAAAAAAACATTGAGCTTGAAGCCTTGCGTCTAAGCCTGACCAATGTCCACATGTCCCAGTTGGAGCTCTCCCAGGTAAACTTGCAACAGGATAAGGAGTCTGCTCTCACAAAGGCCCAGGCCTCCCTGAGGGAGACATTTGCCCAGGAATGTGCACTCCTGCACGCGCGGCATCAGTTGGAACTGGACCAGGTCAGACAGCAGAACCATGAGCAGCAGGAGAGACTGCATGAGCTGCACCAACAAGACATGAGTGAGTGCAGATCCAGAGTGCTTTTTTTAGTTCAGTTAGTGTTCTTTTTCATGTTTGCCCTCAGGTGCACTCAACATGTGTGCCACCATTATGGATGTGTGTGAGTCACCCTCCATTCTTTAGAAGCTTGTTCAGAACAAAGTAGAGCACAGTGTCAGATGTAACCTTCAAAATCTTTGACGTGGGTGAATCTTTTCATTTGTTTGTATGCATTTTCAGATGAGTTGAAGCAGCAGTGGGAGACTCGCGTTGCTCAGGAGAGAGCTTCCATGGAGGAGAAGCAGGCCAAAGAGATACAGGTCAAGCTTTATAAAAATTGGAATACAAATGTTGAAAGCCGGTTTAAATATATATTGCCATTCCATTGCATATTTTGGAAGTTATACCATATTTAATTAATTTCAATTATATATATTTTCAATTCATTTTGTACTCTTTCTCTCAGGCTCTGAGGTCACAGTGGGATACGGACGCTAAGAACACAAAGTCAAACCTCCAAGCATCTCTCTCAGATACCCAGAACAGCCTTACTGCCACCCAGACAGAACTCACCAGCACCCAGGCCTCCTTCACTCAGACCAACAAAGCTCTAACTGAAGCCAAGGCAACTCTGTCCAAGACCCAGTCCGAGCTGCAGGACTCTGTGGCCAGGCTGAAAGAACTCCAGACCTCCAGTAAGGACCAGAACCAGAAACAAGACATAGAGCTGAAACAAGCTTGGGCTGATAGAGATGCTGCTGCCCGTGAGTTTCATCATTCTACAATGCTTCTATTAAGGCTGCACAATCATCTAAATTCATTATTTTCTTATCATTTTAATCTGTATCAAAACACAACAATAATGGCCCATCATGCTGACTGGCTGATAGCAGAGCTTTTTACCAGCATGAGTTATACTAATTTGAGACTCAGTCTCTGTATTTTGTGTTCTAGTTTTATATAAGTTGTTGTTGCTTTGCTCACTCTGTTGTAAATGCTGCTTAGGTGCTCTGGAGGATTTGGTTTCTAGTCATAAAGCTGTGCTGCAGGAGAAAGAGCAGCAAGCACTCCACCTAGAGGAGAAGGAACTGCAACTGCAGCAAGAGGTGAGTTGTGAGAACACAATAACATGTAGTTAAGTTGCTATTTATTCTCATGTCAGTACTCCGACCCTCACATTAATAAATTTAACTAAATATATTTTTATGTACTTTTAGACATTTCTCTAATTCAGTTACCAGTAGTAACAATAGAAAACTTTGTTTTGTGGATTTAGATATCAAGTTTTTTTTCCCTCTGTGAAACAGGTTTTGCGCCTACAGGAGGAGAAGACTTTGCTAAAACAGAGCTCAGAACAAGAAGTAGGTCAGCTGTGGACCCAGCTGGAGAGCATGAGGACTAGTCGCCAAGAGTTGGGAGGTGAGATTGATGCATCAGTCTGTCATTTGCTTGACAATGCTGCATTTATTTAAATACTCAAAATATTAAAACTACAAGATGTAGAAAACATGTTTATTTATTAACAATTGCTGTTGTCTGTGTTGTGATTTGACATTCAAAGGAAAATAAAATTTGTGCTCTGACATCCACTGCATGTGTGTATTTCCAGCTACTGTGTTCTTACCATGTTCTGTCTTTGTTGTCCGCCTTATATTCTTACAGAGCTGAAGGAGCAGCTGCTCGCGCGCTCATCTCGTGTGGATGACATTGAGCGCCTGAAGACGGAGTTTAATGAACAAAAACAGGAAATCAAAGAGCAGAATGAGGCTGAGCTGGAAAGCTTGAGGAGGTAGGAGAGCACCACAGGCGCCCACACAGTCATGAGGCATTTATTCTCACAAAAGTATTTAACCTTCAGTGTTTGAAATTTAAAACCGAGATTCAAACTCTGGCCAACACAAGGCATGCTGTGCAAACCATATGAGTACATTATACATGTTTTACCTTCGTCCTTCAGGTACTTTGAGCAGCGATTGCGAGTAACAGAGGAAAACTACAGAGAGGAAATTGCTTTGCTCCAGCTGAGGCTGGTGGAAGGTGCCTTGGAGGACTCTGTGCTTAAAACCACAGATGACAGGTATGCCTGTAGGTCTGTATGTAAGTCCCCAGATACGTGTACTACAAACTAAAAGTATTTAAATCTTAGTGTGTTTGGTCTCTGTTCTAGTTTGATATCTCAAGGCCAAGAAGAAGAGGAAAAAGATCATGTGCTTTCTGATACTGGCCTCAAACTGGAGAAAAACAAGGTACGCACTGTGTGACAGAATTTATTGCATAAGAAATTTTGAAGACCTGCTTATGCTAGATAAATGTGTGGTATTGAGTGCTTTGAAATGCGCCACTGTCAAAGTTGCTTAATAGAATTTTGATGAAAAGCATCATGTTATGTCTCATCCAGGAAGAATTTGACAGTTTGTGCCTTCAGCTGGAGGAGAAACACAAAATGGAGCTTGCCATTCTACGAACTTCTATGGCCCTTTCCTCGAAGGAAGAACTGCAACAGGTCAGACACAAATTGGTCAATCTTTAATGCCCTCAATTTCCACAAAAACTACAATAGAAGCTAATATAAGAGAAGTTCTTGGCACACAGTACCTTTTTTGGTTCAGGTTATGATGGTTCACAAGTAGTTTGTAACACCGTGGTGGAAATCAGAAGTTTTTATGGATGTTCCAGACTCAAAGGCTCAGTGAAAAGCCGGTCATGATAGAGGGGGGAGACGTGTTTAAATAAGGAGATAACAGTGCACATTTTCAGACAGTCTCTTCTGGAAGACATGTAAAAAGAAGGCTAGAGAGAGAGAAGTTCAAACCCTGGGACCTTTCTCACCTCCACACAGCTGACCAATCATGGCGTAAAAGTCAGTTCTGTTTTAGAAAAATATTATGGTACACAGCACCCCTAATCCGATGTGTGCAGAAGGGGTTTCCGAAGCTACTTGCCTGTCCGCCACGCAGTTCTGATGAAGTACACTGGCCCCTTTGTCTCATGTACTTCTTTGTATATCTTTACTTGTGTGTTAGGTGCGCTCAAACATCACTGACCACTGTTATGAAGAGCTGCAGGAGATGAAGACTCATCATGCCCTGGAGCTGGAGCAACTCAGAGCCAAACTTTCTGAACGTCACTTACAAGGTACTTCACACACCCATATTATAAAATACAAACATTTGACATTAAGAGGTTAAATAAAAACTTCTCAAATACCGTGTGTTGCAGAACTTACCAGAGTTTGTTTGGAGGCAGAAAGGCAGGTTGAGGTGAGAAAATAAAATCAGATAATCTATACAACAAATTGCACATTGTGTTTATGGCACACATAATGCAAAATTATGATTATTTTAATTAGGTGGAAGTGGAACAGGCAATGTGGTGTCACACCGAGGAGCTGCAGACAATGATGACCATCATCCACACCTTAGAGAACAGACTGGCTGCCTTGAGTAAACAACATGATGCAGAAACGCAAAGGAACACAGAAAAGGTACACACTCTTGTATCAACCTGCATATTAGAAATACAGTGATAGTTCTGCTGAAACTGATTAATAATGCAAAATGAGAATTTCCACCCATTTTACTTATGTATGTGTTCCTGCCACCCCCTTACAGTTGAAGCAGGATTTTGCTGGGGAGCTCGTTCAACTTGAGGAAGCTCTGAAACAGGAGAGGGAGCACGTGCAGGAGGAGATGAAGAAGCTGAGAGAGGAGCTCCTAGAGAAGCATGAAGCCGAACTCTCTGCCCTGAGGTCAGACCTTCACAGAGAGACTGAGAAGGAGAGGACATGCCTCGAAAAAGCACTTCATGAGGAGAAGGAGAAGTTAAAGTCTCTACAGGCTGCACTGGACAATGATGCAAGTAAGTCTCTCATGGGTTGTTGGTTAAATGGCAGTTCATTAGAGCTTCCAGTCTGATCAGAAGTTTTGGAGTACATTCAAGTAGTGGTTCTCTATCGGCTGGTAATATTTTGCATTTGTCTTTTAGGCCCACAGGTCCTAATGGTGAGGCAGAGACTGCAGTCTCAGTATGACGGTGAGCTGCAAAGGGCAAAGAAATGCATGGAAACAGAAATAAAGGAGCTCACTGTTCTTCTCCAGGAGCAGGGTGAGGAGCGGCTACGCCAAGCCCAAGAGAGGTGAGCTATATATATGTCTTGATTGTAGCTGGAGGTCAATCGTTTAGCTAGTCACATTTTTAAAATGTTCTATTTTTAAAAAATGTATTTTGCTATTTGGCATCTTTGTATTGATAGTTTTTGTGTCAAAGACACAATAAAACTTACAAAAATCAGCACATCACATTAGAGAAACAATTAATTATTTTTTTTTTTTTTTGTAGACTCATTTTCTGTTTTTCTTCAAAAGTATAGCTAATGATTAACTATAAAAAAACGAGCACTCTCCTTTTAAAAGTTGTGATATTTATTGTACATGCCGAAATTTCAGCTACAGTTACCGGGAACAAAGCCACCTCTAGTTCCATCTTGAGGACCCTTGAAAATGCTTTATTAACAATTTGGGGCATTTTATTTTGTCTGTGTGTTCAGCTTCCAAGAGGAAAAAGCAGTGTTGGAGCAGAGTTTGGCCCAAAAATATGAAATCTCTCTGGAAGAGCTAAAGAACAAACATCAAACTGAGCTGGAACATGAGCGAACAACACTACTAAACAAACACTCCCAAGATATGGACACGCTCACTGCCAAACACAAAGCACAACTAGATTCACTCAGTGCCAGTCACAGAGATCAGCTTGCAGCTATGGCAGTTGAGCTTGAATCCAAACACAACGCTGAGTTTGTTGCCTTGGAGGCAGCCCTCAATTCCAAACGAAAGGCAGACCTTGACAGCCTGGAGGCAGTCTTTCAGGAGACCAGTCAGGCTCAGCTGGAGGCTTTAGAGGCTGAGTTAGCTCGCAAACACCAGGAAGAGAGAGATGAACTAGAAAAGAGGATGCTGGGTAATATGGACACTTTGGAGGCTACATACCTGAAGGAAGTGCAAGTAAGGACACTCAATTTTTAACAAAACATAATGTCAAACCTGGTTTGAAAGTGTTTAGAAGTATACCACACTGCTGTTAAGAGGTTTTCAGTTCGTAAGTACTTTGAATGACATTGTCTTTCTTTAATCAGACACTGCGTGATGAAAGGGTGCACCTTGAAGAGAGGCATCATCAAGAGCTGACTCGCCTTAAGTCAGAACATAGGCAGCTAATGGAGCGTCATTCTGCAGAGCAGCTGGCCACCAGGGAGGAGCTGAGGAAAGAGCTGGCTCAGGTGCACATAGAGAAGTTTAGTGCCATGGCAGCAGAGCTCAGCCATGTACACAAGGTGAGACTCAAAGATGGTTGGTGGACCTCTGGCTAACATGTGGTATACGGTCATCGATCAAAATTTTGTTAAGTCCAATAAGCAAAAATATAGGCAACTGACAACTTCTACTGTCTGACTCTTTTTGTCACGCTATATTTTTACAGACTGAGTTGGCTGCTCAAAAAGAGGCCTTAGATACTGAACACTGCAAAGCCCTGGAGACACTTAAGAAGCAGGTACTTACAGTTAGCCCTACATTACTTTGGTGTCTTCTCATGAGGACACTGGTTACAATGTTGTTGTTTGATGACGCAATCTGAGCACATATGGTTTCAGTGCATAATACCTTGAAGTCCATATGCTGACATAAATGGAAAATGATTTTTCTTTGATTTTTATCTGATCATTCAAATTCTATATCTAATCATTGCAAAAATAGTGGTTCCACTGACTGTAAATTTGTGGTGTTTAGCCATCACATGCTACTGCACATGAATGTATCATTCTGTCAGATTTACAGTGATTCCCAACTTAAAACAGCACTTTTGTGTAGCCTGTACATAAAATGATAAATACATTTAAATAAAATCTTTCAGGGGGCCTGTCCGTTGGGAGGGCGCCCAAATAATATTGAGAGAAGCTCGTAAGCCACTAGGCCACACTGGCTAGATCTTATCACCAATTGCTGGTGTAGTGCTGGGCAATATGAAATGTATGTACCATGAGTCAATATACATTTTGTAGTTGGTGCTGCATATTTTAAACACCAATTTATGACAATATTGGATCTTTAGGATTTTTGTTGGAGTACTTTTTAAATTAGTGGTTATTTAATTCCGTCGTTTTATCAAAAACACCTATTTGGTTATTGTATCTGTAAGTTTGTTTCTCAGTTGATTTTATGAAAATATATCACTATATTGTTAATGCAATATAAAACATCACATAACAATTAAATTACATTAGAGCTCATCTAGTGTTAGACCATTTTATCCAAATTGCAATCCCCCATTCTGATAGTAACGGTAATAGATCACTTACCTTGAATGCTTTTGAAAGCAAATCTCTGAGTTACATTGTTGGCTGTTACTGCATTGCAATTCGTTAACTCCTATCATAACAAAAGTATAATTGATGATCTGGTCAAACTGTTCTAGACATGCACAAAATGCCACCCCAATGACTTTTCACTCCTGCTTTCTCCAGTGTGTTTTGTAATGGTCTGCAAGATTTGATTTGGCTTTGCGTCCTGTGTTATGTTCAGGTTTTAGAACTAGAGCAACAACACAGCACAGCTCTTCAGGAGTTCTCACATACCTACTCTGTTGAGAAGGAGCAACTCATTGAACAGCACAAACTTCAGCTACAGGTGTGTTTCATGTTTTTATATCCTGGTGGTAATTGGGTTAGGGTTGAGGTAAGTGTTAAAGTTATGTATGTCGTTGTGAATGTTAAGGTTAGGGTAAGGGGCTAGGAAATGCATTATATCAATGAGAGATCCCCAGGGGATAGAGGAAGAAATGTTCATGTGAATGGGTGAGTTAACATCCACGGCGAGCTGTTTTTAATGGGTTTTCAATAGAGTTCTTTTCTCTATGGCTCTTACAGCCCATTAGAGAGGGTATTACACAGTTATTGTTCATCCCTTGTAAAGATAACATTCGTGTGCAGAGGCACAAAGTATTTGTGTGGATTTTTTTTTTCTAAGAAGCATTGACTGTTTCTACAATATCTAGTCAAATGCTTGCAAATACATGACTGCTCTAGGAGTTGAGGGGCATCTCTGCACGAGAGTTGGAGGCATGTCGCAGGGAGCTTGAAGAGGAGTCATCAAGGCAACGTCAGCACTTCCTAGAAGAGGCGGAGCTTCTCAAAGTCCAATCAGAGGAGAGACTGCAGGACAAGATTAATCAGCAGAAGGTAAAACAAGAAGTGATGAGAAAAAAACATGACTGTGGATAGCTTGGAGGCATCCTTTTGCTAAATATATTTAATATTTTAACAGCATTGAGGTGGCCATATAATCATTCATTTTATGTGGACATTTTTATTATTTTATTTTTCATTTTATTTTAAGTTTTATATGTATTTGACTGAGTGCCTGTTTGAAGCATCATTATGCAATAGCTCTGGATTATTTCGAGCTTGTGTATGTTGTGGCATTGCCCTCTCTAAGCTCCAGCTGCACCAGTTCTTTCCTAGGGATAGCTCTTTCTCTTGGACTCTGTCCCACTGGAGCTTTATTCAAACCCAGTTTCCACATAATCCCATCACCATAAATGTAGAAATGTCCCGTCTGTTTCTCTGTTCTCTGAATCTGTGTGCTGCTGGACTGTGCATGTGGTTGTGTTTTTGCCCTCTGACTAGTGGCTAAATAGGATGCATCTAAGCTTTTTATCCTCTGATGCAGAAGGTTTTGAGGCTGAAGGTACTTTTTTTTTTTTTTGAAATCTGCAAGCCAGTATTCAGCCATAAGCCAGTGAGACTTGGTCAGATCTCTTCAGCTGAGGAACAAATAAGCATATGCTATACTGCAGCTTTTTAAGATGGCATTCTGCATGTTTTAATTGATGTACCAACATCACTGCTTTCTTTGAAGACTGAGTTTGAGGAGCAGAAACAGGCGGAGCTTGAGTACCAGAGGAGGAGCTTCACATCTGAACAGGAGGAGAAGGAGCGGAGCTACACAGACAAAATGAGTCAGCTCACTGCCCAACTGCAGCAGCTAGACGCTGTGGTGGCCCAGGTACTAGAGGCACGCACACTCACACACCTTTTTTATAGGTTTTACTTTATGCTGTTGGTGCAAATGAAAGTCTTGAATAAGGTGACACTTGCAGCTTCACTTCGCTAGGGACAAGACTGAGAAAAAGTTGTATCGTGAGCAATATGGTTCAAAATCAATGAGATAAATGAGAAGTTATTGTGACAGCAGAAACTGAAGGCCAGCGGAAAATGGGAGGTCTGGGAATTAAGAGTGAAAAATATTGCAAAGGCATCTCATCCATAGGCTAGATTTTCCACGCATAGGATTACATTTGGTTAGTGTGGTGATTCATTGATATGATAATCTCTTTAATCTGTGTGTGTGTGTTGTGATCATGCTCTTTTAGTTGAAGCGCGCAGTAGACCGGAAATGATTAGTGATTAATTAATCGACTGTTACTGTTTTCATAAGCAATTCATTTTTCAAGCAAAAATACCTAAAGTTCCCTCATTCCAGCTTCTCTGATGTGGAGATTTGCTGCTTTTCTTTGTGTTATGTGATGGAAAATATCTTGTGGTTTTAGACCTTACGTTGGACTTCAGGAAAGTGTGATGAACCTTTTTTCTAGACAGAAAGATTTGAAACAATAATTTGCAGATGAATGATCATGTAAAGGGTGGTTCATTGCAGCACTGGCAGGTAGAGAGATACAAACTTTTGATGGCAGATTATTGTGTAAAATCAAATGTATAGCAACGTGCATTCATACACTTCAGTCCTTCTATAAATTGTGATTGTTTTCTGGTTCTCCTGTTTGAAGTCATAGGAGTAAAGTTTTATTGTCGGTAGGTTTGTTGTGGAGATGAGAAGCAAACTAAAACGATTGTTAATCATTCACTGTCCCCTTGGTTATTTTCAAGATGGTCTCTATACCAGTTTACACAGAACTCACTTCATAAATAAATGTGGTTTCTGCAGCCTACTTCTACTAATTCCTTAAATCCTTAATCTTGTTTGCACGATCAGCATTAATGTGGTTCATATATACAGTGTATATACACCCGTTACCATGGCACTTGCCCAGCTTGGCGCTTAATAGTGAGATATTAACGCACATGACCCCATGAGGGAAACAAAGGAAAGCTTATGAGAGGTAGGGAGGGTGCTGTTGTCAGGGCAACATCATTGTTTTGTTAAGGCAGGTGGCTGCATGAGACGTGTTTCATGGGAGGAAGCGGGAGGGAGAGGGAAAACGAGAGGGAAGATGTGGTGAAAGGAGAGGGAGAGAATGAAGGGATCGGGGAATGAAAAGGTAAGAAAAAGGACTGACTACTAGGAAGGAAACTCTGATAAATGCTCTTCTG
Organism: Micropterus dolomieu; assembly: GCF_021292245.1. Classification (NCBI taxonomy): domain Eukaryota; kingdom Metazoa; phylum Chordata; class Actinopteri; order Centrarchiformes; family Centrarchidae; genus Micropterus; species Micropterus dolomieu. Next base: position 11,122,148 of record NC_060160.1, on the reverse strand, counting down.
AGAGAAAGTACAGCTGTGAGCCCAGAAGTTGGCTTGCCTCAGTCCCACACTGATTTGGCACTTTTTTAGGTCTGCCAAGTATGCCCGTTGATTGCAGTTTATTTGTATGTAAGCTTTATAGGCTGGTGGATCTGGTTTTGTCGTGCTCTTGGCACTGATAGGATGTTGGTGTCATGTGATTTTAGTTATTTCTCTTGTGACTAAGACTATGTGATGCTTTTTTTAACAAACGGGATGAGCTGACGGTGAGCCAATCTTTTAAGATGTTCAATAGAAATAATTTTGGTTTAACTTATTTGCCATAATTGGGTGTCAATGTGGTGTTGCTCTCCTGGCATGCAGTTGCACATTTGGGTATATTTTACACAAGTCATAGCACAAGTAGGAGAGGGGCAGTTAATAAATTTTGTATAAGTGTTGGTAGAAACAAGCTATCTCGGTGTGCATTTTTCCAGCTGCGAGCAGAGGTTGGCTGTCTGCAAGGAGCATTAGAAGGGAAGCGTGCAGAGATGGAGACTTTAGACACTCTCCTCCAACGAAGGGAGCGAGAGAGCCAGGAAGGGGGCAACCTTCTAAAGATGCTCACTGATGACTTACAGACTGCTAAAGAGGAAAGGTAAGTGATGAGGTCTTAACAGTGCGAAATTAACACCAGCCATTAATTAATGCTAGTAACCTGGAAATTGTATTGTTTCTGAACATCTGTTTGGACTTCGAGAAATTTAAGACGTGTGTGTATTTGTAAATGTAGCAAATGGGTCCTCCAATATAGTAATGTGCTAATGCGTGTGTGTATGATGAGTCACTTTTTTGTTTTCCCAGACGTAAACTTCACCACGCCAATGAAACGCTGAGGAAGGTGCTGATTGAGATGGTTCGCAGCACCATTATAACAGAAGAGCTGATTGGACAGAAGATCAGTGCCAGAACCAAAACGTCTGAGCAGGCGACCCATCAGAGAAGCTCAACAGGGAACAAAGATGCACAAGAATCAGGTGCGTTAGCGTCTGACTCGCTCTGAAGCTGCAGGGCGTGTTATGCCCTGACGACACACTCAAATTATTTTAGCTCTGTCTAGTTAATAAGTTTTTGTTAGATGTACAAATATACACAGACAAATGGTTAGATTCAGTTCTTCAATGTACAATTTAAATATTTGCATCAATTCATTTAGACTTTCTTTTTATAGGTATTTCAGTTGCAGACTTGTCTTCAGATGACCTGGAGCTGACACAGGTGCTCTGTGAGAGCCTGCTGGTTTCAGATACTCAGATCAATCCCGGGGGAGAAGAAGCGGCTCTGAACGCTTGCAACAGACTACGTCACACTGTTGACACACTACTGGAGCTGCTGAACCAGGCCAACACACAGGTAAAGGACAGATGGACCTACTGACATCTCAACAATCCACACACAAACAGTTTCATAGTATTGTTAGCTTTACTTGTGAGTTTCACACTTTTTCTGCAGCTGGAGCAGACTCATGGTGTCCACCTTAGTCTGGAGGAAAAGTTCTCTCAGGGCAGAGAAGACTCCGCCCAACTCCTTGAGCAGCACAAGCTCCTATTGGAGCAGCTCAATCAGGAGGCAAAGCTGAGGAGTCAACTCCAGCTGGAACTCCACAAGGCAGAGGGTAAGCACTGTAGCCTCATTTGCTCCGCTTCACTTGGCTCATGCTGCCAAGTTACAGTAATTAATCCACTGACTGTTAACACGACTTGCTTCACTGCATATGCTCCAATTTCATCACTTGCAAGCTTAAACAAAACTCTGCTATTTCTAATGTTGAGCATGAGAATCTAAAACAGTGGTTGGCAATAATATCTGGCCTTTGGGCCAGATTGCTTTGATAGCAGAAAAATAAAGAAACTGATAGCAGCTGGTGCCGAAATAGATCTCAGTCATGACAGTTACTCACATAATCGCTTCCTCTTAAGTGATTGTGCCTCCAAAATAAAAGCACAAGAACATTTTTTTGCAGCAGGGCTTTGTCAAGATCATTGAGAGCTTTTACTTTTTTAAGTTTTGAAGGACATTCAAAAAAAGTCTCTGGCTTGATTGACACAGCTGAAAAAGTCGTCAGTAAACATGTGATTGGATTCCGCTGAATTTCCTCAGAGAAATGAAAATAAGCGTCCATAGGTTTATGAATGCGGATCAAACTCCGGGACACGCGCACACACTGCAGCACATGCTTTATTGTAAGTGTCCTTATAATCAATTTGTAACAAGGGAGAAAAAACAAATCCACCATATGTTGGGATCGAGCATAGAATCCTCCCAACGGAAGTCTCGCTAACTACCAACTGAGCTAAACGTGTACATGGGCATTCAAGGACTAGAAATTTTTTGACTATATTCTGGCCTGCCATGTAACAGCTTGAAAAAAATTTGGCGACCCCTGATCTAAAACATTTTCTCTGCTTTTTCATAAACTTGTTGACTTTGCATGATGTGTTCAGGGCTTCTAGACGGCTATGTGGCTGAGAAAGCAGTCCTGGAAGAGTCTCTGCAGCAGAAGGAGGTCCAAGAGGAGAGACTAGTGGAGGAGCTGGAAGACCTGAAGGTGAAGTTGCACCAGATGCAGGGTCTCACCGCAGAGCTGGACAGCCTCAGACTGAAGCATCAGGAGCTGAGTGAGGAGCACACAGTTCTCCTCCGCCAGAAGGAGCATCTCTCCGCTGGTCTCGGGGAGAGGGAGAAAGGTGAGCGGAGCGAGCACAAAATCATGCAATCATGAGTCCCTGACTACATAAATTGTTACATGACCTCCTTTAGTGAGCTTGACCGCACACTTATATAAGGCCTGTGCTCAGATGTGTCTTCTCTCCGTAGGCCATTGGCTCAATTTAGATCCTGATACAGGTTTGTGGGTCAGAGTGGAGTGTATGAGTGGATGGGGATGAATATGTAGTATATTTGCAGTGCTGTGTCAGGTTGCTGTGTGTAACACTGTCATTGCCAGTAGCTTGTAGAAAAGGCTCTTGGAGTGCTGTGTCATTTTACTTCCTAAACAATGTTCTAGTTCAGAGCTAAGAGAATGCATTCAGTGCCTTTTCAGGAGAAAAGGCACAGTATGTGTAATAGTTGAATGTATTTAACTCCCCTGCAATTTCTTGCCCGCTTTTAAATTCCTCTGTGTGTATGTATTTACATCAGCACAATGGCCCTAACCGTCCTCTTATTTTTCAAGCTCTACTGGCAGAGACGGAGCGTTTGGCCCAGGATAGGCTGGACTTGCAGCGACAGGCAGAGAAGGACCACAGCTCTCTGTTGCTGCGCCTCGGGGCCCTGGAGAGAGAACTGGATGAGCAGGAAACAAAGGGCTTGGAGACAGAGCAGCAACACAAAACCTACACAGAAGACCTCTACCAGCGTGTCCAAGCACTTGAGAAACAGCTGAAACACGATCGACAGTTTATCGAGGTGAGTTTTTAAAAATTAATAATGACCCCTTACCTAATATTTGTCTCTAAACACTTACAATTGCAATTATATTATGATCTTCCGTTCTCACTTTCTTTCTAGTGTTATTTGAGAGTGTCGCAGACAGTTTCTCATGTTGCTGCTTACTGCAGTGGAGACAAAATTTCACACAATTTGTTCCCATGCATACAGGAGCAGGCTGTGGAGCGTGAACATGAGAGAGATGAGTTCCAGCAGGAGATCCGAAGGCTGGAGGCCCAACTCAGACAGCCAGCCGGCGTGGATAACAAAGGACACCGGGTGAGGCCCCTTTATCTGATAGCAAGTATATAGTATCATCTAATAGGATGGTATTTATCAACAGGACAGCACGATACAAAATGCTTCTATGTCTAGATAAAGATAGAAAAAGTGCTGTGTGTGTGTGTGTGTGTGTGTGTGTGTGTGTGTGTGTGTGTATATAGTACTTACAGCGGTTGAAGTGATAAATGCATTGTTTGTTTCCCAATGAGCCTGACTTTTGCCATGTGTTTATCCCTGTGCTGATGGATTGCTGTAGTTTGAGGACTTGGTTCTACAGGTATGAAATCTAACAGCATACTTCTCTTAGCTCCTCTACTCTTGTGCATGATGTTTTGTACATCATTATTTCCGTAGATAAATTATTACTGCTTATGTGCTTGAAGTTCTACATTAATTCCCATTTCATCTTCCATTTGCTAATATTCATTTGCTTCTGTTTCGCTCTTCATTTGTCTTTTATCTCCTTGTCACTGCTCTCTGGAATGGCTTAACCTCAGTGTTCGGTACCAGCTGCTGCAGATCCGGAATGGCTTATTTATCTATAAATCATCATGTAGTTTTTTGTAAATCGCTGTCTGCTACTTAAAATTCTAGAAACTTATCTAAAATGTTGTCTCCTCTGTCCCTGCAGGTAGACAGTCTACAAGCTATCATCAAAGACAAGACAGAGGACCATGCCTCCTTGCTCACCGCCAATCATCAAGCCCAGCGCGATCTTGCAGAACGCAACGAGGAGATAGACAAGCTAGCTGGGCGTATCAGAGAGCTAGAGCAAGCACTGCTCAACAGCGCTGAGAGTAATAGATCTACGAGTCAGCTGGAACAAGAGCTCCACAGAGCAAAGTTGAGAGAAGAGGAGCTGACACAAGTAAGAAAATGCACACTGGCAATAACTCTTAATACTATAATCTTCGCACACACATTATTTTTCTCATAAATGTACTCTTTTGTCAGGATAAGCAGGCACTAGAGCAGCAGCAGTTGTCCAACAGGCTTCAGATCTCCGCCCTGCAGTCCAAACTGGATGAGACAAGACACGGTTACCATGATAACACGCGTGACCCCACCCAGGAGCTTAGGGATGCTCTGCACACTGCACAGCAGAGGCTACACAGCAAAGAGCAAGAGGTCTGTAGGATTTTATGCAAAGCTGGTGTATGGTAAATAAGATGATTTGGGCTGATAAGTGGTGGTTTTTGATTGATGTATTTGGCTGCAGTGCCACCTTTTGGTGCAAATGTGTATAGGTGTGCAGACATGAGCAATCTTTCAAAAGCCACCACTAGGACAAGAAATCCCAGTACAGAATCTGTTTTGATTTTTAGTCTTTATTTAATAAGTGTAATTTCTCTTAGGTTGAAGTCCTGCTTGGGCAACTTGAGAATGTGCAGAGGGACTTGAGCATCAAAGATGTTGAACTTAAACACCTCACCCTACAGCTTGAGCTACTGACCAATCAGAATGCAGCTCATGTTAACGAGCTGCAAGAACAGATTTCTGCCCTAAAGGTAAGTGCTACTTTGTCTTCATACATGTTTTATTTTTACATACATCACCTATTTATTATTTAGATGAATTATATGTATAGGGGTGGCGATGGCGCAGAGGATAAGACGCATGCTTTTGGTGTGTTCAGTTCCCACTGACATAAACACCTATGTGTCCCTGAGCAAGACACTTGACCCTAGTTCCTCCAGAGGCGTGCGACCTTGGATATACTTAGCAATTGTAAGTCACTTTGGATGTGAAACTTATATTTAGACAGAATAATGTTAGAGAAATAGGTTTTGTTTTGGGGCTAATCTACCCAGTCTTAAATGAATAGATTGATCTGGTACAATATTTAAATTTTTTTATTAACGTTTCTTCCCTCGGGCTAGTCATTTAAGTATACATTATCAACGCACCATAAAGTGTCATTTTTAGCCTTTAAAGGTATGTATGTAATTGTATTTATCTATTATAAGTAATATAAAAAGTAATTTTCATGCATCTTTTAAAAGGTTATTTTTTTCGTATATGGTTGTTTTGTTACTATATTACTAGTATGTACAACTCTGCTTGCAGGAGAATGTGTCTGCTCTCACCATACTCCAAGAGGAGAAAGAGGAACAAAGCAGGGTGGAGGATACAGCGGAAGAGACGCTCCCCTCAGCATTACTCCAGGAGAAAAATCATGAGATCGACCACCTTAACAATGAGATCCAAAGACTGGAACAGGAGTTGGAGAACACCGGGGACAATAAGGTCAGAATAAGTACACATAAAATACAAGCAGAAAGCTTGGAAGTTCCCAAAAATTTAATTGTCTGATTAATTGTGTTGGTCTTTCTGACTAAAAGGTTTTGGAGGCTGAGCTTGAGGATCTGCGCTCACAGGTGGAACACCTTCAGTCTGAAATCACAAGAGTGCGTGAGGACAAACAGGAAGAAGAGGAGCGCCTTCATGAGGTCATCAGCACACTGCAGGCAGAACTCGCCACATTAGGCCCCAACCTGCATGAAGTCAGTGACTCTCAGGATGGCGATAGCATCAATCCTTCTCCCGCTCCCAGCCCTGAACCTCACCACGATACCATCCAGGAACAAGTGAAGAGGGGAGGGGCGAACAGCCTGAAGCAAGAGCTTAGTCTGACTCATTCTGCCTCATCTCGTTCCCTTCGATCTCATCTCAAGGCCCTTCAGAGTCAGCTGGAGACCGCGGTGGCGGAGAAAGAGGGAGTGGAGCGATTACTGCTCACTCAAGAGGAAGAGTACAGAGGACAGGGAGAAGAGTTTGGAAAGAGGATGAAAGCGGAGAGGGACAGAGCAGATGAACTCCAAAGTGTCCTCACAGTCAAAGAAGCTGAGCTGGAGGAGATTAAAGCCCAGATAGAAGAGGAGAGGGACAAGAGGAAACTATCTGAAGAGGAGGGGGACAGTTTCAAAAATCGAGCCCAAGAGATGAGCGTCCTGCATGAGAAAAACACCCACCTCAGCGCTCTTATTATGGAACTCCAAAAGAAAGAACAGGAGAGCGTGACCGAGATTGAGACTCTAAAAACAAAGGAGCAGGAGATGAAAATGGAAATGGAAGCCCTCAGAGAAACCAGTCTCACTCTTGAGAGACAAGTCCAGGAGGTAAGAGCCGAGGTGGTAGAGATGGAGGAACTGGTTGCTGAGGAAAGGACAAAGATTAAAACCCTTGAGACTGTGAAGGGAGAACTTTCTGCTGAGCGTGAGGCACTTAGGAGGCGGGAGAGGAAACTCCAGGAGGAAATTGAAAGGCTCAGGCAGGAAGTGACATCAATGAGAGCCTGCATCCAGGACCTGACAGTTCAGCTCAACGAGAAGGAAACCAGTCAAGAAGAGGCTCAAAAGGAAGTGCTGGTGAGTGTCGGCTACAAAGTAAACGATTGTTTTCGGTGTTGAAAGCACAATCCAAGATGCAAATTTAAACTAAAATTTCAAACAGGATTGCAACATCCTTGTCACTTTGCATAGGCCTTGAATAATCATTTTAATCAAGGGTACAAATATCTAGAAAATAACCTAAGGTAATTAAGATTTTGATGTTAAGATAGTCGTTTACATAATTAGTTTAGAAGCACATCAGTAAAACAGACCTGTTTTCAGTTAAACAGTAATGTCTCTTAATATACATTACAAAACATTTGAATGGTCAAAGTGCTGAGAGGGCCTTTCAGGTGGCCAGAAGAACCAGAACAAGTATTTCTATGCCTCAGGTTTTAAAAGGGGTCTGGAATTTTACTTAAATAATTCAGGTAACTTGGATAAACCTGCTTCAACAGGCTCCATGTCCAAACAGGAAATACCTTTCTGCAGCCTTTTTGCGTACAGCTGTCAGCAACTGCAGGCGAGACCACATCTGGTTATAGTTAACTGCCGTAACACGTCATCAGTGTCGCTCCAGAGGCAGCAGAATCTTACTAACTCAGGAAGTGACATTAAAATGAGGAAGCTGAAGGAACGTTTTTGCTAGCTGTTGCTTTTAAAGCTCTGATGCACTTTATTTTTCATTTCTTTACATCTTATCTTGGCAGGATGTGGTAAGGACAAGTTATGGTCGTTAAAAAGAAAGCATGGAGGCTGTAATGCATTTGTTGGGCTGCTGCATGTCTTTACAGTCTGATCAGTTTTTTGGGAGTTCATAGTTGTTTTTAGCAGATGTTGCCATCGTTGTTATAGTGCACTAAAGGGGTATTAAGTGGAAGATGAGACTGAATCGGAAATAAAATGCGGCATGTGCATGTGGTGGTCATTAAATGCTGATTACATTGCAAACCAAGTTATCTTGTTGCACTTGTGTCAACAGTAGTAGTAGTTGAAGGTTTTTCCTGGAAAAACTGAAAACTATGAACAAAATAAAGTTGAAATATGATATGTGCATGAAGGTTTCATGAATACTAATCTAAGAAAGGCGCAATGTTTCTAAAAAAATGTTTCTCTTTTTGTCAGACCCATGCAGAGGTGACTCTGGCTAAAGCAGACGCTGCCTTGAGACAGAGGGAGGCTGAGCTTGACAGACTGAGAGCGGAGCATCAGGCTCTGAGGGCGGAGCTGACTGCAGTGAAACAGGGTCTGAGTACAAGTACAGAAAGGGCTGAGAATCTACATGAGGAAGGACAGGTGGGAATACATGACACCTGAGTACAGAAAATGAGATGAGTTGTACAGCAGCGGAAGTTAATCTGCCAGTTCGCTTTTTCTGTACAGATTCACTGTTTGTTGGGATATTTGAAATTGTGGACGAACTGGATTCAGCATTGTGGGTGATGTTGACAGCTGTATTTTATCACTTATTTCTGTTCTGTCAGACCAAAGACCGTGCCCTAGTTCACCTGGAGACTGATAACCAGCGTCTGAAGGCAGAGATTCAGGGTCTACGAGAAGACCTGGCTGTGCAGGAAGAGGAACTGGCCTATCAGCAAAGGGAACTACAGCAACTCAGACAACACTGTCACCAGCAGGACACACTTCCTCACCAACAAGCGTACCCAGAGAAGGGTGAGTACTTAATGATGCTTCAAACATATACTGTGCCATTATATTTTCATGTTCTGTACAGTCCACATGCCACATCCACGCCAATGACATAGAAATAATTCAGCTTGTTTAAGTTTCGTCTGTCTCCTTATGTAATGAGCTGCAGTAATTTCATTGTACTAGGATTGAAGTGATATTGGTCTAGTAGTGCATTTCGGGACTGAAATCAATATCAATATTTTTCTGAACTCATTACTACACATAAACACAATCCCAGGTTTCTGTTTAAGACTGTGGATCAGCTGGTAAACCCAACCCCTCCTTGTGCCTCAGCTGGAAGTAATGATGACTGTGAATTGTTTTTATCTTATTTTACCAATAAGGTGGTGTCAATCAGAGCCTCTATTACCCCCACTGCCGCTTACTCAGAGGTTCCTCACCAGCAACAAGAGAGTTTTAACCAGTTTTATCCCATCGACTTGTCTGAGCTTTTAAAAACAGTATCACAAATGAGTGTCCTCCAGCCCACTTGATGTAATACCTACAAAATTTTTACTGAAAGTAATGGATTCTGTTGGCCCCCATTTGATCTCTGTTTTCAACAGCTCCCTATCTACTGGTTGTGTCCCTGATTATTTTAAAACGGCTTGCGTGAACCCACTTTTAAAGACACCTGGTTCAGATCCCTCCCCACCCACATAATTTTAGACCAATTTCAAAACTGACTTTTATTGCAAAGATTCTAGAAAGAATTGTGTCCAAACAGCTGCTCACTGTACTGGAAAATAACATATTTGAAAAGTTTCAGTCTGGTTTTAAGAAGTACCACAGCACTGAGACTGCCCTGCTTAAAGTCATCAATGACCTTTTAATGTCTGCTGATGAAGGTATGTGCTCAGTCCTTGTACTCCTGGACCTTAGCGCTGCTTTTGACACCATTGATCACAACATCATGTTAGACAGACTGAGGCACTGGGTGGGGATCTCTGGTACTGCCCTAGAATGGTTTTCATCCTACCTGTCAAATAGGAAGTTTTGTGTGTCTGTAAACAACTATGTCTCCTCATTCTGTCCAGTTAAATATGGTGTGCCTCAGGGGTCGGTCTTAGGACCCATTTTGTTTTCCTTGTATCTGCTTCCCCTTGGACATATTATCCATAAACATGGCATTTCTTTTCATATTTATGCTGATGACACACAAATATACTTGCCC
>NC_060160.1:11098553-11112121 GCF_021292245.1 Micropterus dolomieu | reverse complement strand
TCCAGACTGTCCAGAACTCAGCTGCCAGGCTTTTAACCAGAACAAAGAAATATGACCACATTACTCCTATTTTAGCTTCATTACACTGGCTCCCAGTATGTTTTAGAATTGACTTTAAAATTCTATTGATCACTTTTAAAGCTCTTCATGGCCTCTCGCCTTGTTATATTTCTGACCTTTTAGTCCCATACGCACCAGCACGTACCTTGAGATCCTCGGGCAGAGGTCTGTTGTCTGTTCCAGAGTCTCGACTGAAAACTAAAGGGGACAGAGCGTTTGCTGTCAGGGCCCCGAGGCTCTGGAACAGCCTGCCTGAGGAAATCAGGTCGGCTGAGTCAGTGAACTCTTAAGTCCCTTCTTAAAACATACTTTTATAGGAGAGCCTTTCCTGATCTTATTTGACTTTATTTTATCCCTTTTTATTTTATTGTATTTTACTAATTTCATATTAATTTTTCATGCTCTTATCTTGTTTTTTTTGTATTATTCTTTACACTTGTTAAAGCACTTTGTAACTTGTTTTTGAAAAGTGCTCTACAAATAAGGATTATTATTATTATTATTATCATTATCAAACATAGCTTGTTTCCATGTATGCATTGAAGTGCTGCTTCAATATTGCAGTGTGGATTATAATTAAATTAAATTTGCAAAGAGTTTACTTTCCTGTATTGATTTCAAGGAGTTGATCAGTCAATTAGAAAATGAATCGCAAACTATTTTGATAGTCTATTATCCATACAAGTCACTTAAAATGCCAAACATGCTGTTTCAACAAAAAAGCAGTAGATTTATTGATATGCAAAGTATCACTAGTTGAGCCTTGTTTTTTGTTTTTTATAGCTATTTTTGCTTATCACATGTGGGTGGTGTTAATGCTCTGGTATAAAAGGTGGCATTTACTTGTAAACAAGAAATGTTTACATTCAGTGTGCATTTCCTTCCTCACTAAATACTTAAGTATTTTAAATCAAATTGTTTACATCCATGTTTACTAGCCAAGTGTCTTGTTCTTCCCTACCTTTTGTGGACACATTGTTCACAGCACCTGTTGATCACTGAATAGTGACCCAATTGGTCTGCATCCTCAAAAATGGGGACCGACTCATTGAAAACCAGCTCCATAGCACATTTGGAAGCCTAAAACTCCACAGGGTCAAGATGTGGCAACACAACAGAAATATGTTCTCATAATGACAATATTTATTTTCTTCATCTGTCAGACATATCTTGCAGAGCTTTTGAGGGCGTTGTGAGTGTCTCTCGTGATGAAGCCTCTCTGAGCTCTCCAGAGGTTTTGAGGAGACTCGAATGCTCCGAAGACAGACTGCCAGAACGGTTCCATGCCTCTGTTCTCGGCTCACGTCTGTCTGAGTTCAGCGCTCTGAACAGCACAGGCCTGGATCTCCCCCAGGCTAAAACCTCTCCCAGAGTTGTGATGGAGCCCCCACACTCCAGGACCATCACACCAGATCCAGCCACACAGAGTACCCACTCCCCAGGCTCTGTGTCAGCGTCTGACAACTTCTCCATGCTCGACTCACTGGACACTGACAGAGTATGTGGTCTAACACTTCCATACATGTTACCTTTGTTGTCCTTTTTGTAAGAAGCTTTTGGACTTTTTTCTTTGGTTCAGATGTGGTTAAATAATTGTTTAATTTGTTATTTCTTTCTTAGGTACGTGAGTTGGAAGGACTTGACCTAACAGCACCTCCATCTCCTCTTGGCTCCACTTCCTCTTTGTCAGCACCAGAATGGGCCAGTGATGGATATGGCAGCAGTGAGTATTACCACACTGAGCTTGATAGGTTCATGACAGTCAACCAGGTTATTGTATATCTGGAAGTGCTAAGTCAAGGCAACTGGACTTTAGGGCTGCAAGTAACTATTATTTTCATTGTCGGTTGATCTGTCGAAACTTTGAAAACTGGTCACAAATAAATACGTTTTTATAAAAAAAAAGCTAAACAATATCCTAAAACAACTGGGCAAACTCATACAGGAGTAAAGTCAAAGCAGTTCTGTTTTCAGCTGCAGATTTAATGTGTTTAGTATTTAAGTCAGCAGAACGGTGAATGTGAGATTGACTTAGAATAAACAGTGTCCGTGTTCACTAGAGTACATGTCACTCAGTGCCATAACGTGGCTCTTTTTTTTTTTTTTTTTTTTTTTTTTGACAAAATGAAGCTTAAAGACATGTCAGGCTTGGGCTGCACAGACTACTTAATAGGATCAATCACTTGTTTGTTTTGGTCTTTTTATGGAATTGGTTGACATTTAGAGAAATGTAGGATATCACCAGACTTGGCTAGGCAATTTATTTTAGAAGCATTTGGTTATATTTGTTGAAATTCTCTTTACATCCCGACAACCATCAATAAATCAAATGCTCTGACACAAAAATCAGGTATCTGTGGCTGTCGCAGGGCTATAATGGACACAGCCAAATGATTACCTAATCTACCTGTGCTCACTCTGCCCGTGCAATCGTTGCGCATGAAAATGTGTTTTTGGGGAGTGGCTTTGGTAGGAGGCTTGAAGAAAGGAGGCTTGATTTTGTTGTTTTTTTTTCAGTTGGATACTTTCAAAATTTAGCAGTTTCTTGCTAGTTTTCCAGTGTTGCCTACTCCCGCTTTAACTCTAGTATTTTCTCCTTGTGCATCAGATGTGAGTTCGGAATTGGGTGCCAGGCTGAGAGTGGAGCTGGAACAGACTGAAAGGCTGGATGCTCAGTTTGTTGAGTATCTCCGCTGCAGAGGAATTAACCCCACAGTTAACACAGACAGTGCTGCTGGCAGTATGAGCTACAGTGATGACCTATTGTCACCTGAGCTTCAGGTAGGCTTCATTTATACTTGGCAGTAATTCTATTTCTTTGACTAAGTATATTTTACTCACTTTCTTTCGCCATCTTTCTGCAGGGGCTGTTGAAGAAAGTGTATCAAGAAAGCTGCCGTATTCTCACTTTGTCCCAACGTCGTGCCACTTCCTCAACCCATCCTCATGTCTCAGACTTAAAAGCCTTCTCGTTGAGTCAGACGCAGCATCCTTCTGAAGATAGCTCCACCCTACTGGCCCATCAGGACAAATCCTCCTCCAACCCGCCCATGAGCTGGCAGCAGGAGAAGAGGGCACTGCAGGAGACTGTGATTGCTCTCCGAGAGCTGCTCTGTCGAATGGCCCAGAGACACACACAAGTGAGTTTACGTGATTTCAAAGAGAATTTACAAGCATCTAGTGAACAGAAATTTAGTTTTTAAAACTTAAGCAAAGGAATTTTGTATACAAAGACTGGCATGCCACTAACTTAAGTTTTCATTAAGGTATAAGATGTGAGAGATTAATCTGAATATCTGAATTTGTTCCAGTATCTGTGCTGGTCTGTTCTTTTTATTATTGTCTTTTTTCCCCTCAGAGTGACTACAGAGGTGATGATGACTGGCACAGAGATCAGCTCCGCACCTATGAACAGGTTGAATCGCAACTGAGGGCAGAGCTGGAGGAGAGCCAGAAACGACTGAAATGTGCTCATGATGCTCATCAAGCGCAAAAGAACAAAATACAGTCGCTCAGGTACATCACACACCGAATAACCGCATACAAGCACACCTTCTCCACATGTTGACATATTATACAATAACCGATTACACTGTATATTCTAAAATCAGCAATTATTTTTTTGGCATATTTTGTTTTGTATGCTAAAATTGTGCATTCAGTGTATTAAAGTTGTTGATCCAATTTGTATATAATTTTTCAAAAAACATAAAGCATTATTTATTTCTTAGGATTTATTTAATTCACAATTTTGTATTTGTGTTTTTTTACTCATCATCAACCACTCGCCTGGCTCATCTCCCTCATTTCTAAATAATCATGTATTTTGTATTGTTAGAACATTGTTTAGGGAATCTTGGTTCCTCCGTTCTTTGCCAATGCTAGTATGGACTTCTCTCTCTTCACCATGTTTCTGTCCCACTCGCCCAAACGTGCTTTCATGTAATACTACCAAAAGTGGTAGAAAGTAAGGTTACATTTGTGCTTTTCTTCAGGCTGGCTGTAGAAGAGGGTGAGGAAGCCTTGAGAAGGGAGCAGACCAGAGTCCAGGAGCTTCGACAACAACTGGAGCAGGAGAGAGCTCTGAGTCTTCGCAAGGACAGAGAGGAGGAAGAAAGGAGAGGCGTAAGATGAGGATTAAAAACATGCATACTCAATATACTGTATCATGTCATGTTATCCACTGAGTTTTAAAGATCAAACAATATGTAACCAAGAGTGTGTAACCAGAGTTTACTTTACTTTTCCCTTCTTATATTCTGAAAGTTGACTCTCCACTACCCTTTCCAGGCTGTGCAAGTATCTTCTGAGCAGCAGAGGTCAGAGGTCATGGCTCTGAAGAGTCAGGTGGAGCAGGAGAGGGTGGCCTGCAGCAACCTCAGACGGGAGCTTCAGATTGAACAGTCCCGCAGTGTGCTGCTGGAGAAACGCCTAGACGACACCCAGAAGGAGCTAGAAGATGAACGCCAACTTTCTGCTCACCAAAAAGAGCTCAACTTGGAGGAAAAAACTCATCTTGAGCGCCTCCTGACTGAAGCAGAATCTCGCTTGGCAGAAATTCATTCTAAGCTTGCAGATGCTCACAGGAAGCTGGATGAAGAGAGAGACCATTGCTCCAGGCAGGTGGATGAACTCAGGCGCAGTCACGAGGCGGATGCAGCCAGAGACAGGACGTTCATCTCCGACATGCGTGCCCAGCTAGAGCAGGAGCGAAGGCAGGCGGAGGAGCTGGCAGCTGTGATGGACAAACTGAGGGCTGAGTTACTGCAGAGCAGAAGGAAATGGGAAGAAGAAGACAAACTGAGGAGGGAGGAGCTACAGAGGGAGCAGGAGGCTGCCACCAGACATCGCGTGACTGTAGAGACCTTGAAGGAGCAGAAACGGGAAGCCAGCCGTGCTTTAGAGGTGGAGCAAGAACGGTCCAGACACCAGGGGGTGGAGCTAGCTGAGCTGAAGGAGAGACTGCGAATGCTGAAGGACAAAGAGCGGGAGAGGGAAGAGCAGTGGGAGAGAGAGAGGAGGAAGGGGAGGCAAGAACAGATGGAGAGGGAGAGACGGCAGGAGAGGACCAATAACAAACTGGTAAAATCAACATCTACTCACTGTTTTCACAAATGTAATGCTCTTATTTTACGTATATTTAAAGTAATTTTGGATACACGCAAACACGCCGCCTTATAAATGTTTCTGACTTTAGTGCGAGTTGGAGTTGTTGAGGCAACAGGACCAGCAGCGCATGCAGGAGCTGCAGCGCACTCTGGCAGAGCTGGAAAGAGAGGAGAGAGAGATGGCTGCTCAGAGGCTGTCTGGACGAACCACAGGGCAGCAACAAAAGGTTGCATCTTCGCAGCAGCTCCAAAGTAACTTGCAAGCGGATTGCACGCAACAAAACCAGCAGGTACACAAGTGGTTTTTACTTAAACACTACCAGGAAAGAGGTCTGTAACAAAAGATTTGGCAAATGATATATGCAACACAGTAAAACCAGGACTTTCTTTGACATCTTTATCGACGTGTTATGCCACAGACCCCTGTACTCTCTTACTGTTGGATGCACTTAATGCTGGTATTATAGGAGTGTACACATACCGAACCATTTTATAAAAATGATTATACTTTTCTCATGGTAGATGCCGTCGTCGCCATCATCACCCAATCTGCTGGAAAGGCTGTTAAAGGAGAACTCTGAGCTGACGGAGCGTGTGACATCACTGAGTCAGGAGAGAGCCACCCTCAAACATAGACTCACCTGCCTGGAGCGACAGCTGCGCCGCATGGAGAACGAGCTCGCCAAGGCCACCACAGAAACTGAAAACAGACCCACCAATGATGTGATCAGCAACAGCAAGGTCAGTGGGAGACACATGCACTTACACACATTTGTTATGACATAAACAATTAATATAATGTTAAAAAAACAATATAATCTGTCTGTCTTTAGATCATAGAACAGATTTTACAAGATGAGTCACTGCAGTGTTTCCTATACTGTTGATTTAATTTATTTTGGCACACCCACCCTAATAGATTAGCCCTCATCCTAAATAGAGTTTTTTATATTATTCATTCTTCAAAAATGTGTATTTATTTGCAGTTGAACGTACCGCTCTGCAGACCTTTTGTCACAGTGGAGATTTTGAGCACAGTTGAAATGAATAACATGAGAGATGGCTCCATTCTGTTTCAGTGTCCCAGTAAGTCTTGCCAAAGCATGCGTAATAGCAGGGCTCTGGAAGAGAAACTAAATAGAATCCATTCATGATTAATGTTAATTACCACTGTGCTCTTCCTGCTAATACATGTCAAAACCTTTGCTGTGAAAAGTCAGCTGGCATGGTGCATTATGGTGTAACTGATTGTATAAATGACTCCCCTGATCAGAAATTACGTTGCGAGTCAGCTGCAAACACATAGCACTGAATTTCAGAACCTTAGACCATCTCAAACAAATGATCAACATGTGGGAAACATGGTACCAGATATCCAGACTTAGCCTGACAGTGGCTGTAATTACTTCTGGTTTTCTGAACACATTTTCCTGCACTCCTCATCTAACTGTAAAGATTGATTGACTTTGAAATCCAATGTTGGCAAATGTTACCAGACAAACTCGAACGAGCTGCTGTTGTGCTGATAAAACACAGAGATGGAACAGTTATAACCTGTTAATTGGTTTGCAGGTGCAGCGTTTATATGAGCGCTACCTGCGTGCTGAGAGCTTCAGGAAAGCTCTGGTGTACCAGAAACGTTACCTGCTGCTGCTGTTGGGAGGTTTCCAGGAGTGCGAGCAGGCCACGCTGTGTCTCATTGCCCATATGGGGGCACGGCCGTCACCTCCACTCTCCTCCCAGCGCAGGCCTCTTGGGCGTTTTAGGGCTGCAGTACGAGTTGTCATTGCTGTCTCAAGGTAGGGAGCGTACCAAGATTTAAGAGTTACCTTGGCCTTGTTTATGGATAAAACTGAAAGCACACTTCTGCTTTTCTTTTTCAGAATGAGGTTCCTGACCAGGAAATGGCACAGAGCGATCAGAAGATTGTCTGTATCTGGGACTGTCAGTTGGCATGCTCCAGGTCAGCTCAGTTGAACACATTTTATTAGAATATGCATCACTTGACTGTGTTTTAATGAGGATTTTTATTCTTAATGTCTCTTACAGGGCCTAAAGCTGAAGTTTTAAGGCAACAACAGCCGAGGTTGAATCATGAATCCCCTCCAAACAGAGACAGCAATGCGGTCCACAGAGACACAGCGTCCGCTCTTGTTCCGCCCAGCAAATCACCTTTCAGGTTGCACAACAGGTTTGTGCTCATCATAAAGCAAAGACTAATCAACTTAAGATTGTGAAGCAGAAGATTCTTTTGAAATATTTAAATTCTTTTGAAAAATTTAAAGTATTTTTCATCAGGGAGCTTTCTTCTTTCCTCAGGTCGTACTCCAGCACTAGTCTGGCCTCGGGGCATTCAGGAGGAACGTCTCAGGATCCGGAGCGATCCCTGACAGAATATATCCACCATCTAGAGAAAGTCCAGCAACGGTTGGTGGGAGCCAAGCAAAGTGAGCAGCATTAATTAAAAGTAGTGGGGTGAAACATGGTGAATTTAGGACAGAAGATGAATGCACCACGGTGGAACATATTTTAAGAAGCTGTCATAAATTTGGTGCACGTGGGAAAACGCCAGGGTGTAAGGTAAACACTCTGTTAAAGGGCCTGGGGCACTTTCACTTCTTGGGTCTCATTCATTGCACTCTGCTCAGTGGCAAACTGTAAAACTGACATGTTTGCAGTGTGCAGTTAGGGTTAGAAATTACACTGGTGATAGTATTCTCCCAAATGTTCAAGCCTTAATGGAGTAGTAGCAAGGGATATCACACTGGGAGATGTTACAGGGCACTGGGTATATGTTTTATACCAATGCCGAGATCAGACAACACAATACCAGCCTGGTAATGTCCACAACGAAAGAGGTTCAGGGCCTGCAATCTAGTTTTATCCCTTTTAGTGTCATAGCAGAAGATGACGAAGCCTAAGCAGCATCGGGGACCTCACAATATCCCAGACTAGCATTTTAGAACAACTTCAACATCTTGCTCCTTGACATCGCCCTCATCAAGCTCAGACCACTTTCCTGTGAACTGTAAACATGGTAATGTAAGGAATTATGTCTTTTTACTATCACCCTGGAGTCGAGAGCATTATCAGAAATAAACACCTGTTGGTGTGACATGACCCTCTGTACACTGTCTTTGAATTGATATGGAAGGAAAAAGACAGAGCCCGCCTTCACTGCCAAGCAAATGTGAATGGCTCCAGGTTCACTGTTATTCATAAAACAGTGTTTGCATACATAAACATTCACTGTTGGTGCTGTGAGGTGGAAAAGAAGGCCAATCACCTGTACGTCATGCAAGTTGGGGAAACACTGCACACTATATTAAGTCGTGGTCCAACGTGTTGTTTGCCTTATCTTGCAATGCCACAGCAAGAATTTGACTCACGCCTAATCTGACACAATGGCTATATCAAAAGACAAAAATATTGTGTCGTCTGATCCCAGCATTAGATGCAATTTGGTCACTCGTTTTCCAGGAAGTGTTTTTCCATTGATCTGAAAACTGCACAGAGAAGATGCGCTGCCGTGTACAGAGTTCAGTATAAGACAAGTCATTCTGTGATAGGCGGCCTAACACTTCCTGCAAAACAGCATGTTATTAAATCCCACAAAACCTTTGTGCTCTGTCATCTTCCAACCTAGTAAGCAAGACTCATTTAGCCCTGCCCCCTAAAGAGGAAAGGAGGATACAGTCAGCCTGTTCCCCTGATATGATTGGTTATCGGCAGCGCTGGCTGCAGGAGAATAGGACGTGGCTGTACCTGAGCTGCTTGTCGCCCCTTTACCTGAATGGTCCAGGTGAGTGTGAGTGTAACATACTCACTCCGCCAAACAATAAATGCACCTTTCAGGATGGGTGCGGACTTGTCATCAGTCACTGAGTGCAATAGATTAGACGTGGTAACACTGGTCTGAAACGTACATACCATGGAGGTTTCCGATCCTTTACTGATGTTAATTCATGTTCCTTTCTGCATATTGCAAATGTATGACTTTACCACTGGCTTCATAGTTTGTTTTGCCTGATATCCATTTGTTTCAGTACATGTCAGAATGACAAACATCAACTAACACAGATTTAAATTTACCTTGATATAAATTTGCTATCATGAAATTGTTGTTGCACTGCTTTTAGTCTACTTAAAGCAAAAGATATCTTTCATTGCAAAACTTGCTTATACTGTACATTAATTCAGAGTTTTAATTCAGCGTTTTTGTTAACAAATTTACATTGTCTTAATAAATCATTCTTAAATATACTAGGGATGCTCTGAAATAAAAATTGTTGGCTGAAGCTGAAACCGAATATAATGAGAAAATTTGCTGAATGCTGAACAAGTACATTCACATTTTTTCCATTTATTTAGCCTTTTTACCATTGCATAAATTAGTCAATGTGCTTTTTATTCAGTGTGTCCCATAGGATTTGGAGAGACTATAGGAGGTGGGTCTGAGAGGGTCCAGTAAATTACATGTGTCCATTTACTTTTAATGGACACATGTAATATGTTTTTATACTTTATGTGAATATAATCCAATTAATCTTATTTCCATTTTGTATAGACACCTTATTTTGAAAACCTGATGTTGTCACATGTGTATCCTCGCCCTAAATTCATCAAGCCCGACCCAATTTTTTAATGTATGTGATCGCAACATGAGGACCTAATAGCCTCTCATACTGCAACACTGGTCTCTGTAAAGAGAGAAACTGACAGGATGAAGTCGCTAACATGCACGTCAGCTCGCTCTGGTCCATTTCAGTGGCTTTACCATAAAGGCTTGAATACGTGTGCACTCCAAATGTAGGTGCGGCTAGCTTAATCGCCTTCTCATAAAGTGACACTCAAAGCAGGTCAGACCGTTTGTGGCCTTTTTATGAAGTCAGTAGTCACAGATGGAGTGGATGTACTAGGAGACAATTCAGCAGAACAGTGTCTGCAAAAAATTTTTTCGTCTTTCTCAAACACTTTAAAATGCTTCCACACTGCCGACATGTTAACGTAATTGTTTGGTCAAATTTCTTTTGACTTTTTAGGCCGAACACCGAAAGTGCTTTTTTGCTATTTTCGGCCGATTTAATTTTGGTTGCCGAAAATTGGGTGCATCCCTAAAATATACTGTTACCCAAATTAACTGACATGACTTTGATAGCTTCGTTATGGATTTTATGTTTCTAAGCTTTGCACAAAAAAATGATGCTATCTACACTGTCTGATGCTTTGGTTTTGTTTGTGTGCCCAATAGGCTCATCCGTTCTCCAGCCCGACCCGAAGTTGTTCGACCACTAAAAGAATGAATGTCTGCATTTCGTTCCAAAACTGTCCATGCCTTATACGCCTATGTAGAAAGGAATATCACGTGTGTTGAATTATTTAATGACGTGATTTTTATGAGCACATAAATTATTTTTCAGTATTTTCTATTGTAATGTTGCTTTTCTCTGTATTTTGAAGGTCACTCTTGAGATGCTGCAAGAGAAAGTAGTGTTGTTGTGTTTCTACTAATATTTTTTACCCTTTTGCGCTACTGTATGTAAATAGGACTGTTGTACATGTGTCCAAATTTGCACTGGTTTTATACTGGAAATCCATGATCAACATAGCTATTGAGCACATTATTGCATAAAGGTGAACCATAAGTGTCTTTTGTATTATCTATGTTTCTACCATAAAATTGATAAATATTTTAACAGACTGAGTTTATTTTGTGGCAATTCTCACAGGGTATTTTTCTTTAAGAAACAATCCATATTGGATGTAGGTTTGCCATGTGCGGTTTATTTAACATTTAATACAGGATAGATGGACTTGAATTGAGTATACATTATAATTTTAATACAGTAGCTTATTACAGTACAAGAACAGGGTACTATGGAACAAACCAAACCATGTACAGGCTGCTTTAAAGCCTCACAGGCAGTTAGAGGATAATTGAGAACAGACTTAAAAATATACTGTTGAGGGGAGGGGGGTGTGTGTGTGTGTGTGTGTATATGTGTGTGTGTGTGTGTGTGTGTGTGTGTGTGTATATATATATATATATATATATATCGCATACACACGCTCGCTCACTCTAACAACATTAGTGGGATTAGGGACATTGTGTCTTGCATAGATGACATTTAATTTTTAGATGAGGCATGCAAGTAATAACACTTGTGATAAGTCAAAATCAGTTACAGATTGAATTTACTAAGTCAAATTTCTGTGTTAAATGTTTGACTTACTATTATTTGTACTCATTTACATTTCTAAAATAAGTAATTTTATAAAGTGGTGAAGTGGGTGAACATTTTGACTTTGTATAATCTCATTATATTGTCTCTTTTCTGACTTTATTACATTTGTTTATCTTACCATGAGCATTGTATTTCTAAAATGCATAACTTTTAATTAAGTTTAATTATTTTTTAATTACACCAGGGCTTTTCAGAGTCTGAGACTGTGGGCCTCCCCTCAGACAAAGCTTGGAAAAAGGTGTCCCCCATTCCCCTGCCTGTACTTGTTTAGTTTCGCTCAATTCCTGGATCCCTGTGGGATCATGATTATGTTACCTGATCTCACAGACACTCAACAGTTGAGGCAAAATAGCCTAATGTTGCTGTTTGACATAACTTCAGACAACACAATATACATTACAAGCCATTTATTAGATTCGGACAAAGATAAAGTTCACCAAAACTATTGTTTCTGTAAACTCTCATTAACCAGGTCACACATGTAGGCTATTCCACGTGTTCTTCTTTTAAAAACTGTTATTATAGCTAATGTACTATTGTTTCACTTCCATTTACTTAAACTGTTTGGAGCACCACTGGGAAGGCCCATCCCACTCTTTGAAAACCTCTGAATTAGTTTGTTTTAAGCAGCAAATCTATTTTAGTCATAATTTGCTGCTGTTGAGCTGCTTGATGTCAATTCTTTATTACATATTAACGTCCCAATTACTATATCTTAGTGACTGTCAAGACAACAAAACACATAATGGGGACAGGTCTTTACTGTCAGATGAAATTTAAATGACTAAAGTAGATCTGCTTAAAACAAACAACAGTGTAATTAATCAAAAATCTCTAAATAATTTAACGGATTTATCCCATTTCGTTAGCATTATAGAAATAAAATGCGATAAAGGGGACGTTAACCGTTGTTATGTAATAAAAGAATTGACATCTGAGCAGCTCAGCAGCAGCCAATGATAGTCTTGTCTGCTACTTGCGCCCTTTACCTTCTCGGTCTGGGTGTTCGTTCGTTTATAAAGTCGGCAGAAGCAGCTTGTGGTCGGTCTACCATTTCTGTTTTTCCCCGCCCACGCGTTCTTCGTGGATGTATAAAACATTCGCACTACGTGAAACATCAACACTGCATGACGCACATCCTTCGCAGCTCAGCACAGTGCTGCTAACACTAAGGCTAAGCTAAGTTAATGGCAGGCTGTGTGTCGTAGATCGTTGTTTGACATCTTATCTGTAGTGAGACAGTCCTGGCCCGCGTAGAAGACACCGTTACAATTTTCTCGTATTTGTCTGGGATGTATGGATGGATAGTTGACGGAATATCGTCGCTGTTTGAGCCCGTTGCGGGGCAAAACCCCACCGAGTGGCCCGGGAAAGGCAACGTTGGCGAGGAGGTACCCACGCGACCTGGCGTGAAAGCGGGAGCACAGCGGCAGGAGAATCACGGCAGACCGGCTAAACGGAACTACCAGAGGTCGGTTGTTGAAGATAAAGACTATTTTGGAACTTATATAACGTTAGGTGTTAACTAATAACAGTTCAGTTTTCGGTACACGGTTATATCCCCTGGTTATTTAATAGTTTGGTTAGCGTTATCAAAAGCATCCACAAGACAACTTTATCAAGAAGGATAACGTTAGTGGGTAGCGTTAAAAGTCATCGTACATTAACCAGCATATCATAGCTAACGTTAACCAATAAGTTAACGCTAGAGAGCGTTAACTGACCTGCGTGGACAATCTGTAGCATAAACTCGTGATTTAATATTAGCTTAGATATCGTCTTGCATTATAGGTAAGTTACGTTGTTGTAATATTGGCACTGCTAGTGCTAGCTTAACGTTAAACACCTCTTTTCTGTCGTACAGGCTGTAACGTTATTTCTCAGTTCATTTCCCGAAAATAAAACGTCCATATAAAAAGCATTAGTTTAAGCACGTTAGTTTGCTTATATTTTTTTGACAGCCACTCAAATGTGATTTCTATTTGGGCTAGCACAAATGCTATGCACTGTAAGTTAACGCCTAACGTTAGCTAACACTAATGCAGTCAATCGTTACCAGCTTCTTAATAAAGCCTACCTTCATGAAGGGTATAACGTTTATGTACGTTAAGGTTTTTGTTTAAATTGTTATAGAGAGATCTTGATTCAGCTTTAC
>NC_060160.1:11094179-11098453 GCF_021292245.1 Micropterus dolomieu | reverse complement strand
TATCTATATATATATATATACATATACGTGTATATATATATGTATATATATATATATATATATATATATATATCTCTCGCATACACACGCTCGCTCACTCTAACAACATTAGTGGGATTAGGGACATTGTGTCTTGCATAGATGACATTTAATTTTTAGATGAGGCATGCAAGTAATAACACTTGTGATAAGTCAAAATCAGTTACAGATTGAATTTACTAAGTCAAATTTCTGTGTTAAATGTTTGACTTACTATTATTTGTACTCATTTACATTTCTAAAATAAGTAATTTTATAAAGTGGTGAAGTGGGTGAACATTTTGACTTTGTATAATCTCATTATATTGTCTCTTTTCTGACTTTATTACATTTGTTTATCTTACCATGAGCATTGTATTTCTAAAATGCATAACTTTTAATTAAGTTTAATTATTTTTTAATTACACCAGGGCTTTTCAGAGTCTGAGACTGTGGGCCTCCCCTCAGACAAAGCTTGGAAAAAGGTGTCCCCCATTCCCCTGCCTGTACTTGTTTAGTTTCGCTCAATTCCTGGATCCCTGTGGGATCATGATTATGTTACCTGATCTCACAGACACTCAACAGTTGAGGCAAAATAGCCTAATGTTGCTGTTTGACATAACTTCAGACAACACAATATACATTACAAGCCATTTATTAGATTCGGACAAAGATAAAGTTCACCAAAACTATTGTTTCTGTAAACTCTCATTAACCAGGTCACACATGTAGGCTATTCCACGTGTTCTTCTTTTAAAAACTGTTATTATAGCTAATGTACTATTGTTTCACTTCCATTTACTTAAACTGTTTGGAGCACCACTGGGAAGGCCCATCCCACTCTTTGAAAACCTCTGAATTAGTTTGTTTTAAGCAGCAAATCTATTTTAGTCATAATTTGCTGCTGTTGAGCTGCTTGATGTCAATTCTTTATTACATATTAACGTCCCAATTACTATATCTTAGTGACTGTCAAGACAACAAAACACATAATGGGGACAGGTCTTTACTGTCAGATGAAATTTAAATGACTAAAGTAGATCTGCTTAAAACAAACAACAGTGTAATTAATCAAAAATCTCTAAATAATTTAACGGATTTATCCCATTTCGTTAGCATTATAGAAATAAAATGCGATAAAGGGGACGTTAACCGTTGTTATGTAATAAAAGAATTGACATCTGAGCAGCTCAGCAGCAGCCAATGATAGTCTTGTCTGCTACTTGCGCCCTTTACCTTCTCGGTCTGGGTGTTCGTTCGTTTATAAAGTCGGCAGAAGCAGCTTGTGGTCGGTCTACCATTTCTGTTTTTCCCCGCCCACGCGTTCTTCGTGGATGTATAAAACATTCGCACTACGTGAAACATCAACACTGCATGACGCACATCCTTCGCAGCTCAGCACAGTGCTGCTAACACTAAGGCTAAGCTAAGTTAATGGCAGGCTGTGTGTCGTAGATCGTTGTTTGACATCTTATCTGTAGTGAGACAGTCCTGGCCCGCGTAGAAGACACCGTTACAATTTTCTCGTATTTGTCTGGGATGTATGGATGGATAGTTGACGGAATATCGTCGCTGTTTGAGCCCGTTGCGGGGCAAAACCCCACCGAGTGGCCCGGGAAAGGCAACGTTGGCGAGGAGGTACCCACGCGACCTGGCGTGAAAGCGGGAGCACAGCGGCAGGAGAATCACGGCAGACCGGCTAAACGGAACTACCAGAGGTCGGTTGTTGAAGATAAAGACTATTTTGGAACTTATATAACGTTAGGTGTTAACTAATAACAGTTCAGTTTTCGGTACACGGTTATATCCCCTGGTTATTTAATAGTTTGGTTAGCGTTATCAAAAGCATCCACAAGACAACTTTATCAAGAAGGATAACGTTAGTGGGTAGCGTTAAAAGTCATCGTACATTAACCAGCATATCATAGCTAACGTTAACCAATAAGTTAACGCTAGAGAGCGTTAACTGACCTGCGTGGACAATCTGTAGCATAAACTCGTGATTTAATATTAGCTTAGATATCGTCTTGCATTATAGGTAAGTTACGTTGTTGTAATATTGGCACTGCTAGTGCTAGCTTAACGTTAAACACCTCTTTTCTGTCGTACAGGCTGTAACGTTATTTCTCAGTTCATTTCCCGAAAATAAAACGTCCATATAAAAAGCATTAGTTTAAGCACGTTAGTTTGCTTATATTTTTTTGACAGCCACTCAAATGTGATTTCTATTTGGGCTAGCACAAATGCTATGCACTGTAAGTTAACGCCTAACGTTAGCTAACACTAATGCAGTCAATCGTTACCAGCTTCTTAATAAAGCCTACCTTCATGAAGGGTATAACGTTTATGTACGTTAAGGTTTTTGTTTAAATTGTTATAGAGAGATCTTGATTCAGCTTTACTGTCACCGCGATAACGTTACAGTTTAAATGTATTGTAGATACTTTATGATGTCACCCCCTTATTTACCAGTGAGGCATAACAATATTATTGTATTACATTATATAGGGCTGAAACGGTTAGTCAATTCATTGATTACTTGACTGACAGAAAATTGGCAACCATTTTGATAACTGCTTTATTACATTTAATAAGCTTAGTACATTTTTAAAGCAAAAACGTCATATTCTCTGTTTACAGCCTCTCAAAAGTGAGGAGTTGCTGCCTTTTTGTATTGCAGAACTGCTGTATTAGACTGAAGAGGCACAAACTTAAACTAACCCAAATGTGTCATCATGTTATTGTTATTGTTAGTATCACCCATCTAGAATCTTGTTTATCCTGTTACAGTGTTGATGTTGCAGACAGTGTTTGCCAGAGTGACCAGGTAGAGGTGAAAAGACGCAGACGAGGTTTGTTTAATAAATAAAAACATCTTTATCAATTGCAACAGTCTCACAGATATGAAGATGGTTGTTGATTTGTGGTGTCCTGTGTGTCAGATGTAGTCATTAGCTTTGTTAAGAAGACTGTGGCCGGGGTAGCAGGTCTGCTCAGGCTGCGGAACCCGCTGACGACCAAGTGTGAGAAGCCTGGACATTATGAAGAGACACAGGTGTGTGTACTCCAACTCCCACCATCAGTCATGTGCATGTAAAGTTTGTTACAAGGGATTTAGTTTGATCCACACAAATGCACGTGTCTTGAACATATCAATGGTTCTGTTCAGACTGGGTACTTAAATGCTTCATGTGTGATCTGACCACAAGGGAACAATTCAAATTATGTGTTATGTTACTTCCAAAATTCAATTAAATTTTATTTATATAGTGCCAAATCACAACAACATCCCACCAAGAGCAAGCACTAGGTGACAGAGGCAAGGAAAAACTTCCATTTAAGAGGCAGAAACCTCGAGCAGGACCATGGCTCAGGGTGGGCGGGGGTTGGCAGGAGAGGAACAGAGAGAAAAAAGAGAGGGATGGAAGGAGAGAGAGAGGGGAGGGAGGCAGCCTACAAAATATACACACACAGAGGTACAGACAGTAAAGGTGATGTTGCTATAGACTAAATGAAAAATGGTACAGATATTTATAGTAGTGTTAATGATAACAATCGTAATGTTAATGATTATAATAACAATAGGACTAGTAACTATAGTCGTTGCAGCAGAGGGTGTCAAGCAGGAACACGGGGGCAGCAGGTGACCCGCAGCCACAGATCCAGACTCCACAGCTCCAGAGCCAGAAAACCTGCAGGAAGTGATAGGAAGAGAGAGGAGAGGGACGAGAAAGCACAAGACTACCAGAAAGGGGTGAAGTTGTGTTAGTAACATGCAATAATGGGATGAGGTTGCATACAGAGGGAGAGAAAGTAGAGGAGAGAGGAGCTCAGTGCATCATAGGAAATCCCCCGGCAGTCTAGGCCTATAGCAGCATAACTAAGGGATGGTTCAGGACTAACCTGAGCCAGCCCTAACTATAAGCTTTATCAAAGAGGAAAGTCTTAAGCCTACTCTTAAATGTGGAGATGGTGTCTGCCTCCTGAACTCAAACTGGAACCTGGTTCCACAGGAGAGGAGCTTGATAGCTGAACGCTCTGGCTCCTAGTCTACTTTTGGAGACTCTAGGAACCACAAGTAACCCTGCATTCTGGGATCGCAGTGCTCTGGTGGGGTAGTAAGGTACTATGAGCTCTTTAAGATAAGATGGTGCCTGACCATTAAGAGCTTTGTAGGTAAGAAGAATGATTTTAAATTCTATTCTGGATTTTACTGGAAGCCAATGCAAAGAAGCTAAGACAGGAGAAATGTGATC
>NC_060160.1:11042374-11094079 GCF_021292245.1 Micropterus dolomieu | reverse complement strand
ACTGAAAATCCTCAAATAAACTATTGCTCTGTAGAAAGTCACACAGCTGTTTAGCAACTGCTTTCTCCAGAACCTTAGAGAGAAATGGAAGGTTAGATATAGGTCTATAGTTGGCTAAAACATCCGGATCAAGTTTGGGCTTTTTCAGAAGAGGTTTAATTACAGCTACTTTAAAGTACTGTGGTACATAGCCTGTTGATAAAGATAGATTGATCATATGTAGTATAGAAGTGCTGACTAAGGGTAAAACATCTTTAAGCAACCTAGTCGGGATGGGGTCTAAGAGGCAGGCTGATGGTTTAGATGAAGAAATTATTGAAGTTAGTTGGTAAAGATTGAGGGAAGCAAAGCAGTCTAAACATATATCTGGTTTTATAGCTGTTTCTAAGGTTCCTGACTTAAGAGATAAGTCGGTGCCAGTTAAAGGCAGGTCTTGGTGAATTTTGTCTCTAATAGCTAGAATTTTATCATTAAAGCTCATGAAGTCGTAACTACTGAGAGCTATGGGAATACTTGGCTCAATAGAGCTGTGACTCTCTGTCAGCCTGGCTACAGTGCTGAAAAGAAACCTGGGGTTGTTCCTATTTTCCTCTATTAATGATGAGTAGTACGCTGCTCTGGCATTACGGAGGGCCTTCCTATGAGTTTTAAGACTATCTTGCCAAA
The DNA here is from genome assembly GCF_021292245.1 of Micropterus dolomieu. Classification (NCBI taxonomy): domain Eukaryota; kingdom Metazoa; phylum Chordata; class Actinopteri; order Centrarchiformes; family Centrarchidae; genus Micropterus; species Micropterus dolomieu. The sequence goes on along the minus strand of NC_060160.1, from coordinate 11,093,413 downwards.
TTAAATGAGAATTTTCCAGAACGCCAATTCCTCTCAAGTTTCCGCGATATTTGCTTTAATTTGCGAGTTTCAGTATTATACCATGGAGCTAACCGTCTTTGTTTTAGTATTTTCTTTTTTAGAGGGGCTACAGAGTCGAGTGTCATTCGCAGCGAGCCTGCAGCACTATCAACAAGATGATCGATTTGGGAGGGACTGAAATTAGCATAGGAGTCCTCCGTTACTTTGTGACTTGATAATGAATTTAGAGCTGATGGAATCGCATCCTTAAATTTAGCTACAGCACAATTAGACAGACATCTTGTATAGAAATTTTTGCCCAATGGCGTGTAGTTCAGCAATACAAACTCAAAAGTTATCAAACAGTGGTCGGACAAAGAGGGATTCTGTAGGAACACCACTAAATGTTCAATTTCAATACCGTATACCAAAACAAGGTCGAGGGTGTGGTTAAAACAGTGAGACGTTTCATGAACACACTGAGAGAAGCCAATGGAATCTAACAGAGAGATAAACGCAGTACTGAAGCTGTCATTCTCATCGTCCACATGAATATTAAAATCCCCTACAATAATAACTTTGTCCGTTTTAAGGACTAAAGTTGACAAAAACTCTTTAGTTTAGGTTTAGAGCTGATTAGTAGGGTAGAGTCGAAGATAGCTGCAACTCCACCTCCTCGGCCTGTGCCTCGAGGAATGTGAGTGTTAATATGACTGGGAGGAGTGGATTCATTTAGGCTAACATATTCTCCATCACCCAGCCAGGTTTTAGTAAGACAAAATAAATCAATATCATAATCTGATATTAGTTCATTTACTAGTTCACCTTTAGAAGAGAGAGATCTGATGTTTAAGAGTCCACATTTAACTCTCCGATTCGTTTGCATTATTGCTCTTGTGGTTTTAATTGTATGAGGTTTTTATGCACAGCTCCTCTTCTGTTTACCTTTTTTAAATAATTTCGATGGTCGGGGGGCAGACACCGTCACTATAGGATTTTCATTAAGTAACTCCTGAAGTGGAGGAGCAGAGAAGTGTGTTAGACTGCGACTCTGCGTAGGGTTTTGGGTGGGTAACTGCTTTATTAAAGAATTAGAAGGGCAGAGAAGTGTGTGCACTGAGGACACACTGAATGTTATTATACTTTGTATGTAGTGTAGTACGAACCTAACTACAGCCTTCTCACCTTTTGTAGTTTGAATCTAATAAAATCTACAAAAACACACATGAATGCAGTTGTTTTGCCTACACCAAACAACCCAGACAAGGTTTTGAAGGCTATACTTAAAGCAAGACATGAAACGGTCATAACCTCTTCTATTTTTTATTTTATTCTGTTCTTTTCTGCTTTTCTGCAGATTCCTAAATGTAACATCAAATGTGAACAGAGTAGAAAAATCTGATCACAAGTGGTTAATGAAGTTTTAATTTTAGAACCATTATGAAAGCTGTAATGCATATCAAGTGAATCAAGACAAAATGCTGCGTAAGAGATACTGCGAGCAAAGTCAAGTTACACAACATTGGACACTTAAAACTACTGTAATCCTGTAGAGTGTAGACCTTGGACAAGTAGATCAGGAATAAAGCACAGCTTTAGTTTGGTGCTCTGGTGTTACATTTGTGGTTTGTATTCTGTCTTTAATTACCTTGCATTTCTTCTGTTGATCCAGCATGTTACTCTGATGGGGATAGATGAGCTCCACACCTCATGGCTGAACAGTACTGAGTGGAGAATGAGTAAGTGGGGACAGCTATTACTGCAGGAAAGTAATGATCTGTATTTATGTGGTCCTGTCATCTTTATCCCCATCATTTGGTCTGTTTTGGTCTTTCTTCACAGATAAACCAGTGGGCGGATTGAATGAGAGGGGCGGGAAGAATCCTTTTCAGAGCTCCTCACCTCCTTTAATGAGGAAATACAGGCAAGTGGTCCACTGTCATGGTCAGCCTACTATTTGCTGTAAATATACATATAGGGCTGCATAACCATCAGTATCACCTTTTGACAATGCTTGCTAATATACATGACCTTTCTGAATCCAGCGGGGCAGCACTGTCTGCAGGGCTCCCTGACAGGGGGAAGGACAGGGAGAGGAGAGGCTCCCTCCAGCTGCTGCCCTCCAGACCTGCTCTGAGGGTGGGAACCGCTAATCCTGATCCAGCCTGCAATGTCTTTGGACACAACCGTTGCTACAAGCCCAGTCTGACCGTGGAAGAGGTAAAACACTTCATTATTTGGCTTTATGTAAGGATACTTTATAAGCCTGCATTGTTTGTACAGTTTTTAGGAATTTAGAAGTTTTATTGCCACAATATGCCTGATTTATTGTGCTAAATGTATAACCTGACTGATATTAAATTTCTGAAGCTGACACTTTTATGAATATTTGGGAGTTTGAAAAAGTATAATGATTCCTGGCGATGGTTGATTGGTGCTTCTTTACTGAAATTAATGCATTTCAGCATTCAGATCACTTAATGTAGTTTTAAGTTATATTTATCAAGAGAATTAGGGGTGCAACGGATCACAAAACCCACCATTTGGATCATATTCTGGCTCTGATGTAGCTGCCTCTCTCTGTCTGTAGTCAGTCTGTAGTCTTGCTCAATGTCCCGCCCACATCTGATTGGCTATATGTCACAAGCAATATCCTATCAACCCTGATGGCGGCTGTGCCACAGATGGGGAAAGAGACTGAAGCTGCAATGGTGAGCGAGCAGAGCTGTGTGTCGAAAGGAAGGCAGCACATATTACTGAAGCAGCAATAAACACAATCTAATCTGTTTCTATGATGAAAAGCAACCAGTGTCCCAGTTACACCACTGAAAAATCGCAGCATACTGGATTTCACAGTTCACCTGTGTGCAGAACTGGCAGGGTATCCATACAGATCATGAATCATCTACGATCCGTTACACCACTAAAGAGAATCACCTCATAATACCACTTTATTATGCATTAGACTCTGTACCGCTCAGCTGTGTCAGTTATTATGTGTTCTCCCTTTTTAGACTATAAAGCAGAACAATAAGGAGCACTACAGGCGCTTGCTGGAGATGGTGACGGAGAAATACAGCAAAAGCCAACCACTACCATTCAACCAAACAAAACCGCAAAAGTATAACCCCATTATTCATGTGGCGATTTGGGAAATTTCATCAACATCCATTTAATAACATACTCTCGAACATGAGCTGATTGGTCATCTCATAACCTTTTCTCCTTTCTCTCACAGTGAGTTGCTATCACAGGGTGATCACAAAAGTGCTGCTTCAGGAAAAGCCTTTGAATCAGTGCCCAGGAAGATGGGATACACAGGTAAGCCGCCTCTGTACACTCTTCAGTGCAGAAGAAACCGATCTGAATCTGCAAATGTATTTGCTTATTTAAGTGATGCTTTTATTTTACAGTTGCAGGTAATTACCTCCTACTATTTTGGGGCATTGTTTTTAATAGATTTAACAGATTTGTTAAATAAACATCCATTTTCCTATTACACAGTCAACTGATTAAAACCAGGTTGAATATGTTGTAATGAATCTACTCTGCTCGACTGACACTCCTTTTTGCACAGCTGCCCCAAGTGTGTTTACATGGAGAAATGCATCTGCAACCAAGGACAGGTAGGTGTAGTATGTCTGCGTATGTGTTTGTGTCATGTATATTTGTGAATTCTGATTGTTTTACTAAGTTACTTCTCTATGATTAATCTCCAGGCGTGGTAACTTGACCTTTAGTAAGACGTTCAGTGGAGCCTTTGAGGACACACAGCCTGGTAGATGTGCAAAGGTAGTCATTTCTCTGGCTCTTTTGTGACATGTCAAAGCACTCATGAAGTTATAATTGTATTAATGTATTGTTTCTGTAATATGTTGGAGCAGAAACAGGGAGCAGAGTTGGATCTTTCTACAGAAGTTGCTACTCGCCTCAGTCTAGTGGACAGAGAGACTCCTGCCATCAGTCTCCCTGACACACATTCTGCACACACAGCACATACAAGGCACAGCGATGAGGACATACCTCGGCTGACCAAGGTGAGATTAGCTAGGAGTTAGGTGTAATCACTGTGTTCAAGAAAGCTTGGATACAGTTTGTTTCATTTCATGTATTCATTGTCTTTGTGTGTAGGAAATGGCTGCAGAGGTGAGTTGTGCTCTAGCTCAGAGTGATCCCAACCTGGTTCTTAGCGCGGCATTCAAGCTTCGCATCACACAGAGAGACTTGGCCACACTGCAGGAAGGAGGCTGGCTCAACGATGAGGTATGTACTAAGGCAACATCCACACTACTTTTAAAATGCAGACCTTTTGCTACATTTGCACCTCCCGTCCAGACTAAAACGGCAAATCTGAAGACCTAAAACGGGGAAGTTTGAAAACGCTGCTTACCCCATTTATGTTTTAAAACTCTGGGGTAGAGTATTCAGTTTTTCCCACAGATTGACAGTGTAACTGTGGTGGGGAGGCTACAGCTGTTTTCCAAAGTTAACATAGCTCTCATTATTAGCTAGGATCCTTACATGCTTGCTAATAACTGTTTTGAAGATGGGTCTCCAACATTGACAGCATTGTGTTGGACAGCTTTGTGCAGCGGTGTTTATGATACCAACCTGTCTTATTAGTCACACAAAGCAAAAACACAATGCTACAGACTATATTGTTTATGTTTTGTATTTTTATTAAAATATTTTTTTCTGTGCAAATAACACTTGTACTGTGCATGTCGCCGCTATATTTGCTTTGCAAGAACTCCTGGTCTGTGTTCCACCGCTAAAGTTGCTTTGTAGTCTCGTTTTACTTTCAGAAACGATTCCACCTAGTTGTCGTTCTAGGCACTTCCTGTTTACATTGGACCATTAGATGTGTGTTTTCAGCTCTGCTCTGAACCGCTTGAAAACAGCTCGTTTGTAGTCCAGCCTTCACTTCCTTTACTTGTGACGTCACAATGAAAACGAGTCATAAAGCTTGCCAAGCGGCTTGCGGGGTCAGGCACGCCCTCAAACCAAGCTAGTCTGAGCGGAGGTCCTTTGGCTTGACTGGCCTTTGTCTGGTTTTCCTTTGTAGAAATGTTGTACCTGTACCTCCTTCCAGGTACTTTTTTTCTTATCACCTCACCTCCGTTGAGTTTCCAAGCAAGCTGAGGGATACTAAAATGTAAGGTGAAAACACAACAGACTGCTGATTGGTCAGAGAGAATCACTATTCACTGCATCATCATTGGGTGCACCAGACAGATTTTGAATATTGACAGTTTTACGAGAAGTGATGGCGGAACAAAAATGTGCTTGAATGTTTTCGGAGTTGAGGAGCTCAGCAAGTGGCTGCGGGGGAAGCGTGTGCCAACCCGCGGGAGGAGCGTGTGAGGCTGGCCAGCCGCCCGCTCACAGAGCATTCTGCTCCCACCGTCACACAGACCGCTGCAGCAACAACGGCAGAGGAAAACACAGCTGGGAGGTTTTCATACCGCTTATCTGTCTTTACATTCTGAGTAATGTTGAAACGTTTTAACTTGAAAAAGAGAAAGCTGTGTGGATTGCTGGTGTGTGTGTCGCATTGAACATTAACGTTATGTCGGGGCAGTTGTGTGTGGTGTCGCTATGACAAGCTACGTACTATCTCTGGGTACTACCTGCAATGGAAAACGGAGCAGGGCCGAGTAGAGTCGAGTCTATCGATTTGCGCTATGGTAGCTTTTTTCAGCAAGGCAGCATAGATTGTCAGAACACCGGAAACAGTTCAACGTTTAGTCCTAATGGTAAGATGTGAAACAATGATGTTGTGGACTGGTAATAACTTATACCATCTGCTAGGTTACGGTCGCAGTCTGAAGAGTCTTTGATTTGGATCACACTAACTTGTTTCTTACGACCCGCCCTTCTCTGCTTCTGATTGGCTAGTAGTCCTTACCTGGGAACTGCGCATGTGCAACTCCCAACAAAGACTTTGTACAAGTAAGATGCATCACTCTGTAGCTCAAGAGCGGAGCGTACAACACACAGGGTGAAAAGAGGAGCTGCAGCAATGTGCAGTATGAGGAAAAATATGGTGTTTTTTGAAAATTAAACCATGTAAACCTGTTCTGGTACAACCCCTAAATAAGATTTTGAACCTGTAAATGAGCATAATACCACCTGTTTAAAACTTGTGTAGTAGTAGTGTGAATGTAGCCTAAGAGTGTGAAGACAGTTTTGAGTAAGTTTAGTCATTCATTTCTATGAAATACTATCATTGCAATCATGCAATTTATGTGTTTTATGTTAATTATTGCTTTTAAATAAAAAAATAAATTTGCTATTTGTTGAAGTTTTGTTAGATTGGCAAACGCTTCTTGTTGTTCAGGCAACTTTGTCATATTCCTTCACAATGCCTCTGCAAGTGTTACATCACGTTTGTGGTGTTGGAGCCTCTGCTGCTTCCAATGAAAATGTAGAGCATATCCATGGAAACAAAGGTTGAGTGACCTGCTTTTTCAAATTAGCATTGCAAAATGTGGTTAATACAACTGAAACTCAGTACCATTCCTCTTACTATTCTGTTTACACAATATTGTGTTGGTGACAATACAATTAGTGAAAGCCTAAGGCAACAGAGATAATGAATCGTATTTAAGATCTAATGCATGCATTGAGGACATGTTGACGTTTGACCAATGTCTACTTTTAAACATGTATTATATTGTGCTTCTTTTGTTTCCTCTAACAAAGGTGATTAACTTCTACCTCTCCCTGGTCACGGAACGGTGCTCTAGCGAGGCAACAGCACTAAAAGTCTACGCGTTCAGCACATTCTTCTTCCCTAAGCTGCGGGGTGGAGGAGGTGGGCAGGCAGGAGGACACACTGCTGTGAAGCGCTGGACCAAGGCTGTCGACCTTTTCCTTTACGACCTCATCCTGGTACCTCTGCATCTGGGCGTCCACTGGGCAATGGCTGTGAGTCAGAAGCATAAGTCTAGATTTATTATTTGAGGTTTGATAATCCCTGAAATACTCACTTTAAGATTGTAAGTATTTCCTCTTTGTGATCAGTGTCAAAAGTCTCGTATATTTTAACCTTTTTCTCTGTGACTCTCATTCAAGGTGATTGATTTAAAGTCAAAGACAGTGAAGTCATATGACTCAATGGCCCAGAGACATGATGACATCTGTAGTCTTTTACTGTGAGTCCTCATTGTACTCTTAAGCTTCAGTTATTTGGCTATTTTAAGTGCTTTTTCCATATATTGCCCTTTAGTTAATGGCATCATTGTGCTTATTTTCCAGAATGTACCTTAAAGAGGAGCACAAAATAAAGAAAGGCAGAGAGCTTGACAGCCCCAAATGGACCATTGGAAGCTTAAGGGCCTCTGTAAGTCAAACTTAGATGAATGACATATCACTAAATTGAATTTATTTTTATTGTGAGACTAATGTTTTGTACACTGTTCATGCCTCCTATAGGAGATTCCCCAACAAAAAAATGGCAGTGACTGTGGCGTTTTTGCCTGTAAATATGCTGACTATATCGCAAAAGGAAGGCCTCTCGCCTTTAAACAGGTATTCACCTAATATAGTAATACTTTTTTGTTTCATTTTATCTTTTTTTATATAAATACTGAAAGTAACATTTGCCTCCTCTACAGTGCCACATGCCTCTCTTCAGGAAGTTAATGATTTGGGAAATCCTCAATCAGAAGCTGCTATAGGGGATCGCAACAATCTCCATTAACTGCCTAACAGCAGCGACTTTCTCAGTGGGGGGCAACACCTGTGTACAGTAACATGGTGAAGAAAAAGAACTGAATGGGCCAAAGAAGTGGACTTCATTGACTGAAACCTTACCCAGTCTAGCTGTTCTGGTCAAACACTATTCTTAAGAGTTGGTTATGTTCTTTTCCCATCAGGGACGTATTAATATTTTGTAATCTCTGAGTTGTAATTGGAGACATTATCTGGATGCAAGAAGTGTATGAGTTACACAAGTTCTGGCACTACTGACTGAATGGGTATTATTTTATTTTTTTTCAATTGACTTTGGATTGTTTGAATTTCTGCCTGAAGTGCCTTCTGCCCACTGACACTGAGCTAAACCTTTTCTGTTGTATATTTTAGGAAATTAATTGGTCAAAGACAAATTAAAAGTCAGTTATGAGGAGTTTGACTCAGAATTAATTGAATTAGTGTTGCAGGTCAGTGTTATTTTGATGTCATTTGGATGTTCCCCTCTCTCCCAATTGTGATCATCAGAGGACCGCAACTTACTACAAGCTATTTATGAAACGCAATCTTAAGAAATACAGACAATGAAAATCAAAATACCTCTTTTCCAGTCCCTTTTTCAGAAAGAAAAATGCATGGTTGAGTGCTTGTAGTATGTTTGTTTTGCTATTATATATATTTATGACTTGACTGGATGAGAAAGTGTTTTTGGAGTATGTATAGTTTGTTTTTTTTCTCCATGAGCGGAGCATAAATAGTTGTTTCCTCATACGTAACATAAGGCGCTGTTAGGATTGTGAATCTTTACCATGAGCATACTGCAAGAGTCTTAGGGCTATTACATTGGCTTACAGTATAGTATACTGCATAGCAAACTACTGTACACATGTGCATGTTGGAGTTCATGCTTTTAAAAATGTGATTTCTGTAATAAAGTATTCAATTTTTTAAAATTGGAGTTTGATATATTAAATGATTCATAAGGTGCTACTAGAGGGTTCATCTGGAGCTGGATGGTATGACCTCAAATCTATTAGATGGACCTTTTATTGATCCCAATAGGGGGAATTGTATTAGACACAGCAGTCAAGTGAATGTGTTTGGTTTTTTCAGATAGCAATAATATACAAAAAATGTGCTAAATTGTCACATTAACTTGAGTATTAGAAAATATACCTTCTTGGTTGTCTGCTGCAGCAGGGATTGTAATGAAAACTGGTGAGCAGTCATGCAAACAGTGTACAGATTGTGGTTTGGATTTGGTCATTTAATCAGATTAATAGAGGTCATCATATTTGAAGAGTCCGTAATGCTGTGCATGAGCAGCAGCCACTCAAAACACAGATGCCACACTTTGGTATTAATTGATACCATGACTAATATTTAGACCCAAGTGGTTTAACAGAAGAAATCAAATAATTAATTGAGTGTTATTAAAACATATGGCAATACATGGCATTAACCTGCAGTAAAAAGTGCATCTTTGTATTGCTTACAATGGCCCACTGTGTATTTGTATTGTTATTGAAAGTAATAAAGAAATAGAAATAATACCAAAGCCATAGACCCATACTTTTAAAGTAAAGAAAAGGTTGGCACAAAGCAACAATGTAAAGTCCCAAGTTATTACTAATCTGCCACTGCTTATTGGGAACAGCTGTATGTCTGGGTCTGCTATATCTTTTAGTCAAACAACGTTTTGTTAGAATAAATCTATGTAGGAGCCCTGTAGAATGTGCAGTATCCATGGAAGATATTTAAAATGACCAGGTATGATGAAATGTGCCAATGTGCAATATGTTTGGACAACACAAATCCAAACTCTGGAGTAACGCACATGTAAATAACTGCCACATTGTTTTGTTTTTCTTTTACACATAGATCGATAATTATTTTCAACTTGCATATTTATTCCATAATTATATATTTTTAAATCTATTTATCTCAGGTGTATGTTTATGTCTAGCACCTAATCACGAATATTGGCAATGAAGCCGTTTCTGATTGAGACGACGCTTTTATTGTGAAAATCAGACCGGAACACGACGACGACCTCTCAACGTTTCCAGAGTTAGCTCATTCAGATCAAACCGGTTTGCTTTGCGGTAAATTCGGCATGAGATTAAATTAAATCAGTCGTTAAAGCTAGTGCATTACGTATTTTATACACACACCTGCTGTGTAGTTACAGTAATATGAGCGACAACGAGAAAGATTTCAGGGAGCAGGTGAGTTATGATTATAAGTTAAGAAAATAACTGTTTGAAAGACGTTACGCTTGCTAAGGTTAGCTAGCTAACTTTACTGTTAGCTGCGTTTGTAGGTCGGTTAATGGAACAAATTTCGAAATTGAAGGAAGTCTGTTCTATACAAGGCTAATCGTAGTGAGTCTGGTGAGTAACCAAAAGAGTACTTAGTGTATTTTAGTTCAATGTTTAAAACGATGGTCGTAACGTTAGCTAACGTTACAGCATGCGGCCTACAAAGCGTAACGTTAGTAGTCAGGAGATGTGGCCGCCGCCTGGCCATGCTACTTTCATTTTACCGCTAATTTGCTTCTTAACGTTTACGTAACGTAATCTATTAAAATATTGACTACTAGTTAGCATTAAATGAAAGTGACTATTAGTCAATATTTACCTTACATATCTGACTGTTCAGCTAGTATAAATCGGTATATAGTAACGTTATTTAAGGACCAACCAGGACCATTTCAAGCTAACATTAACGTGTATTCAGCTAAATTAATCTATGTTGTTTCCCTGGTTTTGCTGTTTTTCTTTGTACCTTTTGGTTCTTACAGAAACCAACATGCCTTACCACCCTGTTTGTTCTTTGTTAAGGTTGAGGTTGGAAGAAAGAAAAAGGCGGAAGACGTTTCAGATGTGAAGTTATTAATATTTGAAGCTGATGGTGTTGATGCATGCTAATGTATTGGATGCTGAAAAGAAGCGATCAAGATCTGTCCCCACTACTAGTGTTGTAATGGCAGATGGTAAATGGGGGAAGAGGAGGAAAAAAGAAGTCATAATGTCAAACAGAAGAAAGAAGAAATGAAGGGTTGTTTTGAAGTAATGAAGTTAAAGAAGTTATGAAGTTAAGATCAGAAGTTTACCAGGGTATGAGTAATTTCCTAACAGCCTGCTATGTTATTACTCTATTTCATCCTGTTTCTTTCTCTTAAGCATGCACATTTTTTTCCTCTCTATCAGAAACATCACTGACCAATCCCTTAATAGATTTTTTAAGAGTAATTATATGCAATATGTATTTCAGCTAAATTAACTATAAATATTTGTTGCAATGTGTGACCTTTTTATATAATCAAATTAAATATTTTGTGTCAAACCTGTTAAACACCAAAATGAGGTGAAGTCCTTCTGAAAGGGGCATGTAGAGGGCAATCGCAGTTACCTCCTGGCCCTTTTTTTGTTGTTTGGCACACACTTGGCTTTAAAATGTTTCTTACCATAGTGTCTGGTCTGTCCAGGACTCACGGCCTGGCTCAAGGAGCGCATCCCCTCGGGGCTCGGCAAAGTCCACCAGCCGCTCACCAGCACGCTCCAAAGATGGCTCCCGCCGCTCCAGGTCCAGATCGCGTTCTCGATCCAGATCCAAATCCAAATCCAGGTAAGATGGGTTTCTGTTCTCGTGTGCATATTCTGATGGTGTTTTCATAGTTAGGTTGCGACACGTGGGCGTAAAGGCTACATTTCTGAAGCTGTTGAGTGCGTGTGACACAAGTAAATTATGCACTCAGTTAAGTTTGTGTCTATCCCCAGGTCCCGTTCCCATCGAAGCTCACGCAGGCACTACTCCCGATCTCGCTCCCGTTCCCACCGACGACGTTCCAGGAGCCGTTCTCGTAGCTGGGAGTACCGCCGGCATAGGAGCCATAGCCGCTCCCCCATGTCAAATCGTCGCAGACACATTGGCAACAGGGTATTTATTTAATTATTAGTTGTTTTCTGTTTCTAGATTTCATGTTGATTTCATGATTGATAATGAGTAAAATCCCTTAATCCAATCTTTGGGAATTTCACGACAAAAATATTTAAAATGTAAGTCATATTTAATTCCAAACAAAACTGTCACATCATAAATACAATGTACTCTGATTTGCAGTTATGTGGCAGGTCATATGCTCACAGTATTTTTACAGTCCTCCTCTTTTTACTCTCGCAGGCCAACCCAGACCCCAACAACTGTCTGGGTGTTTTTGGACTGAGCCTGTACACCACTGAGCGAGATCTGAGGGAGGTTTTCTCTAAATACGGCCCTCTGAGTGAGGTCAACATTGTGTATGACCAGCAGTCGCGTCGATCAAGAGGCTTTGCCTTTGTCTACTTTGAAAACTGTGAGGACTCCAAGGAGGTATGGCCAACACGTTTTATAAAATGCATATATAATGTTTACTCTTTAACACCAGCAAATCATTTTTTATTACAAGTATGTGAATAGTTTAGGGTTCATGTTAAATAAGCAATTTTAAATCTCACTTGTGGTGGGTGGTTTTTTTTTTTTTTTTTTTTTTTTTTTTTTTTTGTTGAGAGAGTAGCGTGTTTACTGACACTAGAAGAAGACTGAAAGTGAAATGTAACTTTTTTTGGTAGCATTAATGTATTATGATGCAGTTTACTGGCGAAGCGTGTATAACTACAGTCCAGACTTGAGTGTCAGCTAGCAGTGACATCCATCATATAAATGGGTTCAGTGTGGGTTGAAAATGCATCCAGTAGACAAAGTCTTACACATCTCTGTATTAAAGAAGTTTTGGTCTCTAATGAATTGGAATCCACTGGAAGTCTACTTAAATTGTGTGTTTTTAGGCCAAGGAGCGTGCTAACGGAATGGAGCTTGATGGGCGCAGGATCAGAGTGGATTTCTCTATTACAAAACGAGCCCATACTCCCACTCCTGGAATCTACATGGGACGTCCCACATAGTGAGTCTTTCTTAACAAGGCAGCTTTGTTTTTTAACAGCAGTGGGGTTTTCCTGAAGCTATTGTGTGTGGTGTCTCCTAACGTGTCATTAAACTTTATTCTGTGTTTTACAGCGGTGGTAGCGGTGGTGGTGGAGGCGGTGGTGGAGGCGGAGGCAGTAGTAGCGGTGGTTCATCGCGGCGTGCCTCGAGGGACTACGACAGGGGCTACGACAGAGGCTATGACAGAGGTTATGACCGTGATTATGATCGCTATGATGACCGAGAATACAGATCATACAGGTGAGTTATTTTTCCTGTAGACTTTTTGGGCCAGTATCTCATTTGAGTATCATATAAGAATACTTTTAGTTTTTTAGTATTATTTAAATATCAAAAGTAAATATGGCTGAAAGGTGCCAAATTTCTTTCAAATAAAATGTGATCTAATTTTTTGAATTTTATTCGCAAATAATTCTAGTTCACTGAGTGATCTAACCATGTGTAACTTTAAAGTTTTGTTTTTTCCCCTACAGACGCAGATCTCCGTCTCCTTACTATAGCAGGGGGTACCGCTCACGATCCCGGTCACGGTCCTACTCGCCACGTATGTTTAAACTATATTTGTATCATTTTTATTTAATTAATTATGTAACCTTCACACATACTTTGTCACTGGAACAGTTTAGATTATCTGTATAAATCAAATCTGGCACTTAATCTCCTATCCTGTCGTGTTTTTCACAGGTCACTACTGAGCAGCGAGAGAACAGTCAATGACAGATTCAGTGTTATTGCTTGGATGCTTGTCTTCTGTTTTTTCGTTTTTTTTGAGCACATTGTGTATGTGATAGGAATTCTTGATTTGTTTATGTATTAAATGATTAAAACAATTATCCTAAAAATATAGCCTGTCTGAGCCAAACAGTGTCAGCTGTTAATTAATCGTTACCAAATTTGTAGGAAGAAACGTGTAAAATGTGTTTTAAAATGGCAGAACAAAAGTTCATGTTCAAGACATGGGCAGTTCTCTGGATCTGTGTGAAAAACGTATCACTGTTTCATTGGTTAACTTTTCTCATCACTTTTATTAAGATATGTGAAGCCCTTCCAGGTTATCCTTCTAATACCAAACAAACCGAAATCGAAAACTCAAACCTGTTTGGCGGCGATAATTAAACCAAAGGCTGGCTTGTTCGTGCTTGGCTCGACCGACTTGTTTTTATATGAGCAGGATTTTCTGTGGCAGTTATATTACTATTTCTCATTTTGCTGTTTGTATGTAGTTGGTTTCTTAAACTCTCAAGATCCTAGTTTGCTCTTTGAAATGTTTTAAATGCTATGTTTTGTTGTTTTTTTTTAAATTTGGTCTTATTTTTTTTGTTGTTGTGTGTGTTTGTATATAAGCAATAAAAATTACTTTGGTCATTTGCTCTGTTGCTTAGTAATGGTGTGTAGTATACTGTAATGGTCACATTGCCCCATGGAATTAGAGGCAGGAATGCTGCAGGTGTTGTACCATGAAGTCCCATCAAACATTTGGAATTTTTGTTTTGTTTTTCTTGACAGAAATAAAATATTACTGCTTGGATTTCACGCATGCACCCTCATTCGACATCAATCATATTCCATAATCAAGCCTTTTGTGAAATGAGCATTTTTAAAATGTCATTTAAATGTATTAAATAAGCAATTCATCCTGGATACATCAATCAACTGTGTTAGTATAACGTTAGTAGTAGTTTGGGAATGGATACACAGCATATGTCACATGATCCGATGATGGCCTTCAGGCTGCCAATGTACTCTGATGCTGTGTTAATGTCCCATCGGACAACTTGCTTTCTCCCAAATATGGGAGTGTTGTGTTCTGGCAAAAGTTTTTGTTCTAAGATTCAAGGTTTGTTTTTAGTAACAACCGGATTTATGTTTCAACACAAGAAGAAAGCTCAACACTGTTTAACTGAATGAAAATGTGTAAAACTAAGCAAATATATGAAAGGTTGTTTACACATCAATAGACATATACACCTGCCTCGACTCCTCTGCTGGCATATCAGGTGGGAGGAACTAAGACGCTAAGAAAAGGAATCGGGGATGTACAAACTGAGAAATAACAAAAGCCCCAAGGTATAACATACATCCATGCTTGTACTAAGCATGTTCATGAACGCATCTATAAAATGGCGACCTTTAGCGAGTATTTCACCACAGAAAGGCAAGCAGTAAAATAAACTGTAAAGATGTACCCGTTAATTCACAAATGTTACAGCCTCAGAAGACTAGAAATGTATTACAATGAATAAAAATAAAAATGATTACATCAAAAACTTGATTTAATGCAGTCTTGTCAGGTAGCACACCTCTGACATGCCGTGCCAGCTCTCTCTCCGACCAATCACACACCGCCCATGTCAAAACACTTCCGGCTTGCTCTCCAACTTGCCTTTCCGCCGGAGTGGCTGGTGTGCCCAGAGAGCAGAGGAGTGAACACCACGTAGATCATAGGCTAAAAAAAATACATAAAGGTACTTAAAGATACACTTTCTCAGCTTAATAACGTTCAGACTATTTGTAATGACTGGAACAAGCAGAGATAATAAGATAATATCTGTTTAGCCATATTCTGGCTAACAGGAGTGGTTTCAATGAACCACTAGCTAACGTTAGCATGCTGTGTTTGAATGAGCATATGACTGGAGCTGCCTGTACTTGTTTCAGTGGAGCTAGCTCAAGAGGAGTGATAAATGCCATGACCTAGCGTTTAGCTGGATCGAGGTGTTTGTACAAATAAGCCTTGCTTTATTAACATACTTTGACATGGGGTCATGGTGTAACTAGCTTGTTGTTACTCTTGCAGATGCCCCCAAAAAAGGGAGAAGCCCCGAAACAGCCTCCATTGATCGGACGATTTGGAACCTCTCTGAAAATTGGAATTGTGGGATTGCCTAATGTCGGGTATGCACATGTTTTTAATTAATGTTGGTATTTGCAAAGCATGGATGTAATGTGAGTGAGTGGACAAATTGTTGGATTCATCATTCAGGTTTGATGATTGCACTGCTGTTGACACTCTACTGACTCTGTCCACCATAGGAAATCCACCTTTTTCAATGTGCTGACCAAGAGCCAAGCGGCTGCAGAGAACTTTCCCTTCTGCACAATCGACCCAAATGAGAGCAGGGTACCTGTTCCCGATGAGCGATTTGATTTCCTCTGCCAATACCACAAACCAGCCAGGTGTGTGTGTTTGACCTTGTGTCCTGCAGGGCTACAGCTAACAATTCTTTTCACTATTGGCTAAACGATTGTTAGGTACTAACAGTGTTTCCTAAAGCCCAAGATGATGTCCTCAAATGTCTTCTTTTGTCCACAAACAAAATATATTCAGTTTGCTGTCATAGAGGCGTAAAGAAACCAGAAAATATTCACATTTAAGAAGCTGGATTCAGAAAATGTGGGTTTATTTTTTTTTTTTTTTTTTTTAAATAAAGGGCTAAAATTTACCAATCAAATATCAAAGTAGTTTGCAATTAATAGTTGACAGCTAATCGATTTGTATCACTGACTCCTTGTCTGGCTGTTTTTGTCTCTTCAGTAAGGTTCCAGCTTTTCTGAATGTTGTGGACATTGCTGGTCTGGTGAAGGGAGCTCATGCAGGACAGGGACTTGGAAACGCCTTTCTCTCCAATATCAGTGCCTGTGACGGCATCTTCCACATGACCCGTGAGTTGTCATTACTACTTTCTACAGCTGCTGTGTAGTAACAACTGAGTGGACAGGTGTTAGGCGGGCAAGTTAAGAGCCATTACTAGACTTCAGAAAGGAGGAAAAAGGCCCATTTGAGGAATTCACTCATGTTGTGCCTAGGGCTGGGCGATATGGCCAAAAATGTTATCCCGATTAAAAAAAAATTCACAACAATCGATATTTATAATTATCACGATAAATGTCAAATCTGACTGAAAGTTAAAGAAACCAAATGGTTAATGGTGGTTTTAAACTTGTCTTTATGGTCAGAACATGACAAACACTTGATGCCAGTGGATCACTTAACAAATCTGAGGTAGAACATTCAAAACGATTAAGATGAAATCTTTTTTATAACAAATACGCATGCGTAAAATTAAGTAAAATCTTTTTTTAGTCCCTTTTTCCTCAACATAATAAATAACTTTATAGAATGAATTAAATCAAACATTTATTGAACATTTGTTATATTGTTATTGAGGAAAATTATATTGTGAAAATTATAATTTTTGTTTTATTAATTATGATGAGTACTTCTTAATTACTACTAGCTTTTTGGTTTAATTTTATCCAAAAGACTTAAGTCTTAGTATTAACAAAAAAGTTTGTCCGTTGTCAGAAATACTGACTGACCTGTTGGGGGTTTAGGAAGTACATAGTAAACTTTTTAAATGGCTGAAATTTGCCTGTAATGTTATTGAAAGGCTCTCAGATTTCAAAATGTGTGCATATTTGTAACAGGCTGACTGCATCTTACACTGCTCATGTCTTTTAGGCGCGTTTGACGATGAGGATATCATCCACGTGGAGGGTAACGTTGATCCAGTGAGGGACATTGAGATCATCCACGAGGAGCTGCGACTGAAGGACGAGGAAATGATCTCTCCAATCATAGACAAGCTGGAGAAAACTGCTGTGAGAGGAAGTGACAAAAAGCTCAAACCTGAATATGTAAGTAAAGTGTGTCTATTTCACATTTGTGTCACTACTGGGGGGTTAAAGCAGATCTTAATCTGCTATCAGCCTGTATAGATCTTTTAACCTGCTGCTTCTTGCTTCAGGATATCATGTTGAAGATAAAGAACTGGATAGTGGAAGAGAAGAAACACATCAGATTTTACCATGACTGGAACGACAAAGAGGTAAGATGTACAGAATGTATGTGTGTGCGTGAATGCTTTTGTGTGTCTATAAGTGTTTGGTGTAATATTCCTAAACAAAATCACTGGGCTGCTCTACACATCAGTGGAATGTATTCTCAGTTCAGTGCATTAACACGTTTGTTTTCCTATCAAGAAGTCTGTTTCTGTCAGCCTTATTACATCCTCGCATGCTTCATATACTTACGTTTCCTAACTAATTGTGTGATCTTTATTACTTTACATCTTATTTTGTCTTTTGGACACATTTCTGGCATTTTTTTCTTAATGCACGCATTTAAAATGCACATAAAAGTCCAGCGATTGGTAGCCTGGGAACCAGACACATCTGCAAGCTCATGTTTTATTTGCTCCGGCAGATGCAAATTAGTCTGGCGATGCCGGGCTAAGTGACTGGTGTAATTTTGCTTTCACTTTGGACAGAGTAATCTGATTGGTCATTATGGCTTCGGTAGGTTTTGAGACTCTCTGGGTCAAGATGCAAAGTATCACATTAGTACAGCGTCGCCTGAGTGATTCAGTGAACTGAGACCTAAACAGTTTTTTGTTTTCATGATTTGTGCCCTTTTTAAATTCTCTGCACAGATTGAGGTGTTGAACAAATACCTGTTTCTGACATCCAAGCCCATGATTTACCTGGTTAACCTCTCAGAGAAGGATTACATCAGAAAAAAGAACAAGTGGTAGGTTTGCTTTCAGTGCAGGTGGCGGTCCCATGCATCATTTATTTAAGTATGTAGTTATTGTTTAACTTTTAGAATAATTTACCCTGCTGCCTCTTCATTCTCAGGTTGGCGAAAATCAAAGAGTGGGTAGATGCTCATGACCCTGGTTCTCTGGTCATCCCTGTGAGTGGAGCTCTCGAGGCAAAACTGCAGGACATGGAGGAGGAGGAGAGGAATAAGTACTGTGAGGTACAGAAGACGCAGAGGTGAGACAAACACACAATGTGGCAAGAATGTGATAAATTAGGTTTAACTTCCATGTAGGGCTGCAACTAATGACTGTTGTATTTGTCTATAATACTATAAAATGTCAAAATGGTGAAAAATATTTGTGATACTTTCCCTAAGCTCAAGATGGTACTTCTAATTGGCTGCTTTGTCTGACCAACTGTCCAAAATCCCAAAGCGATTACATTGAAATTGATTTTTATTTAAATTGTTTGAGAATCTGGAAGAAGAGAATGTTACGTATTTTTAGATTATAAATGACTTAAAAAGTGAATTGTTGTTAATTATATAAATTTTCTGTTCACTATTGATGAGTACTCATGCCAAGTAAAATAAATGTGCATCAGATTATTTTGGTGAAAGTGGAACAGGGACTATTAGCTTATTGAATGATTAAGTGTCTAATAGGGATGCTATTAGTATGTTCACAGGTAAACATCATTATTTGAGTCAATTGAATGAGTCAATAAGCCTTTTTGACAGGGGACATTTTGACTTGCCAGAGCAGGAAAGGCTGTGCTGTGTCATAACATTAATCATGACATTGTCCCAGGGTGCACAATAGTAGAGCCCTGCCACACTCTTTTTTTTATTATTCTATTAATCACCCCTGTGTTTCCTGCTATGAAAAGTGAAAGTGTCTGCAGTGCAAAAGGCCTTCGAGTTAACTGACACTGAATAATTAAACAATTCTTAACAGAGTATTGAACAATCTTTATTATATCTAAATGTTTTAATCATTGAATGCACCATCATGGCTTCTGTGTGTGTGTGTCTCTGTGTCTGTGTGTGTGTCTGTAGTGTTCTGACCAAAATAATAAAGGCCGGCTATGCAGCACTACAGCTGGAATACTTCTTCACAGCGGGACCAGATGAGGTGCGAGCATGGACCGTCAGGGTAAGTGCTGCGATATGAATAACTTACATTAAGTTTTCATTAACTTCATTATTACTGATAGGATAGATCCTAGACTTAACCGTTTATTTCAAAATCCTCTTATTCTTGCTTATTGTTGTTTGAGAGTGTCATTCACATTTAATTTCTTACATGACATATTCTGTAAAATGTTAAGAATTTTGTCAAAACAAAGTTTACATTATTTAATTTTTGTTAGATATTTATTTTCTTATTTCAAACTGGATGTCCCATTGTTGCCAATGGTATTTGTGGATTTAGATTTTCTTTGTATTTGCAGTGTTAAATCTCAGATGTGGGCAGCAATTTAAAGGTCTAGCATTTTTCACACAGTTTTGCAGAAATTCAAAATTTTAAGTGCATTTCTCTCTCACTAAAGCATTTGCGGCACATTTCTTTAATGTGTAGGTTTTTACTCCTGTTTACATTTTGTTCTTTGTGGCCACCATACATGGCCACATGCTTCATAGTTGTCTTGCAAATTCTGTGAAATTGAGATGCAGAGCATATTGAACATGATTCCTTTGCTTATTTTAATTTTGACATGTTAGCGGTATGTTTTTCTCTAGAGTTGCATAATGTTCGTGGGCAGAATACTGTTGTTAGTATGAGGAGTTGCACTATAATGGCTGTCCATAAAATCCTTCAAAGTGGCAGTGAGTTAAATTTATTTCTGCTTTGTTCTGTTTTGCTCCAACAGAAAGGTTCCAAGGCTCCTCAAGCTGCAGGAAAGATCCACACTGACTTTGAGAAAGGCTTTATCATGGCCGAGGTGATGAAGTACAATGACTTCAAAGAGGAGGGTAGTGAAAATGCAGTCAAGGTGTGTTTTTGTATAGAGACTAATTATAAGCTTGAACTGGCGCACTTTGAGCTTTTTCCTGCCAATAACTAACACCCTTGAGTTCACTTTAAATTTTTTCTCTTTTGATTTCATTCCTTCTTTCACAGGCTGCCGGGAAATACAGACAACAGGGCAGGAACTACATCGTGGAAGACGGGGACATTATCTTTTTCAAATTCAACACACCCAATGCTCCTAAAAAGAAACCATAAAAACCACACAATCACCAGAGGGAGAACTCAGAATCCAGTTTAGTTGTGCCCCAAAGAGCCACACTTTTCATACTTTTCTCTTGAATTCAGAGGATCAACTGATGACCTGGTTGGCCAGAGGTATTTATTCAATTGGCCTCCCAGATTTGGACCAGAATCTATTGAAGTGATTCTATATAAAAACGTTTCCATACTATAATAGCACACATTCCTACCTGAAATCTTTTGAGAATTTTTCTTTGCGGCTCTTTACCAGTCAAACATTTTTGAAAACAATTTATTCCAGCTTCCATGGTCTCAATGAAAAATTGGTATAAATGAACTGAGAACTCGAAATAGCCTAAGATACTATAACAAAACACAAACTGCTTAGTTTTGTAATGGATGCTGTTTTTTAATGCATCAGGCTCAATACTCAAGGCGGTTTTTGTTTTTGTTGCAATTTATCTAACACAATCTTCTATTCCTCTTGAGTAATTACAGCTTCTTTCTGTCATTAGTTGACAGTTACCTTCATGATGACTGCTGATTAATTGGCAAGCTCTTGCGTCATAACACTTTTAATTTGTGCTTTATTACAGGCATGTGTGCTCTCAAACTGTCAAATCCCCTCCTGTATTATAAAACACTTGTAAACAGTGCTACATGAGTTAGAGAAATATACAGCATGTGTTGTCTGCTACTGGTTCCCAATCAGCATTCATTAAGTAAAGGCCGTCTTGAATGAGTTTTAGGTCTTTTTTTCTCCAAAATTAAAACAATTTCTCAGTTCCTCTATGGCTTTTTTTCTAATTGAACTTTCTTTTATGCTTTTTACAATGAAGTCATAACACCATAATTATCACCAAAAAAAGCTATAATATACAGTGTCTGTAAAGGTTTGAGTGGTGCATTGTTTACTAGTAAGAGAAAATGAAAGCCATCACTCAGTGTTGCACTTCAGGCCAGTTCTGTGGGGTATTCTGAAGGTATTGTTATTTTATAATGCGCAAAGCAGGATTCCCTGACAGTGCAGGATCGCTCACCTGAATGGAGAATTATGTTATACAAACTGCTTTTATTGACTTAGTTTTGGCAAGTAAAATGAAACAGACAGACTCTTGACATTATGCCTGCCTAACGAGAAAATGCTTCATTGCAAATCAGCCAAAGGAGCAGCTCTGTTGATCATCTGGACTGTCCGTGCACATTGTTTCACCTCTCCTCGCTGCCGCCACGGTGTGAAAGTCTTTATTTTCAAGAGCAACTAATAAATCTCCCCTCACCACACATCTCACCAAATCGTGAACTAAGATAGGAATCCTGTGAAACTAATAAATATCATCCTCATCAATATGCATGTGTCAATAAAAGGAGACAAACCTGTTGCTGCTTTGTGTATTTTTAAATGTTCCTTTTGTTAGAGGCCACAATGGAAGGTCATGAGGTAATGTGCAGGAATATGAAATCTGAACAATGCCAGTGGATAATCATAGGCTTGTGTGTTAGTGTGATAGTGTTAAATTACAATCAGTTCATAAATTAATATATTTAAACAAGCTATTATTGAATAACTCAATTCATCTTTAAATGAGGCATTAATTGAGTAAAACAGCTGTCTCTAAAGTGATTACAAACTGGAAATGTTAATACTGGAAAGAAATTGTAGTCTTTGCTTTTGCCAATTATCTTTCCTAATTTAAATCTTGAATTAATTTTAAAAAGGGGATTATAGGTTTGTGTGTGCCTGTTTAAAACAATCACCTCAAGATCTACTCTGTACCTTCTGGAGCTTTAGATCAGCAGATGGAGTTGCCCAGTTGTGATGATAATTTCGATTTTCATTTTTCTCTCTCTGAACAGTTTAAGGACTTTTTTTTAAATCCAAGATGACTTATAGGGTGAGATTCAATGGTGTATTTGATTGTTGAATTCATTATGTAATTCAGATACAATAGCTTTTTCAATGCATGTGGTTGTTAATGTAATACAAAATGTGAAACTTTGATATATTCTAGATTCATTACAAATAAAGTGAAATATTTTAGGCTTTTTAATCTTGATGATTATGGCTTACAGTTCATGGAAACCAAAAATCCACATCTCAAAATATTAGATGACGCGCAACCACGATCATCAATTCTTAATTGACAGTTGTCCAGAAGACACTTACTGACCCCCTTCAGAAGGAGGGTAAGCCATAGAAGATCGGTGCGGAAAGGGCCAGCTGTTCGCAGGGTGTTGTATCAAAGCATATTTTTGGAAAGCTGACTGGAAGGTTGAAGTGTGGTAGGAAAAGGTGCACAAGCAACAGGGATGGCTGCAGCCTTGAGGGGATTGTCAAGCAATGCCGATTCAAGAGCTTCACAAGGAGTGGACTGAGGCTGGATCCACCAGGCACAGACGGGTCCAGGAAATGAGCCACAAGTGTCGCATTCCTAGTGTCTAGCCACTCCTGAACGCTGCTTTCAAAGCAACCTGTGCTTCTATAACACCTCAGCAGTGCCACAGGCTGGTTGCTTTACTGCATTGATTAAGTAATTCATGCAAAAGGAGCACTGACCAAGTACTGAGTGCATAAAGGAACCTTTTTCAGAACTGTTCAGCTTTTCAGAAGGCCGACACTTATGTAATAAACATTCTTTATTCTATATTAAGATATGGATTTTTGATTTTCATGAGCTGTAAGCTATAATCATCAAGATTAAATCAAAAAGGCATGAAATATTTAACTATTTATTTAATGAAACTAGAATAAATTAAAGTTTCACTTTTTGACTTAAATAACGGAAGAATATGAACTTTTCCACGGTTGTCTAATTTCCTGAGATGTACCTGTAAGGATACTGTTAAAATGCCTAGCTTTACAGTTCACCCTTGATCATGTCCAAACAGCAGCTGACAAAATCTCCTGTCAAGGACTACTGACTTGTTGGAGCTCAGTGTCTCCATCAGTAGATGAAGGTTGCTCAGTGTTCATGAAACTGTGGATTTTCACAAACTTTCCATTATTCTGAGCACTTTTATAATTTGTTCGTCCCATGGACAAAAGATCCACAATGCGAGAGTGGGCGTTGAAGGCCGTAAAGGTTAACGTGTTCTTACATTCATTACTTTTTAGGAGGAGGTGATGTTTTTTCGCAGGTTGTTGAGACATTACGTTACTCTCTCAACATATAAATTACAAAACTACTATATCTGCTGAAACACTGGGTAGTACTGGTGAAGACATGCATTTGAGAGAACTTGCAAGGACTTAAATGTGTGATAATCTGGACACAAACTAAGCTATTGTAACCAGCTACAAGTTAATGTAGAACTGCTATGCTTTTTGAAAGCTGCCTGGTTGTACTAATGGAGGCCAACTAAACGTAAGTAACTAAAACTTTAAAAACGGACTCTTCGCACGTCTACTGCGGGGTTATGTCGAAAAGAAAGCTCACTGCATTAAATCAACAACCAAGCTTTAGAATATAGGACTTGTTTTACATTAAAATAATAAAATAAAGTGTTTAATTTCGACACAAGTATCGCCGTCTTCCAAATATCGCTGTTCACAATTCACCAACTGCATTCCATCTCCTCACTCGCTCATCAACAAACAGGAAACACACGTCCTATAAAAAATGATTGACATCCCGGTTAGCCAGTGACGTACATCAAACCCCGCGCTTATCCAATCGCCTTAGAGAAGAAGGGCGGGATGTCCTGTAATGTGATGCAAATTCAACGGTCAAGCTTGTTAGTCCCACCTTTTTGTGTTTCCCGCACCGTCAATCAAAATAGAAAAAAATCGACCCGAATTCACCCGATCAACACTAGCCCGCCTTTGATAAAATAATCATGTTTGGAGTTTAGTTGATCAGATAATCCTCCCGGTTACTACCATTCACGCTATGATTGGTACGTAAACATTTAGCGCATCGAAGCGTGCAACTAATCGGTGAGTTTGTGCAACCTACAGCGAATCAAGCTGCGTCTTTTTTATCTTTTGCTCTGCTGCTAACTAGCTAGATATGGTTAGCTAACTGAGCTAGCTGGCTAGCCACGGAGTTGACAAAGTAAACAGTCATTCTGGGCCGAAATCGCCCCAGAATCTCCGCTGCAAAGTTGAATTTCGCAGTCGGCTCCTTTTGGACTGGAGAGTGGGGATGCTTTGCGGGCTTTTCTGGCAGGCAGGAGTTGAAGATTATAGAGTTTTGCTGAGTTTCCCCCTCTCCCCCTGCTAGCGCCAGAGCAGCCTCTGAAACAAGGAGAAATGGCGTCCGCGGACGTGGACAGCAGTCAAAGCGAGTTTCTGCAACCCGGCGGCGCAGCGGAAACACAGGTATCCGACATTTTCTAGCTCGTCTTTCTCGCTCGCTTTCGATTGCTGGTTGTGTTTTTGAGAGCATGGAGTTCACACGTTTTAAAATTTTGATGGCATGGGGTGAAAGCCGTACACTTCCTGTGTTCCCCTCAATAACGGCCACCCACTTTACCCCTGTAAAACCCGCCCATAGTGGGTAGGACACTGAAGTCAGTCACTTGGGTCGGCTCGCTGAAAGATAGCCCGTCTACCTTGGGCTGGGAAGATGTTGGGGTGTGAAAATATTGTAGGGATAGCGTCCCTAGTCTAAACGGTTGCGTTCAATTGTGTTGTAATTGTCACCCATCCCCCACACCCTGCTCTCGACCTCTTCTGAGCCTGTTATCTTCACTCTGTGTTGGTGGTTGCATGGAGCTCCTGCCTCTTCTATTGCTTTGAATCTGCACAAATCCTACGTGACTTTCTCTCTCTCTGAATTATCAGCACCATCTCTGAATCCATAACTGATTCCAATCTATAGCCAGGCTCGTTCCTGTGATCTAATCTAAAACTTGATATGAAGTGTTATCTGTCTGTAATTTTACTCCCAGACAACAGATATGTCGGCCATTCAGCTGACTGGTTCAGACCGATGGGAGGTGTTAACTCCTGTCTCAACTGGGAAGGAAGACCAGGGAGTCCTTCACATTCCAAACTCGGGGATTGTCACGTCCAACGGGCAGTACATGCTTCCTATTGGGAGTCTTCCCAGCCAGTCCATTTATGTTACAGCGTCTGGGAATGAGGCTGCAGCCAATGGGTTGTCAGGCATTCAGTATCAGGTAAGAAGAGACAGAAACATTTTCAAGATACAGGTGTTCTGTTCAGGCGACGATAGTGCTCAAAGCTATCACTCCTTCTTCCAGGTCATCCCCCAAATCCAAAATGCAGATGGGACGCTTGCGGGGTTCCAAACACAAGGGTTGGATGATGGCACGGGGCAGATCCAGCTCCTCCAAGATGGCAGCCATGGCAGCATCTCAATCAGCTGTGCCACAACAACGACCACAGACCTCTTGACGCAGACGGGGCAAGTACAGTCAATCCAAGGCG
The DNA here is from genome assembly GCF_021292245.1 of Micropterus dolomieu. NCBI lineage: Eukaryota > Metazoa > Chordata > Actinopteri > Centrarchiformes > Centrarchidae > Micropterus > Micropterus dolomieu. Next base: position 11,067,580 of record NC_060160.1, on the reverse strand, counting down.
TCCCGCTGGCTGGGGGGTCAGCATACACCAGCACAGTACCCGTAGGGTTGCCCGGCAACATAACGTTCGTCCCTATAAACAGTTTGGATCTGGAATCTCTAGGGCTGACCGGAGCGCATACAGTCCCCATTGCAACAGGGGTAACAGCTGAAGGTCAGCTGATCATGAGCGGTCAGGACACTGGCACCAAACAGTCGCTGGTGGCGGTGAGCGACGCTGGCGGCAACCAAGAACTCTACGTGCCAACCACCACTTCCTCCTCCAACTCCTCCCATCTTCCTGAGACCATCGACGGCACCGGGGTTCTGACCCAGGCAACCGCCGTGTCTGCAGGCGTGTCCGACCCCTCCTCCTCAACGAACTACAACTCCCAAAATCACCTGCAGCAAATCCAGGTCAGAGTGTGTGTCTTTTACACCATGTCATGTATATGTGTGTCAGGCCTGTGTGCTGTAATGCAGTTGTTCACAGCCAGGGTTGAGAAGGATCCCAAGATAAATTGTATGGGTCACAATATGAAGGAAAATTATAGAAAAAAATCTGATAATCCTTAAAGTTATCAAATAAGTATAATTTTAGTATTAGTATAACAACTATTGCTTTGGCACTAGTATCTTGACATTTCAGATGATGCCAAGCCCTAATGATGAGGGGTATTAAGTAGATATTGTTTTTTTTTAATGGGCCACAAGCCAAAAAGTTTGGGAAACACTGGCCACAATAGAGTGCACTTCATGTGTCATTTTATGTGTTGTTAATGTGTATTTAGCCCATTGGAATTACATTACGTTACGCTTGTTAAATTTGAGATACACTTAAGACATTAAGTGTATCTCAAATTTCCCAGAATTTATTTGGCTGACCCACCAAGGTAGATTTGTTTGTTTATATTCTGTATAACTATAATTAAAAGTGCGAACTGCTAGAATGGTGCATTCATAGAGATTGGAAAAAAATACTCACACATAATCCAGTGTCGGCTTGTGAATACAATGCTTTTGTTCAACCAGCTCTAAAGTGTTCGGAGCTCCCCACCTGCATGGTCAACTACATTCTTAGCCTGTGGGAAATGCTCTAGCTTGCAATTTATTTACACGATTAAAGGAGGAGGATAATTATCCACCGTACTGTTAAAGCAGGACCCCCCTACATAGCAACATGATGTGAATGCTGCTTTCTCAGCCTTTGTGTGTAATTTATTTTGCTGTTTCCTTACTCTGCAGGTCTCATCCTCTAATGCCACCACTATCTCGCAGCCCATCCTGCAGCTGTCTGGTGACAGTCAGGCCCAGGTGGCTCAGGGTCAGGACATGAATGCAGGTCAGACTCTACAGAGTGTGCAGCTGGTCAACCCGGGGACCTTCCTCATCCAGGCCCAAACTGTCACAGCTACTGGACAGATCCAGTGGCAGACTTTCCAGGTAACCTATAAGGCGTGTGTAGGTTTCCTCATGTTTGGAAGTATCGGAGTGGTCTACAGAAGTTTCCTATAGACATTATTACACCATGCTGTGTTCTTGTGTTGTGAAAGATATTATTAAGATGTATCCCATCCCTCTGTGTAGGTTCAGGGTGTCCAGTCACTGCAGGGGCTCCAGTTGCCGCAGGGGCAGGGGCAGGCCCAGCAGCTGACTTTAGCCCCAGTCCAGACCCTCCCTCTAGGCCAGTCAGGCCAGGTCAGCCTGCCCAACCTCCAGACAGTCACAGTGAACTCTGTAACACAAAGTGGAGTTCAGTACACACAAGGGGATGACGCAAACAGTCCAGCTGGTATGGGACACTTGCACATATTGTACACCCTCATCTTGCACATTGTTCTTAATTTGCATGAGCAAATCTTAAAATCCACGTGTCAAAACACTCAAAGAGCTCCTAAATCTGCTTCTCCTTTTCGTTCTTTCAGGTATCCAGATAAAGGAGGAGCCGGACTCTGAGGAGTGGCAGCTGAGTGGAGACTCCACGCTGAACCCTAGCGACCTGAACAACCTGCGTGTTCAGATGGGAGATGAGGACATGGATACGCAGGGCGGGGAGGGCAAGAGGCTCCGCAGAGTAGCCTGCACCTGTCCCAACTGCAAAGAGTCTGGAGGAAGGTGAGCCCCTGGAAAAATACACACATACCGATTCCAGTTAAGCTCATTAGAAAAGTTAAAACTCTCCCACTTACTCAGAAAAACTAAACGATGCCCTTAGAAATGATATTTCAACCATAGAATGCAGTTTTTTTGCAGCTAGACAATTTCAATACAACAAATTTTAAACAATACATTTTTAGCGAGTCCACTGAGTGATACAACTACAACACCCAGATGTTGCAATGACTGTACCAAAGACTTGATGTCTCAAAACCTCCAAAGTAGTTCCTCTTTTATCGCTCATTAATAGTTTTAAAATTTAACTTAACTTGAAATTATCTGTTGCAACCAGATAACACACATTCTGTATTTAAGTAGTTAAGCTGGTGTTAAATCCTGTTCATGTGTCATTAAAGATTTGCATTGTTGTCTTTTATCTAGCTGTGTGTGTCATTAGATTGCAAATATTCTGCTTTTTGCATTATTTAGTTTGATTCTTACAGACACAGTATTTGCGTTTCCCAGTATATTTGTACTTTTCCGGCATTTAACAGAGGTTCAGGCACGGGAAAGAAGAAGCAGCATATCTGCCACATCGCTGGCTGCGGGAAGGTTTATGGGAAGACGTCTCATCTCCGGGCTCACCTGCGCTGGCACAGCGGAGAAAGACCATTCGTCTGCAACTGGATGTTCTGCGGGAAGAGGTTCACTAGGAGCGACGAGCTGCAAAGACACAGGAGGACACACACAGGTGAGACGACAATCTATGCACATTTTCAAATCAATTCTTAACATGGGTATGCAGTCAGGCCTGTCTAATTTTAAGTACTGTTTTTATTTCCAGTTGTTTTTATAGTACAGTTAAAATACAGTTTTTATGTTTGGAGCTAGTTGTAAGTGGACAACGAGTAACGTACATTCATGTTGGAAGACTGACAACAAAGAAAAAGTTTGTACATGTTGTATAATCGCTTTCTGTCCATGATACAAACTTTAAAAGGACACATTTAGTTCTTAGATGTTCCTGACTTTGCAGTTAAAACATAACAGATATATAATATTTTCATGTCCCCAGTAGATGATTGTCTGCAGCTGTCCACACCATTCTTTCTGATCACACAATGTTCAGCAATAACAACTATTAAGCATCATCTCGAAAGTGAGAAAATGAAAACGTGCACCAGCAGATGCCAGTTTGAATGATATACAGCTACGTCTGGCTGTTTTATGAGGGCAACAACTAGCAGCATTTAAGCATGATGTGTGGCTGTGTGTGTACAGCTAACCATCACTTCAAAGGAGATAAATACGTGGTCACCAGCCTGTAATATTGACATTATCCAAGCAAGAAACGCAGCATTAATTTAAAGTATTTGATTTGGTGCTAAAAAGCAAAGTAAAAGCAAAGTTGATTAAATGACCAGTCTATTAACAGAATGTAACCAGAAATATATTACTCATTTATTAAGTACAGTACAATACATGTTTTATGTATTTCATCGTGTATCCAAAAGTTTTGTGTTCCATCTGGCTGCAAGACAAATGTCTCTTCAGGGAAAATTCAGTAAAGTGGGAAGAAGTGCACAAATGTTTTGGGGGGTTTAGTTGTTCCTCAGATTTAATAAGTGATTCCAAGACATTTGTTTTTGGCTCCGACGATCTCTGATGGGGATTTTTTTCATACTTAAACTGTATGATTTATCAATGAAGCTTTAGTTAGATTTTCCCCTTTTTATTGAAAATCTCCTTTGGAGAACTGCTAAAGAAAACATCCTGATTGAAATGTACTCTAGGTATTATTATCTTATCTTATTTCCTCAGACAATCTTGGGCGCCTGTTGTCACTCTACTTAGTGTTACTGTATAAACGAACAGTACTCGAATGATTATGTTCTTTGTTGTAAATTAACAGGTACATTATATCTGTGTCAGACTTAAGTGATTTTTGTTGAGCTGTGGTGTAAAGTTCAATCTAGAAAACATTTAACTGTACGTTTTTCAGCTTGTTATTGCGTCTTTCATCATTTTCGGTCAGGGCTTTGTTAGTGTTGGACTCTGACAAAGGCTGGTTCACCCACATTTAAAGAAAAACTTAACGCCTCACTATTTCCTCAGAACTGTGAACTGTTTTCACAGAGACTATTTCTTTGGTAAAGCAGCTCAAAGAAGAAAATGGATTGTCTGTAGAAACAGTGTCCTGGTTACTCTGCATAATCCAAACACATGTTGCTGTTGAATTTTTTGAAAGTAATTATTCAATAGTTTGAGCCCGACAACTCTCTACTGTACCACTAGAGACCTTTTAATGTATATAGTCTGACTGACTAGAGTTATCTGAGGTAGATATCATTATTAAATGATGTCATTTATAAATGTAGAGGTCAACACCGATACACTGGAATGAAACAAAGTTAATTTGTTCCGGACCTTTTGTCTATTAAGTGGTGTGTGTTAACTAAGTGGGAACCAACAGGTCTGTAAAGTGAAGCCAATGAGGAAGTGCCTTGAACCTGCATTTTTTTTCTAACAGCCAGCAGGGAGCGACTTCACTGGTTGCGAGAAGTCTGATTGCATTAGACTTAATGGCAAAATGAGCTTACTTATCATTTGATTTATTACCACAGTAAACACTTTGCTAATGAGTTTATGGTCTCAGTCGCTAGTTTCATGTCTTCTTCAAGACATCATGCTTCTTCACAGCATGATGTTTATTTGTAAATTATGGTGACATTTAGAGGAAAATACAGGTGCTGGTCATATAATTAGAATAACATCAAAAAGTTGATTTATTTCAGTAATTCCATTCAAAAAGTGAAACTTCTATAATGTATACATTCATTCCACACAGACTGATACATTTCAAATGTTTATTTCATTTAATTGTGATGATTAAAACTGACAACTAATGAAAATCCTAAATTCAGTATATTCAAATATTACTTAAGACCAATACAACTGTATGAGCATGTACAGCACTCAATACTTAGTTGGGGCCCCTTTTGCCTGAATTACTGCACCAACGCGGCGTGGCATGGAGTCGATCAATCTGTGGCACTGCTCAGGTGTTATGAGAGCCCAGGTTGCTCTGATAGTGGCCTTCAGCTCTTCTGCAATGTTGGGTCTAGCGTATCGTATCTTCCTCTTCACAATACCCCATAGATTTTCTATAGGTTTAAGCTCAGGCGAGTTTGCTGGCCAATTAAGAACAGGGATACCATGGTCCTTAAACCAGGTACTGGTAGCTTTGGCGCTGTGTGCAGGTGCCAAGTCCTGTTGGAAAATGAAACCTGCATCTCCATAAAGTTGGTCAGCAGCAGGAAGCATGAAGTGCTCTAAAACTTCCTGGTAGATGGCTGCGTTGACCTTGGACCTCAGAAAACACAGTGGACCAACACCAGATGACATGGCACCCCAAACCATCACTGACTGTGGAAAATTTACACTGGACTTCAAGCAACGTGGATTCTGTGACTCTCCTCTCTTCCTCCAGACTCTGGGACCTTGATTTCCTAAGGAAATGCAAAATTTACTTTCATCAGAGAACATAACTTTGGACCACTCGGCAGCAGTCCAGTCCTTTTTGTCTTTAGCCCAGGCGAGACGCTTCTGACGCTATGTCTTGTTCAAGAGTGGCTTGACACAAGGAATGCGACAGCTGAAACCCATGTCTTGCATACGTCTGTGCGTGGTGGTTCTTGAAGCACTGACTCCAGCTGCAGTCCACTCTTAGTAAATCTCCCCCACATTTTTTAATGGGTTTTGTTTCACAATCCTCTCCAGGTTGCGGTTATCCCTATTGCTTGTACACTTTTTTCTACCACATCTTTTCCTTCCTTTCGCCTCTCTATTAATGTGCTTGGACACAGAGCTCTGTGAACAGCCAGCCTCTTTAGCAATGACCTTTTGTGTCTTGCCTTCCTTGTGCAAGGTGTCAATAGTCATCTTCTGGACAGCTGTCAAGTCAGCAGTCTTCCCCATGATTGTGTAGCCTACAGAACTAGACTGAGAGACCATTTAAAGGCCTTTGCAGGTGTTTTGAGTTAATTAGCTGATTAGAGTGTGGCACCAGGTGTCTTCAATATTGAACCTTTTCACAATATTCAAATTTTCTGAGATACTGATTTTGGGGTTTTCATTAGTTGTCAGTTATAATTATCAAAATTAAAGGAATGAACACTTGAATATATCAGTCTGTGTGGAATGAATGTATACATTATACAAGTTTAACTTTTTGAATGGAATTACTGAAATAGATCAACTTTCTAATTATATGACCAGCATCTATAGATGATAAAGCAGGGTATGCTTTAGGGCGGGGCTACCTTGTGATTTACAAGTCACTACCATAGCAACCGGTCAATCAGGATAGAGGCAACTCCTGTCAACTTCACTGTGTAAATTTGGCCAGTGCTGTTGAAAAAGCCTAGGAGGATTTGGCTGTTAATTTTTCAGCTAAGTGCATTTTGTTTATCGCTAGCCAAAATTAGCATCCCTGTTAATATCACAGTTAACGTGAATTATGTATGCACCTTGCTAACCAAGCTAGCTAGTGCCACCCTTTTGTCTAAATCACGAGAGGGTGGTTTGAACCAGGTAACCGGTGCCTGGTTGCAAAAAACCACAATGGTGATGGCCAAAATGCCAAACTCGAGGTTGGCAATGGGTGACGTCACTATGACTACGTCCACTTCTTTTATTCTGGCTATGGTGGTAACCAGTTTTTAGGTTTTATTAGCACCCCGTACACTGTCTGAAGTTTGTGCTTCACTGATCCCACAGGAGAGAAGAAGTTTGTGTGCAATGAGTGCTCCAAGAGGTTCATGCGAAGCGACCACCTGGCCAAGCACATAAAGACTCACCAGAATAAAAAAGGCGGGGTTCCCTCCACGCCTCCGCCAACCACCGACGCCGTCATCACTGCCGACGGCACCACGCTCATCCTCCAAACCACCACCGCCCATGACCTCGTAGCTAATCAGGAGATCCCTTTACAGCTGGTCACGGTGGCGCACGGTGAGGTCATGGAATGAGGTGACGAATGGGGTGAGGTGGTTTTTTGAGAACTGGCCTATCACAGGGACCTCTTGGGCTTTTCTCTTTTTCCCTCTTACCTTTTTTTTTTTTGTTTGTTTTTTATATATGAATATATACATAAATATATATGACAAATATATATATTTTAAGTAAGAGTTATCATGACTTTGTTTGTTTTTTGCAGTCTTTTTATAGGCGGGCAAAAAAACATTAAAATGTGGTTGCTATACATATATACACACACACACACACACACACACACACACACACACACACACACACATACACACACCACGTGAATACTCAACACGAAGAAATGCCTTATTTTGTATCATACTCTTGTATAAAATGCTGGAGGTGCATGTGTTTTTTTTAAGCTTTGCAGATGATGTAACTGTAACGGAGATAAATGTGTTTGTGAAATGGAGATGATGGTGGTGATAATGAGGAGTTTCTGAAAGAGAGAAAAGTGAACCCCTCTGGGATTATTGACAAAACCGAGCAGTCTGTTTGAAGCAGCGCTACATCCTCGCTGAACCGTTGAACTGCTGCCGCCATGAAAGAACGCTTGTGTTTTTAGAGGAGTACTTCAACATTTACGGAAATTTGCTTTCTTGCTAAGAGTTTGGATGGGAAGATTGATACCACTCTCATGTGCAGACATGTGAGTGGTATCAAAACAAAAACAAATAGGCGTATTTCCCAAAATGTTAAACTTCTCTTTAAATAAATCTGCAGCAGCTGTCGCTGCCCAGTCACTGACACTGACGCAGATGTCATGCTGTGCTGCTTCAAGCAGAGGTTCAGCTGGTGGTCAGAGTAGGACGCAAGTGCCACTGTCAACTGACCTGAAGTTATGGTGTTTTCCACCATGAGGGAGGTTGATAGATGCATGCCACTGGGGGGAAAAAGGCAACTTCTTCCAGCTTCAGTCTGAACAGAATGTCTCATCTGTCCTCACGAGCACACCGTCCGCTGTGCTTGTCCACGTCAAAAACACGTCTTTAATTTTCTTTCTTTGTTTGCATATTTTTGTTGTAAATTCACATTGTGTTTAAGTTGTCTGTGTGTCTTCGCCGATCTGGGTGTCTAAATCGAAGCCACATGGCGGTGATCATAGATTTTAAAGTGTGTGTGGGGGAGGGGGTCACCTCCTGCAGGGCTCTTCATTGTCATTGTAAACTACGTACATGGCAAGGAGAACTGAGAAACGGATGCAACAAATCTGTAAGCCCCTCGAGTGTGTTTTTTTGTCATCGAACATTCCAGTTGGACACCAGATGATGTGGGATACGTTTTGCAATAACGGCTCTGTTGGTAATTCTGGCCAGATGTCACTCAAGTCAAAAGGAAAACAATCATGCCATTGTTTGTCTCATATTATTTTATTTTATTTTTTTTTTAATTTTAATTAATTCTTCAGTTCCTCCTCATGTTTGTAGCATTCATTTACATGTATATTATCTTATTTCACATTGTTTATAGAAGCCATTACCTAGTTAACTGAATTTGTTGTATCAAAACCTTATATTAAATGATTTTTTTTAATGAATTGGTGTAAAAAATGAATGTTACCTTTTGTAAAACCTTTTTTCAAATGGATCACAATAAAAGTCTGAAACCTTCCAGTAACAGGTGTTGTGTGTGGAGGGCAGCATCAGGGTAGATGTATATGAATGATCGTAATGTGTTCCACAGCTTATTTTTAAGTATCGTTGGGGCATTTTTTTTTTAATCCGAGTTTGGGTTTCAGAATCTGTACTCTGGAAGAAAAAGTCTGAGCAGTGGATTTCTAGGTGACATTTCTCTTCAGTGTCAACAAGATGGATTTAATGCGTTACATGTACAGTAGAGCAATGGTTCCACTTTTCTTTCAGACATACAGCATGTACATCCCCACTGCCCTGTCAGATGAACTCCAGTAGCCCTTCATTGACAAAACCCACCATGTTCCAAATGTGTTAATTTGAATTGATTTTAAACTGGATGTTGTCTAAAACCATTAATGTTAAAGTTCATTGTTACAGTATTTATTTCAGTGAACTGTCGATGTTTAGGTCAGTTTGGTTAGGTTTGCATTCATACTACTATTTGGAGTAGCAGGAGCTGAACCTGTTAACCATGTATTTAATATCTAATGTACTTTAGACATTAGCATTTACTTTCAGCTAACTATTTCACCCATTTATACATTATTTTAGTCTTAGCTATTTCAACCTTTTATCCATCAGTTTTTGCTAATTATTTTACAGCTGACTCGGTGTGTGTATGTGATTTATTTATATAATAATTATATATAACAATTAAACCATTAGACTTATAAATTAATTGCGCCTCTCCACAAGTACCCTCTGGCACTGAAGAAGTACCCCAGCCTGGTTGGTAATCAACAGAGCACATGTATATACACACAAATTAAATATCTTAATAAGCTAAATACTATCTAGGCTAATACCAAAAAAATACAGAAATCTGTGACCATACACTGGACAACTTCTTTATTGGGAATTTTTATTTAACAAAAATATCTGACAGCCAAAACACGATGAACAGAAAATCAAATATTCTTCAGCTAAACACCCGTCATGGCTGCTCTTCCCTTAAGTACCACAAACTCCGCTATCATCTGATTTGTACTCTCAAGCTGCAACCCGCACGAGCTTCAAACTTCTTTCCCTGAGAGTCATAGTGATATTGATATTCCACAAGAAACTGGGGATTCAATGAAGCCAGCTGATTTGGTTAACTTTTCATGTCAGATATCAGATTGTGAGTGTTACCACTCACTCCTAAATTCCATGCACATTCCCATAAAGTGTTGTTAGTTTAGAGTGAGCACTAAACATTTAGATTGAGTTGATTCTTAAAAAAAAAAAATATGACTAGCATATTCACCACTGTACAAAAATCATGTATAGTGTATTTGTATAGTGTGAGCTTAATTTAGCTTTTTCTAAAAATCACATGGGAGGCTGGGCAATAATTTTATATTGGTTTCCAAATTTCAACAAATTCATAATTCCCAGTAAATTGTCCTAAAAAACCCCCAAACAATTGAGGTTGAAGAGACTGATCTGATGTAATGAATAACGAGAAATCATAGCTTACTACTGAATTGAAGATCAATTGGATTGTTTTCTCTGCTATTTTGCATTAATTTGCCACATTGATTACAAAAAAAACACATCAATGTCATGATATTGATTTCAATAAGTTTTTCCACATGTAGTTGGGTCCAGCACCTGGTATTTATCGTGTTTGGATGTGCTTTTGTAAACCTTTTGCATGATACTGACATCAAACACATTGTGCAGCCCTATTCTTAGACCTGAAAACTGGCAAATGATGCATGATTTTCCAGACCATCACATGAACTTTGTAAAATAGAAGTAGAAACCTAATCTGCCTGTAGCCTTTACCAATTTAGAAGAAGGCATAACAGCTAGCTTCAAAACTGTTTTATTCCAGTGCGCAAGAAGAAATCTCTCCCAACACCAAATGCTTGGTTTGTTAAGAGATCAAACCCTAACTTAGCCAGCAGTGAGATTTTCTAGGGTCCTCCTCCCTTTTGCTTCAACCACAGCCCGAACCGGAATCCCAATCAGTGCAAACTTCCAGACTGACATCTATTACAGGGGAAAGAAAACCAACAACAAAAAAAACCCAAATAGAATTTATATTTTCATTTCACAAAATACATTCTCACCACTTGCACACACGCTCACGAGAAAAACCTCTTAAACCTGACCACCTTAATACGTTATAAAAAAGAAGAAAACAGTTTAAACCATTTAGCACTGGTTTGTGGTCAGTCTGTCTGCAGTGCCCCAGGGCAGGAGAGGAGCCTCTTCATGAAGCAGACTCTTTAAACAGAGTCCAGTTCACCGCCTCATCACAGCCACTGCAGGATCCTCACAACTCTGTGTGAGCATCTGACAAGGACAAAAAAGGACAGAAAAATTAGTACTCAAGTTGACTAATGTGTTGCAGGTTAGAGCAGATGTGTGTTGTTTCTATTTAATCACATGCAAGTATCGGTCTGCTCTGAATGTTCAGTACCTGTGCTTTGCTGCTTTGTTATGTGGTTCGCCCTCTCCTGGACTCTGGTCTGTAGACGTTTAATCTCCTGGTCATAATCGGCCCACTCAGCCACGATCCTCACCGCGGCCTGCAGCTTGGGCTCCTTGGTCATGGGGTTGTTGCACTGAGATCAGGGGGGAAAAAATGAGAGGGAATAGACAAAATCATCGACTATGATGTCCACAGGCAGTCAGAATCTAATCATTATCATTCTTCGGCTAATACTCTTATTTCTTGTTAAAGCCATGTCATTACTTCTCTCAGCAGATGACAACAGGCTGCATTTTGTTAAAGTGGTCAGTAAGATCAGTGGCGTTTTAAACTGCCTGTTGTGTCTCACAATTTCTACAGGGGAACAAACTCAAGTCCTTTTTGAGTTTCCTCTCCGTCCTCTGTACAGAGAGTTTGAGCTTCTCCCATCTGGACAATGGTCAACCATATTGATTTGATTTAGATTTGTCTTCTTTTCATTTACTTTGCATTTTGTTAATTCATAAACATAATCTATTAAAATGTCTATTTTTGAAAGCATTCTTACTTTAAATAATTTCCCCCCCAAAACGTTTGCACAGTACTTTAAATCCTTGGTTTAACAAATCTAATCATTGCCTTGTGCTGACATTTGGTTTTCTTAAGAGAGCAGTTTAGATCCGTCTGTCTCTGGCTTGTTTAGTAGGTCATTGGTGTCTTCTTTGTGTTGTAAGAGCTCTTCATTCTCCGCTGCCATAGTCCCCCCCCTGCCTTTTCCCCTCTTCACTAATACTGTCTGAGCAAGACGAGATGCCAGTATGGATGCTAACATAGCAGCACACATCACGGATTATGATGCTACAGAACAGCATGCGCTGAAAGCCCATCAACAGTGGTACTGTTTCAGATAGTAAGAGCCAGAAGATGTTGGCAGTGGTCAAAGGAACCTACAACAGTATTACTATTTAGTAGGGATATACCTGAATCTTAATTCATTATTTGGGAAAGCACAAATCATGCTTGTTATTATTTGGGGGAAAAATTCAGCACAGGAATGTGATAAACAGTGTAAGAATGGATCTACAGAAAGGTGTTAAATTTGCAGCTGCAGCAGAGAAGAAGCGGCCTGTCTACCAATCCTGTTGTTATGTGAGCGTGTGTAGTGGGTTTTCGTACTTGGTTTACATATTTTTTTTAAAGAATGAAGTTAAAGCCAAAGGTTTAGACATCTTTAATTTACAAATTATGTGAAAACAACACCCCCCCCACCTGCCAAAATGACAAGGGAGTCTCTCTGGACAGAGAGTTCACTTGTAGCTTTTAATTCATTCTGAAGGGTTGATTTGTGACTTCCTGTGCTGAGATACCAGAGTTTTTCTCGTGTGAACATGGCAGATTTATAAGGATTTTAGTTAAGAGGGAGTAAATAATGTTTGTCTCTTACAGACCCACTGTTTGTTTTAGATTATCTTTAAAAATAAGCCTTACTCTACTATTCAAATTATTTGATGTTTACCAAGAATGTAACACTTTTCACAGTATTAAACACCGTTTACCCAAATATCAACCCTTTATAAGGGTTTATATGGAATTACTTTTCATCTTATGGTTTGCTGTGTTTAGATGCGAAATCACTTTCAGTTATCCAAAAAGAAATTCATTCACATTCACAGTACTCAATTACTTCCTCAAAGTTGGCCTGTCAGCCCTCTAGTGGCTGTCAGGAGGCATGACATTATTTAGAAAACCCCATCACTTCTCTCTAAAACTGCTGAACTTTACAGGGTGCTGCTGCAGGTCTATGAAAACTTATAATGAGTTCTTTATCTTGATGCTATCCCTGCCGTCAACACACAGACAAACTGTTGTTACCAGGTCTATCGTCTTGGCGCTCTTCTTGGTGCTGTCGTCACACCAGGTCTCACACCACAGCCACTCCTGAGGCAGAGACTTGATGGGAACCTGGTGGATCATATTGTTGGGTAGGTCCTGAAAATAAATGATGGACAATGAAACCAATGACGGAGGGAAGGATGGGATCTCTGACAAGAGTGAGATTTTACAGAACAGAACATAATGGAAATTGCTGTTACGGATACAACTTTGTCAAATCAACACATTACTTCTAAGGTTTAGATTAATTTAACTCATATTTAGCCATTTCATACAGTTAAAATCATGATTTAAAAGTTCATCTATAAAGTGCAGCTTTGGAAGAAGTATCCGCTTAGTAATACAGATGCTGCTGCCTTGATGTTTTTTCTGAGTTATGTGGTTATGATGATACAATGTGAGACATCCTTGTTGCTGCGTTAGAGAGTCTGAGGTGTGAAAATCGGTTGCTGAACGGCACTGCATTCACCATATGTTGTCTTAAAATCATAAGCGAAAGAAAACAATAAGCAAACACTGACATTGTGAAAAGGATCAGATTAAATGAGTTGTTTCTCACATTAAACAAGGGTGCTGTTCAAAGAACAACTTTCAAATCTGAGTTTACAGAGTCTCCTTGAACTGAATCAGGGAAGTGCCTTCTCACAACCACACACACACACACACACACACACACAAAATTAAAGTCAACAAAATGTTCACTGTGATAGTTGTAATGAATGGAAACTACATGCAAAATAGTCCTTTAAAAATTTTTACTTTTTAGAACTACATCCCAAATGCACATTAAAATGACAAAGGTGGACAGTCACAGACCTGGTCAAGGTTTGAAAGGCTGTTGGGGTCTTGGCTGAGCCCCTGGTACTGTCCTCGGAGTCGATCTCCTGCAGCTATTTTCCTGAACTTCTTCAGATCGACTACATATAGTGCACTGCGGGGGTTAAATGATGGTAAACATGAATTATGCATGAAAATATTTAAAATATGTTGAAAAAGAGAGTATGTGCGTCTGTCTATGCCAGTGTGGTTTGAGGGCTCAGCTGAATTGTAACCTGCCAGTCACGTCAGTTTTATGTTAGAGTGTGTGTACCTGATGTGGTATTTGCGTCCAGCGAGGTGGCTCGCCCAGTAGCCGGATTTCCAGAAGCGGTAGCCATCCATCTCCCTCCGGCTCTCGCAGAACGGAGTGTAACCGTACGGAGCTCCTTCCAGGTCGAAGTCACGCAGCTCCTTCAGGTCTGTTCGCACAATCTGAAGGAGAGGATGATGGACAGGGAACATTACAGATGGATCACTATAGTACTCATTATCAATTCCTAGATATAGAGATACAGAGTTAGTTAGATAGAGAGATAGAGAGATAGAGATACTCAATCAATCCATCTATCCATATATGAATAAGAGTGTTTGTACAGCCTACCTGGTCAGCGTCCACAAACAGGATCTTGTCAACAGCGAGAGGAAACAGCACGTCCAGGAATAGGATCTTGTAGCCCCAGATGATCCTCTGCTTCTCGGTCTGTTGGTGTAACCAGCGAGGCCACTTATACTGGACCAGCTCGTACTGGAAACCATATTGCTTTGCCATGTGGGGGATGAAGTCCTGCAAGATGGCCACGCACATAACAGGCCTGTCAGTTTTTACTTGGGGGATGAATCAGTATGGTTGTATGAATTCAATACTGCTTGGGAGTGTGTGATGTCAACAATTTCACATAATGATTTTTACTAAGAGGCAATATACAACAGAATCTGGATAATTAAAGACCAAGTGCTCAATCATTTTCAAATATACAGCAGTATATCCGGAAAGGTGGTCTTTAGGTTAAAAAGACAGATCACAGAAAAAAAAAATCCTTGGGCCTTCCTTAAAGACAGAGCAAGGACAAAAGTTCTGTTAAAAGCCGTAATTTAGTCTGGCATTTCGGTTTAATGCAACTACTTTAAACCTCACAGGGTCTTCCTCAGGGTGGGCGAAGAACCTGCTTGGTGCCTGAATAACATATTTTTTGTTCTCAGAATATGTGAGTGAGTTTTTTGGACATCGATAAAATACATTTGTACTCTTCTTTGACACAAGCACCTTTTCACACTTTGGGGTTTAGTGTCTTGCTCAAGGACAATTTGACACATGGAAAGTTGGGGACCACACCACCAACTTTATAATAAAAGGCCAACCCTCTCTACCAGCTGAGCTGTAGCTGGTCACCCACAGATTTAATCAAAACTACGCTCAGCCACAATACCATAATCTGATATTTACCAAAAGATAAACAACAAGTATACTAGCATCCTCGCTATGATTGGGTTTTTCAAGTATCTACTGTGCATGTAAACATTATATTCTGGTTTCAGAAAACCCGGATAAAATGATATTCTGTTTTTGAGATATGCTAGCTGGAGCACTCTAATAGTAAATGGGATACCATGACATTCAAACACCTTATCCAGGTTTCTGATCATTCTCTAGCATGTTGAGTCGTCGACTGAAGTTACACTGTAGTTTGCCAGTAAGTCAGAAAAAAAATGGTTTAGGATGTGATCAAAAGGCAGAAATAGAAGGAAAGTTTGACTTAGGTAATGCAGAGCATGACTTGTACTATTGCTCTTGTTTTCCAATACCGGTGAACAGATGGAGAAGCTAAATCCAGTAGCAGTGGTAGAGTGGTAAAACGCAGGAGAGTTCAGACAGCAAGAAACGAAAGATGTTGAGAAATCAAGAAACACATACACATTCGTAACAATATCCAGGATTCTGATCGTCTGCATGATAGCCAGGTTCCTCTGCCTCTTGTAAATGTCAATACTTTGATAAGGTCAAAATCAGGATACTAATGTACATGTAAATGTACTCAAAGTCTGTGACAATGTTAGTAAAGATACAGGTGAGCAAAGCTGAGCAATCTAAATGTTGCTTTATAAAGCTGTAATGATAGGTATTGGTCTATCTCCTGTTTACTTTGCGTTTATTTTTCTGCTTTGGTGGATTCAAGCTGAGATAATGTTATTTTGGACAGATAACAGAAACTGTCTATTGACTATATCATGATACACTGTAAAGAGAAATCCCTATACTGCAAGACTGGAGCTACCTATGGAGTTAACTATGGAATAGGTTGAGTGGGAATCTGATTTCCAAAACCAAAATGATTCATACATTTCTTATCAGTGACTTTTACAAGCAAAAAAAAAAAAGAATCACAAAACACAATGTTATCTGCAGGACAACGAGGCTTAACAACTAAAGCCAGAGTGAAAAGAGTCAGAAAACAGGAATGATAACGATGAATGAAAGCATTGAAGTCTTTTTCTGCAGAGACTTTCTTCTACAGGCTGAGTTAAAACATCTCATCCCTGCTGCATGTTTCACCTTGATTTTCAGAACTCCAGTTTGAAGCTCACATCACTGACGGATAGAGAAAAAGCTGCAGCCGTCAAGAGAAAATCTCCACATCAATGATGAGAAATCTGCTGATTTTCAAAGTTAAAAAATCCTACCTTGAACGCTGGGGACAAGTAGTTCTTGAGGAACCAGAACTTGACGGGGGTTTTGGTGTTCTTCAGAACTGACAACATCATAATCCTGAGAAGCAAGAAGAATAAATAGACGGGTGGTGTCAGAGCTGAGAGAACAAAAGGCACTAAAATCATTACAGTCTTTGTACACATTAGAAGGAGGGATGTTAATTTTCAAGGCTTTTGTTTGATACGACAATCCTCTTTTCTCTGCCTGGTCACCTCTCTGACACCCACCTGAGGAACCTCTCATACAGGTGCCCCGAAGCCACAGAGAAGATGTTGATCACGTCGTCCTTCTCCTGCTTTAGCTCCTCTGCCTTTCCTCCACCTGTGAACCCTCTGAAACACACAAACAACTTTTTTTGAAAGTTTACAAATTTCAAAAGGAAAAATACACACAAAACAGATTAAATCTTTAAACCAAGAGGCCTTGTTGACTACTGAGAGTCAGCATAAATGTTTTGTCGTTCATCCAGGTACTTGCAGGATATTGTTACAACAAGTTAGTGATAATCTTTGTATATATGTACTGATGATGCAAAAGTATTATATTCATTATTGATTAATTATTTACATTTTTGAAAAAACTACCACAAAATAATGAAAAGTATTTTGTCTGACCAACAGTTCACAACCCAAAGATATTACATTTTTAATGGTATAAAACAGCATAAAGAAGCAGCAAATCCTCACATTAGAGAAGCTGGACGGAGAGCACATTTGATATTTCTTCTTAATAAACAACTAAAACAATTACTAAAATCATTTCAATCCACTTATCGTTTCAGCTCCCGTCTAGCCACTTTGAATAAAAACTGCACCTGGTCAGAGATTTCCAGAAGCCAGCGTCATTTTCCTCGGTCACATCACTCAGCAGCTCCTCGTTGAACTTGTCTGGTTTCTTCTGGACCTGATCAACACGCAATTTTTACCCAGTCAGTTCAACAAAATATCTTGAAATCACTGAAGATGTTCCGGGTGACGCCGACTTTCCGTCTGGCTGAACTATTTGACTGCGAATGACTTATTACCTCAGTAATTTGAAAAAATAACCAATTTGGCAATTAAAATATTAACAACATGTTACTAAATGCAAGGTTAAAATTAAACAAGATGTTAGTTTTGGGTTGTATTTTTTTGAAAGTTCTTATTGGTATTACACTGCACACCGAGAACTTGAACTCCATATAAAAGAACATTAAAAATCGACTTAAAGTGGTAATTTTATGCTCATTTTCAGGTTCAAAATCTTATTTAGGGTTTATACCAGAACAGGTTTACATGGTTTCATTTTCAAAAAACACCCATTTCACATTCCACATTTCACCCTGTGTGCTTAACGCTCCGTTTTGGCTATGGAGTGATACATCCCACCTTTACAAGATCCTTGGGAGTTGCACATGCGCAGTTCCTAGTTAAGGACTACTAGCCAATCAGAAGCAGAGTAGGGTGGGCCCTGAAAAGCCGGTAAACACGGCTTCAGTTCAGCTGTATATCCCCTTACCAGCATAGCAACTTGGATTGTTTGGAAGGGAGAGTGGAGGCAGCAGGCAGACGTCTTGTCATTATGTGCTGCAGCTCAGTGTGTTTTTCCACAGGTGTTTTTGAGGGCGTGTCGGACAAGGTGCTAGGAGAGCATTATGGCGTGTATTTCGCTATGACGTCGCAGCAAAGGGGAAGAAAAGGCTTGACTACAAACGAGCGGTTTTCAGGCAGTTCAGAGTAGTGTTTCTGTGGGAGGGGAACTTCCTTCGGGCTTTTTCACTTTGCAAACATATTATAAGCACAAGAAAAGGTATATAACTTAATAAAGGAGAGGGGGGAAAGCCAAAAAGCATAATATGACCTCTTTAAAGATTGCATGTTGCATTTTTATGTGTGGGTCCCCATTTTGTACAAACAGAACACACATTCCAGCCAATGGTTTCACACTATTCCAACTGATCTGCAGTTGACAGTAAATGTAGTAGTAAAATGTACTTTGTTTGATGAGGACGGAAATGCATTAAACACATTTGTTAGACCTCAAGATACACACAATGAAAACTAATACTTGTTCACAATAAGATTCCACAAGCTACCTTAAAGGATTAAGTGAGTGAGCCTTTTCATATTTTAAGTATATATATATATATATTTATATTATCATTCATATTTATCCCTCCATATAGTACAGCTGTCTTGAGAAGACTCTACAGTCTGGGGAATGTAGATTTATTTGTATGTAGTTCAAAGTGTACATATTGTATATTTTCTGCATGACTCGAACGCAGCACAGAGTACAGTTTCTCCCATTCAATAAAAAGTATGAGAATCCAATCAGACGGAGAGAACTGGAAATGCTGCCACTAACCATCCTGGGTTTACTTTATTTTATTTATTTTATGAAAAAAATGAACCGTGTGAAAGGAAATATTCCTATCAATCATCACTTTATCACAGGTAAACTGACCTTGACTTTAATGATCCGGGTCTTGAAGTTGTTCAGCACGACTATAATGTCATCAGAGTCTGCTGGAGAGTCTGTGCCATCATGGCTGTAACAGAAGGCAAAGGATAAGGAAAACCATAGGTTGAATCTAAAAACTAATAAGTTATGTCAACTGTGCGACACAATATAGCCAATACTTCATGTTCTTACCTGTAGATCTTGTAGATTTCATCAGAGCGTCCTTTTCTCATCTTCAGGATCCAAGCTCCCGGGTTTGCCTTCAGCTGAAAGTAACCCTACAGGCCAGTACAAAAGAGATTTACAGAGTTTATGACTATAATGATAAAAGATGAACTCAAATATAAACTAAAGAATAAGCTGTTTAACATCCAGGAAAGAATTAAAAAGTATTACCAATCTAACAAAAACAGCTGGCAAAGGTGTTTGTGTTTCAGCAACTTCCTGCCCTAGGGTGTTGGAAGACATGATGAGATAAACTCACCAGGTTTGCCATGACGATTGTATCCAGAATGACTGGCTCAGAGGCGGTTCCCAGAGTGAACTGGAGGCCGCGTGGTGGCTGGCCTGAACTGACGTCAAAACAGTGGCCTTCCAACAAAAGGTGCTCCAACTCGTACTCTGCTGCCACAATATTCTCCACCTACGAAATGTAAAGTTTATTTTGTACAGACCCATATCAGCGTCCAGGGGCTTTACAGATTGCACATTAGTAGTGGTTCCCAAATAAACTCAAGGTCTTCAAGAAGAGAGAGTGAAAACTCTCCTAAATCCTCAGCGGTTAAGCAAAAATTGGAAGAAATCTCAGGTGAGAGACCACCCCTCCATGAACATTTTGGGGTGCCACGGGACCCTAAGATCTAAAAAAAAAAGAAGAAGCAATTACAAAAGTTTAAAGAAAAGAAAAGTAATCGAAATTGTCTAACAACATGACAATAATTAAAGGCTGTTAGAGACGTTGTATTTCACCTTTTAAAAAAAGCTAAGTTTCTCTAAGAATAAAACTGCAACAGTCTCTCTCCTGAACATGTCAAAAGAGTGTACAAATTGATATAACTTGTTTATCCAAATCTAAATGAACATATTAATAAAACCCTGATACAGCGACAGAACTGTTGTCCTTTGCATATGGCAAAGTGTACCTTTATGAACTATGCCGCATGTGAAAGTTGTCTTTTTGAAGTAACTGTTTACTATATTGCAAAGGAAGGGTGAAATCAAATTGAAATGTAGGTCTAGAGAAAAATAAGTTTGCCTCCTGCTCTCCCAAGTGAATCTGACTACCTCTACCTTTAGCAGAAAGAAAAATAACAATTACCTCCCACTTTTATGACCTCCCCTTTAAAATCTTTTCATACATATAAATGAAAATGAAAAATAAACCCAGCGAAATGAGTCCGAAGACGTACAATATCAGTATGGTTTGAGTCTAAGAGGGAAAAGGTAAATGGAAGCAGTGTTCACACAGTGATTGATGGCACACGTTACAACACAAACCATTGGATTAGTATTAAAACAATCATTCAGAGAGCAAGACAGAGTGGGTTGAGTTTCCTGCTGGAAATGGGTAAAAAAACACTACTGATCCTGATCAAAACCCAGACCCAGAAAAATTTCCGTACCTCCTCTAGGTAGATGTTGTCTAGGTCATACCGGGTGTGCACAGACTCCACCATCCAGCTCTCGGGAGTGTTGAGGTTCAGGGTAAAGAGGGGAGACTGAGGCATGTCCAGGAACCTGGCCATAGGGCCGGGAGAGAAACTACCGTCGGCCTTAAACGCCACCTCCGGCTCCAACACATGACGGTAAAAACTGGAAGAAAACACAGGGGGGATTCACTAGCTGCACCAGCAGAAACCAGTTAAGACTTTCATTACAAGTGGAGGAGCCATCATGCCATTTGCTGGATGCATTCAGCCAAAGAAGCAAAAAGATCACCGTTGTCGGTTACTGAAAGGTGACCTGTGGAGTTTTCTTGTAAACAAACAAACACTGTTTACATCCACGATAACCAGCTTGCAGGCTGGCACACTGCAGCATAACTTGGCGTGTTACTGCCACCTTTAGATCGGCGGAATAGTGTGACACTACACCATCGTGCCCATACAAAAAACAATGGGAACCTTTAGCAATTGACCTTGGAAATTTGACAAAACAATACCAACATACATTTGGAGGGTGAATAGTAAACTTCAAGCCAGAGAAAGTAGAAAGATCAGGGTACTAGACATGTACTGATACAGAAATAACTAGGATGTAAGGTTTGTTTCTTTACTCAGTGAATACTGTGAGCTCACCTTTTGAGAGGCATTTCTGATAGTTTGGATTGGCAGTTCATGAAGACTCGTAAGTTGACGTTTACCAGCTGCTTCAAAACCTGCAGGTGACGAGGGGGAGAGACAAAAAGACGGGTTAGAAATAAGATGTGGTCAGATCAGTAAGAAAGACGAGTCCAACGAGGGACCCTGGCTCAACCTACCAATAGGAGAGGAGCTAGTTTCTGTGCGTCCCTGGTTACAGGATCCACCACGGCTACAACATCAAAGTACACGTCTCCTTCCTTAGGGCGGATCTTCACAGCACTGCCAAAAATTAAATCAATAATGAAGTGAAGTAAACACAAAGCTGGTACTAGCTGCAGAGGATGCCCTGATTTCAACTATTTATTTTGTATTTTTATTATTATATGTTGATAAAGTATTTGCGTGAGATTACTCAATTTTAATTAACCCCAAAATTCTAAAAATACTGCTAAATAAAATGCAAAAATCATGTAAGCCTGGAATAAATGAGGCTTGCTTGTCTAAATTATGCGTAAGTATTACAACTTTACCTGTAGCGGTCATCTGCAAAGTCATACTCTACCCGAGCCTCTCCTTTGGGCTGAGAGGACAGCAGAGCATCCACCTTCATCACAAGGTCGCTGGCCCTGAGAGAAATCCCGCATTTAATTTAACAAAACGCAACACAACTGAAAGACGTTACTCAAAATGTAACCTTGTGAGAATCTACAGACAGCAACAATGGGAAATAAAATACCTGTCGTCCTCAATTCCAAACTGTTGGACTTTGCTTTTGATTCGCTCTCCAGACGTTTTCAGAATGATGCTCTCCAAAAGCAGGAAGTCATCCTGGTTAAACACCTCCTCCTCCTCCAGCGGACCTATGATCTGTCAATAAGAAACAACAGTATTCTTATTTACACCACCACCTGCTACAGTAACTGTGGTAAACTGGATAATTAATAAATACAAACTATATTTGCTCACGGTGATAACTGTATTTTCAGTTCTTTAAACAATAAGACAAGATTGAGACTCACTCTTCCGTTGCTGATGACTGCTTTCTGCCCTTTCTTCAGTTTGAGCACGTCTCGGCAGTAGGCAGCATGGGAGAGCAGGACGTCAAATTTGGGACTCTCATATGCATCCTTGAACAACGACACGTCCATACCCTGTAAGAAACATAGATAACTTATAGGCAGCTTACGAAAGAGAAAATTAAAGAGAGAAAATGACGAGGGGGAAATGCTGTTAATTAAGTTACGAGGCCTGATGAGGGCAAAATGTTTCAACAGTATCACAATGGTCCATGTATAGATGTATAAGTGAAGCCGTATGTCCCCTTCCCCTCCTTTACCCCGACAGCGAACTCTCCGATGTCGACTCCCTTCTCCAGGGCTGCAGCAGTCTCTTCTTTAGCCAACTTGGTTATGAAGTTCTTGGCGTTGTTGGCAGATTGCGTCTGCATGGCCGCCCAGATTGCTCTGGCCACTCGGCTCGTCTCAGCGGACAGAGCGGCTGATGGGTTGCTGATCATCCCCAGTCGGACGTTGTTGCTGGTTTTCTGTCATAGAGCAAGTGAGTGTTAATGTAGGATTTGTCATTTGCTTTCAGAGCAGAATGCAAAACCGACTGACCTCGCTAAATGCATTCTACTTTGAGATACTTTGGTCAAGGAGTTGTTTTTTTTAATGATACTGACCACACAGTGACACTCATCAGTCATAGTGTAACTTGTGTTCTATAGTCTGTAACACGCTATAGAAGAGATGAAGAGGTGAAGAGATGTGGTTGAAGTCAGTTCCACAATATTAATTCTATTACTACATTATCAATATTAAGGCAAACTTATGCAATGTCACATAGAAAATAATACATTTAATGATAAGATGAATTGTGTTTTCACATGCGTAAAACTAAAACTTAAAGGAATTGTTCAACATTTTGGTAAAAGCTCTTCTTTGTTCTATAGTCAGATAAGAAGCTGATACCACAAATCTCTAAGGTAAATATGATAGATCCTGTGGCTGGTTATCTTTGCTTAGCACAAACTTCTACAGACTACAAACAGCTAGCTTGGTTCTGTACAAAGGAAACAAGGTAACTTCACCACAGCACCTCTAAAGCTCACCAATTACCAACATATTATAGTGAGTTTATTAATTCAGCAAATGTAAGAATGACATATTGTGGTTTTATGGGGGGTTATGGTCAGGACTTTTTGCTGTTGCCACAACTTGACGTTTTACTCTCCAGTACAAATTAAATGAGCCATTACATGTTCATTTATGAGCTGTAGAAGTGCTAATAAGTAGATTACCTTTGGACAGAGCCAGGTTAGCTGTTTCCCCCTTTCCAGTCTTTATGCTAAGCTAAAAAAAAAAAAACCTATCTACTGGCTTCTTATTTACTGCGCAAACATGAAAGTGGTATCAATCTTCCCATATAAATCTCGTTCTCAAGAAAGCAAATACACATTTCCCAACATGTCAAACTTTTCCTTTAAATTACTTCATATCCCAGACTTTCACAGTCCAGCCCAAATACATGGTATAAAAAGGATTTTGTACCATGTGTCTAATGGCATCATAAAGAAGCTGACGTCCTGAGGGTTTGTCAAAGTCTCCGACCACCCAGAAAGTCACAGGACGGATGTAGCCATCATCTGACAACCACAAAGCAAGAAACAGAGATTGTCAGAATAAGTTATTGAGGCGATGCTACACAGGCAAACATTTTGTTTTTGGTGAAAATCAAGTTTGATAAATTGGGTAAAAATTACAGTTCAGTGCAAAGGTTTTAGGCAGGCATGGATAAAAAGTAAGCAACAATGTTTTCAAAAATAGACATGAACAGAAGAAATCAAATCCCTGGCTTTGTGCAAGTGTACTAGAAGAATTAATGCTCTTTTTAAGCAAAGGGTAGTGACACCAAATACTGATTTGATGAGATTTTCTTCTGTTCACTCACTTTGCATTTTGTTAATTGATAAATATAATATATTAACATGTCTATTTTTGAAAGCATTCTTACTTGACAGCATTTTTTTCTACACCTGCCTAAAACTCTTGCACAGTGTGGGTAGCATACTGGGCTGTAAGAAAAAAAAAATAAAAAAAAAACTTAGCACGAAAAGGTAACCATATCAATGTTACCCACGTCAAAAAAACTTTTGTCATTTCCAAACATTAAATCAAACCTTTAACATCTCATTATCCATGCAGCCAATGACACAGAATGAACTGTCATGCTCTCCTAAAGATGTAACAAAACAATGTTAGCAGTTTTTAAACACATTTTTTAGTACTTACAGTGGGTACGGAAAGTATTCAGACCCCTTTAAATTTTTCACTCTTTGTTTCATTGCAGCCATTTTCCAAAAATCAAAAAAGTTCATTTTATTTCTAAGTAATGTACACTCAGCACCCCATCTTGACAGAAAAAAACAGAAATGTAGAAATTTTTGCGAATTTATTCAAAAAGAAAAACTGAAATATCACATGGTCATAAGTATTCAGACCCTTTGCTCAGTATTTAGTAGAAGCACCCTTTTGATCTAATACAGCCATGAGTCGTTTTGGGAAAGATGCAACAAGTTTTTCACATCTGGATTTGGGTATCCTCTGCCATTCCTCCTTGCAGATCCTCTCCAGTTCTGTCAGGTTGGATGGTAAACGTTGGTGGACAGCCATTTTCAGGTCTCTCCAGAGATGCTCAATTGGGTTTAAGTCAGGGCTCTGGCTGGGCCATTCAAGAACAGCCACGGAGTTGTTGTGAAGCCACTCCTTCGTTATTTTAGCGGTGCGCTTAGGGTCATTGTCTTGTTGGAAGGTAAACCTTCGGCCCAGTCTGAGGTCCAGAGCACTCTGGAAAAGGTTTTCGTCCAGGATATCCCTGTACTTGG